>NC_136524.1:16592134-16599634 GCF_053919585.1 Euprymna scolopes | reverse complement strand
AACATTTTCAGGGAGCGGGATGGCTTATTTTATACTCGTTATAGGTGTTTAAATATATTGAAATAAGACTTTATCATTTATGCTGGGAGAGTAAATGCCCAATGCGAGTTATTTAAGTTGAAAGACCTAAAAGGACATGTTTAAATGCTTGATATTTGTGCAAGGGTTAACATCCTCAAAGGATAAAGAGATTCGTCCTAGGATATTATCCATGATGAACGTATACATAGAAATAACCTTACAGAAAGTTACTGAGGAATGCCAGAAACTGTTAAATTTAAAACAGGATAATACTAGTATCGATTAACCACTAAAGAGGCTGTCCTATCAGCAGGTTCAAAGTATTGGGGCTGCTGTATTGCCATTTGGTGAATGGATTCTGGACCATGCAGTAGCTTCTGCTGGAGCCTCTCGATGCCATATTAGTGGGTAATTGTTACGGCTTTACCTTTTCATGTGCTACAAAAAAAAAATTCTTTGTTTCTTTTCTCTCTTAGTTTCCCCTCTCTGTCCTGCTCTGAGCAAGTCTGACGACCTAGTCCACAAACTCCAAAATTCCATCATGAAAAGTTTCAAGAAAAAATACACAATTAAACCCGGATCTGAAACTTCCAACGTAGACCCCCACTACCATGTCTCCTTCTCCAACATCAGGGGTCTACGTTCTAACCTTCCAGAGGTTGAAGCCCAATTACTGGAGACTAAACCAGACCTTTTATTTTTAAGCGAAACCGGCATTGGACAGACTATTTCCCTAAATGAGTTCGTAATTAAAGGATACTCTAACTTAACTTCCAAATCTGACCCCCAAGATCGCCATGGGCATGGAATATGTGCCTATATTAAAGATGGCTTTCTATGTGGTAGGGACATCTTCAAAGAAGATCCTAACTTACCCTATATGTGCTTCCGGGTTACATTAGCTCACACTACTGCATTTATATTTACTCTCTATCGCCCCCACAACAGTGGAGTTACTATCTTTAAAAGCATATCTGAGAAAATTGATCAAGTCCTATCTGCTTATCCTTCAGCTAACATTCACGTATGTGGAGACTTCAATGTTCACAACGTCGAATGGTTGACCCACTCAAACAAGACCGATGATAAGGGGAGGTTCTATCATGATTTCTCCATTGCTTATGACCTCACTCAGATTGTTCACGAACCCACCCGTGTGCCCGACAATGACGGCCAGTATGCGAGTCTACTAGACCTTTTTCTCACAACTTGCCCTGAATTATGTTCAGTTTCTGTCCTGTCTCCTCTTGGATCTTCCGACCACTCTGTTGCATCAATTAAGATAAAAATGAAATGTAATAAGTCCCCAGATGTACCTCTCCATCGTACTGTATATCGATACACTAAGGCTGACTGGGATAGCTTCCGTACATTTATATCAGATCTACCTCTGCATTCCATGTTTAAAAAGGATGTGTCCTCTATAGTACCAGACCTGACGGAATGGTTAATTGTAGGTATTGACCGTTTCATACCCTCGAAAAAGTTCCAGCAAAAACCTAACAGCCAGCCATGGTTCTCTCCAGAATGTGCTGCTGCCATTGCGCACAGAAATCACTTTTTCCACTGCTTCCAACGTAATAGATGTATGGAAACTAAAGACACTTTCAGGACTGCCAGCAACCATCGTAAGAAAGTAATAAAGAACACAAGAGAGTTGTATGCTCAATCCGTTAAATCCAAAGTAGCTGAGCAGCGGCTTGGTTCCCACCAGTTTTGGCAAATAGCAAACAGAATCCTGAACAGAAGCGTGTGCTCTATCCCAACTATCATCAATGGACCTGAGGTAATCTCGTCAGCATCAGACAAAGCCAAACTCTTTGCCAAGAACTTTGCAGCTAATTCTACCCTTTGCGACCAAGGCCACCAACCCCCAACATTTCCTCCTGAAAACACGCTATGTGATATACATATATCTGTACGTGATGTTGCGAAGCTAATCAAAAACCTTGATTCCAGTAAAGCAACTGGCCTTGACGGTATTCCAATTATAGTACTCAAAAAACTTCAACCAGAACTAGCGCACATACTTACAAAACTGTTTAAACGTTGTCTTAAGGAGAATTGCTTCCCATCACCCTGGAAAATCTTATCAGTATGCCCTGTATTTAAGAATTCAGGTGATCGTTCATCCCCTTTTCAGTACAGGCCAATAAGTCTCCTGTACGTCATGAGTAAGTTACTGGAATCTGTGTTAAATAGAGAAGTAATCAACCATCTCAGCAAAAATAACCTTCTTAGTGACACGCAATATAGTTTCCGTTCTGCTAGATCTACAGCAGATGTGCTTACAGTTAGATCTCATAGGATTAGCAAATCTCTCGACGGAGGTAACCTTTCTAGGGCAATTGCTCGACATATCTAAGGCCTTTGATAGGGTATGGCATAAAGGTTTACTTCACAAGATCTCTAGCTATGGTATAGCTGGAAATGTCTTCTCAATTATTAAATCATTTCTTTCTGATAGGTTCATAAGAGTAGTAATTGAGGGGCAAAAATCAGAAGCTCACAGTATTAATGCTGGAGTCCCTCAGGGGTCCATCCTGGGCCCAACTCTTTTCCTGATCTACATTAATGATCTTCCAAATCACATCCTTACATCATTTGTAGACATTTATGCTGATGACACTACCATTTACGGTAGCACATCTAAGACAGTAAACGACCAAGTTCTCTCCGATTCTCTCTCCTCTGATCTTGAGCATGTGGTACAATGGGGAAAGGAGTGGCTGGTTACTTTTAATGCATCTAAAACCAAGCTTCTCTCTTTACATCATCAACATTCTGATCCCCATCTGGCATCAATTGAAATTAATGGCTCTAGTCTTCAGGAGGCCTCAAGTTTTGACAAGCTTCTGGGCTTGACCATTACTCCTGATCTTAAATGGAACACGTACATCAAATCTGTTGCCAAGGCTGCTGGAAAAATGGTGGGATCTTTCTATTGATCCAGTAAATATCTCACTGCTGATGCAATTCTCTATCTATATAAGAGCCAGGTACGTCCAAGGATGGAATATTGTTGCCACATCTGGGCAGGAGCTGCTAGAAAGGACTTGTCCTGCCTTGATAGAGTTCAAAATAGACTTTGTAGCCTCGTAGGAGATGTCCTTTTTTCTTCCCTGGAACCTCTTTCTCACAGAAGAGATGTAGTGCGTTTGTCTCTGCTTTATAATTATTTTCATGGCAAGTGCTCGACTGAACTTCAATCTATGATCCCCCCTCGCCAAACTTTCACAAGAAACTCTTGTCTAGCTGAAAACGCTATCAACAATTCCCCCCACTCTTTATCTGTGCCTAAAGGATACAAGTCAACAGTATGCAAAAAGGAGAAATAAAGACCGTTGATTTTACAAAAGAGTCCATGTATGGTAAAAAAGGAAATATATTGAAATTAGAATTAATGGCCTGAAAGTAAACAGTTTTTTGGATACTGGAAGTGACATATCCTTAATTGATGAAACAACATGGAAGAAAATTGGTTCTCCAAAGCTGCAAAACACAAAGAAAATTGCTAGAGTAATGTCTGGAAATAGATTAAAATTTAAGGGTGAATTTTATACTAATGTGATCCTGAATGAAAATATGGCAAAACCTAAAATGTACCTGGAAAAAATTCTAATCTATTCAGTATAGATTTGATGATACTTTTCAATTTATGGGAGAAGCCAATAAACTCATTTTGCAAAAGAGTAAATTTGACAGGATCTAAAAGTCCCAAACTGCCAGGAAGATTTGTTGGGGATTTGAAGAAGGATTTTAAAAATGTATTTTCTGAAGGCCTGGGTTGCTGCACTAAAACAGAAGTGAAATTTGAACTGAAAGATGAAGCAAAACCAGTGTTTAAACCCAAAAGGAAGGTTTTGTATTCGGCATTAGAAACAATTGAGAAAGAATTAAATAGACTCTAAGAAATCGAGGTAATAAAAAAAAGTGGACTACTCTGAATGGGCATCACCCACAGTTTATGTGAAAAAAAGAAAAAGAAAAAATCAAGGTATGTGGGGATTTTTCTACAGGACTGGATGATTGCTTAAACTATCCACTCCCTTCCCCTGAGGAAATATTTTCTAAATTAAATGAAGGAAAAATTTTCACAAAAATTGACTTATCAGAAGCATATTTGCAGGCAAAGTCCACGAAGATTGTTCTAAATACCTGACAATGAATACTCAAAGAATTATTTTCCCTAAAACGATTGCCGTTTGGATTGAAAGTAGCACCAAATTTATTCCAACAAATTATGAATGCCATGCTAGCAGGCTTGGATTTTGCAATGGCTTATTTAAATAACATTTTGATAAGAAGCAAAAATGTTGAAGAACATAAAAACCATATTCATAAGGTATTTGAGAAAATAGAAGATTATGGATTTCAAGTAACTCTCGAAAAATGTAATTTTGGTATGGACAAGATTGAATACTTGGGACAAATAATTGATTGGAAAGATAGAAGACCTAACCCCAAATAGGACAGAAGCAATTAGATAAATGCCTAAACCAGACAATGTAGTGAAGTTAGTCATTCTTGGGTCTAGCAAACTACTAAAATTCTTATATCCCAAATATGCATGAACTAAGAGCACGATTAAATGAATTATTGAAGAAGAATAAAAAATGGCTCTGGACAAAAGAATGTGAGGAAGCATTCCAAAAAATTAAAAGATGTTTGTTATTGGATCTAGCATTAGCACATTACGATCCGAAAAAGGATTTAATTGTAGCGACAGATGCAAGTGAATATGGTTTAGGACCGGTGCTTCTACACAGAATGGAAGATGGATCTACTAAACCAATTTCTCATGCCTCGAGGGTTTTATTACCTGCTGAAAGAAAGTACAGTCAGATCGAAAAAGAGGGTCTGGCGATTGTGTATGCCATGAGAAAGTTTCATAGATTCATTCATAGAAGATCTTTCATCTTGGAAACGGGCCATAAACCATTACTATAAATTTTTGGTTTAAAAAAAAAGGGATTCCTACTCATACCGCAAATAGATTACAGAGATAGAGTATTATTTTGCTCAATTACAATTTCAAAATGAAACACCTAGCATCTAGTAAAATTGCACATGCAGATGGTTTGTTGAGATTGATCCCCAGTAAAACTGAATTTGAAGAAACTGTTATAGCAGCACTAAAAGAAGAAAATGAACTAACAGGTATATTAATAAATACTGTTAGGGAACTTCCTGTTACGCTTGAGGAAATAAAGAAAGCAGCAAAAAACAGATAAATATCTTAACAAGATAAAAAACAATTGGGACAAGACAAAAAGAATAGAAAAGGATTAAAAATGTTTCCATTTTCTATGTGTGATGAAACTCTGATTTATGCAGAGAGTGGTAATACCACAAGTATTACAAAAGAAAATCCTAAAAGAATTCCACATGGGACATCCTGGAATCTCCAGAATGAAGGCTCTAATGAGAGGATTCACATACTGGCCTGGAATGGATCAGGACATTGAGGAAATGATGAAATTATGTAAAGGTTGCCAACTAGCCGCAAGATCTCCTCCCATACAGATGCACCTTGGCCTAAAACAGATGTACCCTGGACACGCATCCATATCGACTATGCAGAACGTCTGAAGGGATATTATTACCTAGTAATCGTAGATAGTATGTCAAAATGGCCAGAAATTTTTAAATACAAACACCCTACAGCGGCAAACACAATAAAAGCACTGGACAAGGTATTTAGTCGGTTCGGAGTTCTGAAAACAATTGTTAGTGATAATGGCACTATGTTCACAGGTCAGGAATTCAAGCACTACTGTGAGGCACTGGTCATCAAACACATTACAACACCAACTTTTAACCCTCGATCAAACGGACAAGTGGAAAGATTTGTCGATACTTTTAAACAAGCTTTAAAAAAGAATAATAACAACGACACGGAAGAAAAAAAACATTAAAAAATTCTTAGCAATATATAGGATAACACCAAATCCAAATGCTAAATTATCCCCAGCTGAAATTATGTTTACCAGGAAGGTACATTTGGTGTTCAACTGGTCAATCCCAAGAGAAAAAGTAAAAAAAAAAAATATCAAGTAAGGTACAAGACGGGGATAAAGTTTTCTTCAAAAATTATCGGGCAGGGAAGAGTTTTTGGGAAGAAGGTTATAATCTCAAGAAGAATTGGGAGAATGGTTTACATTATAAAAGGGCAGACTTTTTTCCACAAAAAAACATATTAACCAACATAGAAATAGACAGAAACCAAGAGTTACCAATGCTATATGACACTTTTCATATACAACCTCCAAACAATGAAGTATCAGTAACTCAGAAATCCAGTTACTCTCCAAAAGTAAAAAATCGGCAAACAAAAATGGTGAGGAGAAGTAAAAGGAAAAGGAAAAGGACCGAATTTTTGGACAAAGTCTAAAAAGGAAAAAAATGGCAGAAGCAAAATTCTATGGAATAATTTAGCTTGGGGGGAAGGTGATGTAATGGAATAACCTAACATCCCTTCATAGATGAAATGAACCATGTATATATTGACCCTCTCACGTGAGTGAGGCAGAAGGAAAAAAGACAGGAAGAGAATAAGAAAATATGTCGAGTAACTCTTATGTCACATGGATTCCCTTGTAAATAAACCCCTTTGTCTTTCACCCATAACCCTGTGTTTTTTGCTGTATTCTTATTTAAAATAAGGATATAACAATATATATGAAATCAGAAAGTAAAAATTAAGTTTACAAACCAAAAGATTCTGTAAACTTAAAGTGAATATAAATATTAATATTGATATAGTAATCCCAACCAAACGTGTACACCTAGAACCCCATCCTCCAACATAGAGCCCTACAACAGGTCTCCTTCTCCAACATCAGGAGTCTACGTTCCAACCTTCCAGAGGTTGAAACCCAATTACAGGAGACAAAACCAGACATATTCTTCCTAAGCGAAACTGGCATAAGGTCGACTACTTCCCTTGACGAATTCATAATTAAAGGATACTTAACATCTAAATCTGACCCCCAAGATCGCCATGGACATGGAATATGTGCTTACATTAAAGATGGCTTTCCGTGTGGTAGGGATATCTTCAGAGAAGACCCTAATTTACCTTATATGTGCTTCTGGGTTGCACTTGCTTACACCATTGCATTTATATTTGCTCTCTATCACCCCCACAACTGTGGAGTTACTATCTTTAAGAGTTACTTTCTTTGAGAAAATTGACCACATCTTGTCTGCTCATCCTTGAGCTAATATCCACATTTGTGGTGACTTCAATGTCCACAATGTGGAATGGCTGACCCACTCTAACAAGAGAGATGATGAGGGGAGGTTCTGTCATGATTTTGTCATTGCCTATGACCTCACCCAGATTGTTCATGAACCCACCCAAGTGCCCGATACTTCTGGTCAGTATGCTAGCCTTCTAGACCTTTTCCTCACAACTTCCCCTGAGCTATGTTCAAGTTCCGTTCATTCTCCTCTGGGATCTTCCGACCACTCGGT
>NC_136524.1:16304634-16569634 GCF_053919585.1 Euprymna scolopes | reverse complement strand
AGGCACAGGAGGCGGCAGCACAAGGAGACCAAGCAACTGTGTGGGAAATTTAAAAAGAGTACAGATGGCCCAGTCAAGAACAAATAGGGAAAACTGCTGACAACTGAAAAAGAACAAAAGGAGGAGGGAAGTCCTCAACCAACCAACACCTGAAGAAATAGCTGACATTCCAGAAGCTGAAGAGGAACTGGATAATACCTCCCCCACCCCCCAATGGCAGAGGAGATCATAAGTGCCATCAAGACCCTGAACAATGGCAAGTCACCAGATCCAGACAACCTTGATTTAGAGCTATTCAAGACAGACCCTGAGCTTGCAGCCAAAATTCTACTACCACTGTTCACAGCAATATGAGAAAGTGAGAAAGTTTCTGAGGACTGTAACAAAGGTGTAATTGTCAAGATCCCCCAAAAAGGGGCGTTAAATGACTGTAATAACTGGAGAGGGATCACTTCTCTTCATGCCAAGTAAGATCCTGGACAAGATCATCATAAGAAGAATGTCAAACTGAGAAAAGAACACGCAGGGTTCAGAAAGCACCGAGGGTGTACAGACCAGATCTTTGCACTCCGGAACATCATTGAGCAGTGTACAAAGTGGCATAGACAACTATATGTGAACTTTGTTGACTTTGAAAAAGCCTTTGACAGCATCCACAAAGACAGCCTACGGAACATCCTATAGCACTATGATATCACCTGATCAAGAGCTTCTACAAGAACTTCAGATGCTCGGTCGGGTACAGCAACACGTTCTTTGATGTGAAAATGGGTGTCAGGCAGGGATGTGTGATGTCAGTGGTTCTCTTTAACCTGGTCATCAATTGGGTTATGAGAAGGACAACAGAGGACTCCTCAAGGACAATTAGATGGGGTCTTTTCTATACTCTTGAAGATCTGGATTTTGCTGACGACCTGGCACTACTGTCCCATACACACCAACATATGCAAGAGAAAAACATCAGGTTGCAGACATTTGGGCAACAGTTTGGACTTAATATTAATGCCAAAAAAACAGAGACAATGACATTGAACGTGAATAGACCAACTCCAGTTTAGGTGAATGGAAAGGACTTGTGCCAGACAGACAGCTTCACCTACTTGGGCAGCATCATCAGACCCGAGGATGGTACAAGGGAGGATATACAAAGCAGATTGGGCAAAGCAAGGAGTGTGTTTAAGGGAATGAGCAGCATCTGGAGATCTGCGTAATACAATCTGTCAGAGCTGCGTAGTATCAACGCGTTCCTATGTGGATTGGAATGTTGAAGAACAATGGAAGCAGATTTCATCAATTTTCGATCCTTCCACAACCCTAACCTGTTTCCGATGAATACACAGGATATTTTGGCCTGACAAGATCCCCAATGAAGATTTACTAAGGAGATGCCATCAAGAAGATATGGGCCTAATCATCAGAAAATGGCGATGGATTGGACACGTTCTCTGGAAAGACTCACAATCAATCACAAGAAGAACAGCATTGCAATGGACCCGAGATGGCAAAAGGAAGAGAGGAAGGCCAAAAGCAACTTGGAGAAGAACGGTGGAAAGGGAGAGGAAATCTATGCAGCATTCTTGGGGTTCACTGGCTAGGCTGGTTCAGGATAGGTAGAGGTGGAGGGATTTGTTGCTGGCCAACACACCACTGGGTGTAATGGATGATGATGATGATGATGATGATGATGATGATGATGATGATGATGGTGATGATGACGACGACGATATATAAGAGTAAATTGAAAGTGTAGTATATATGAAGTTAATAGTTAAAAAAAACAAAAAAAACGTGAGGTACTATGAAATAATTTGGATCATTAAAAAAGAACCAATAATAAAAGAAAGGAAAAGATACGGAAGATAGATAAGAAAGTGAAGAAAGAAGGAAAGAAGATAGAAACAGTAAATAAAGAATATGGAAATACATATACAGGATGTCCAAAAAGTCATTGAAGGGTTTTAAACTTAAATAGATTCTTATTTTTGATGATATCTTTCTGTAATTTTAACACAATCTTTGAAAAGAAAATGCAAAACTCAAACAATCTTTATTTATGAAAAATAATGTCTTTTGAATGTTGCTTATTTTCAGCTTCACATATTTGTGCTCTTTCCAAAACATTATTATGCAGATTGCAGAATCTCTGGATTATGATTTAACTCCCTTATTTCCGGATATCTTAAAGAAAAAGTCTATATTATTAAACTTCAAACCCTGCAAAAAGTGTGAGTATCCTCTGGATGTGATTAGGTCAGTTATGCAAAGGAAAATAACTGAGTTGTTTTTAAATTAAAATTCAAACAGTAAATAAATGTCTGATATATCTACGTTTATCGTGGTTGGGAACAGTAAGTGAGAAATTTGCCAAGCAAATCAGCTCAACAGTGCAAAAATGTTGTTTTGCTTCAAATATGCGTGTTGTGTCCTCTACAAGAATGCTAATGCCATCCTCTCAAAAAGATGTTCTATTTGCCCCATCATAATAATAATGTAATTTACAATTTTGCATGTAGTTGTAGTGCCAACTATGTGGGTCGAACGACATCGAGATTGGATGGAAGAGTCTAACAGCACGTACCTACCAAAATCAGAAATGGGACATACCAAGCAACAGAGATACTTGCCAACAAATATGGATCTTCCATAACTGACCATCTCATTAAAAATCTGCCATGTGCAGCAAACTTCTAAAGGCCTCCTAAGTTTGAGTGTGATTTGTCTTTATGATTTTCGAAAAATATCATGCTGTTACTTTAGTTTAATCACTTTCCCACTCCTCCCCCCTATATAACAGAACACAACATAATTTTATTTTAAATGTACATATTTCCGATTTCCCCTTTTTAAAATCCCTCACTACAGCTTTGAGAAAGTGAGGGTGAAATCAGTCAGCTGACCCCCCTCCTTTTTTTCTTTCTTCTTCGCCCTTATTCTTTATTTTAAAACATATTTTACCTTTAATCATGGATTATAAAACTCTTCCCTTCATGATTGCAATATTTAAATTTTGTACCCTCCAAAGAATCATGAAATTATATATATATATATATATATATATATATAGTGTACACTCTCCCTCAAAAAGATGTGAAAAAATGCTTTGCTAATGTTCATATAAATCATAAAATTACATCATATATATCTATATTAGCATGGGTACCCCGCATTGCCTGGGTTGACATGAAGTTCCGTTTGGAACACACCTACTATACTAATCATTTTCATCATGGGCAATGTGGATACCCCCACAACAATTCCAAAACTAAAAGAACGGATAAAAACAATGTAATCGCCCAAAAAAAGAAGTATGTGATACCCTCTCCACCAGATATTTCAGCAGAAGGGCTACAAAGAGAGGAAACTATTCTTCGGATATTGAGCACTGGAAAGGACCCCCCCCCCCAAAAAAAATAAATAAATAAATAATTAAAAATAAATTATTACAACTTTTGTTTCAATCGCAAAAAAAAAAAAAAAAAAAATTAGCCAAGTAGGCTAAGAAAAATGAAGATCTACCAAAAATTAATTGCAAAAACAATTAAATGAAAATTTTCGTTATTTTATGTTTCTAATGTAATCCCCCATAAAAAAAAACAATTGATTTTGTCATATTTTGAGGTTCATTTTGTTTATAAAATTGTTAGGTGAAAGTACAGGATGGTCTCATAAAAAGTAATTAAATTTATCATTATTTTATGTTTCAAATGTAATTTCTGTCCCCCACCCACCCAAAAACAAACAAATTGTATTTGTCATGTTTTGCCCTCCCCTCGATCCCTCGATCGCCAAACTTGAAAAAATGGCTAGAGATGACATTTCGTTGAACATTTAGTAGCTAAAAAGTGGGTGTTCATTTATCAAATTTATATAGAAAAGTGATCCCCCACTCTAAAAGGTTAATTTTCTTTTTTTCAAAATTTCTTCTTTCATATTATTTATAAAGGCTGTTTAAACGTATTAGGCCAAAAAAAAAAGTAGGTCTTCATCTTTTTATTTTTTTTTTTTTTTTAGGAGTAAATGGTGCTGGGTCACATCGTAAAAATTGACCTTTTTTTTAATTAGAAAGTTAAGTTTGTAATCGATGAGATTAATGTGAAAAAAGAAAAAAAAGTGTAAATGATGGAATTTAGAGGGGGGCAGTAGATCTTTATTATTTTTTTTTTTTTTAGGTGTTAAACGACGCTGGTCACATGATAAAAATTTACCGATTTTTGTATAGCCATTTAAAGGATAATAAAAACAAACAAATGAAATCTTTTCAGTTTTTAGTAAGTTTTTTTAGGTTTGTTTTACTGTACACATAGATTCGAAAAAGTTGTCACAAAACAAATATATAACTGGATATGTTTTTAGTGTTTATATTTAATGTAACATGTTCATTCATCTCGAAAAACATACAGTGTTTACCGATGTATTGGAAAATTTAAAATGGCAGCCGACTCTCTCTTTAAGGCGGTAAGTTTGGGGAAATGAGTTATAAATAAAAAACCAGACAAAATACTGTTAGAAACTAGCTCAATATATGTTACCATGACATAGGCTGACATATATTCAGCGGGTTTTTAACAGTATTTTGACTGGTTTTTTATTTATAACTCCTTTTCCCAAACTTACCGTCTCCGAGAGAGAGTCGGCCGCAATTTTGAATTTTCCAATACGTCTATAAACACTGTATGTTTTTCGAGCTGAATAAACATGCTACATTAAATATAAATACTAAAAACATATCCAGTTAGGTAGAAAAGTAACTTATCTTGCCTTTGATAACATTTATTTGTTATATATTTGTTTTGTGACAACTTTTTCGAATCTATGTGTATAGTAAAACAACCCCGTTTTTTTTTTTATATTTAAAAAAACAATAAAAACTAAACATTTTTCTATCTACACGGAATTATTTTTTCAAGCTGGAAACTTATTGAGATTAGCAAATTATTTTATTTGGTGAATAGTTTGTGTGTTTATGTTCGAAAGTTTCTAGGGGCAAATAACTCTAAAAAAAAGTTTTTTTAAAAAATCGATGTTAGAATAATAATTCCAAATAAATTAAATACGTTATCAATATAATTTTTGCTTAAAATTTATTAAATAATAATTTTAAATAGAACATTTAAAACAATTCTTTCGCTAGAAACATTAAGATACAACTATTTAATAAAACCATTTTTTCTTAATGTTATGCAAATAACATAACCTTTTAATTGTATATTTTTGCAAGTATCATGCTATATATAGAAATAAATGGAAGAGTAAAGTAAGTAAACTTTTATATATATTAATCAAATTGTGAATAAACAAACAGACAGACAGACAGGAATGCGAATTTATATATATATATATATAAGTGAGAATATGTGTGTAAGAACACTTCTCAACCTATATACTCAACTAATTTTTAATCTACAGACTTGAAATTTGGTATATAAGTTATTCAAATATGTGGAAAACTTTTTAATCAGTATTCATCCTGAAAAAAGGACTTCTAAGGGGTAAAAAAACTTGTTAAAAATGGTTCATGAGAGTCATTGGATTTTATTCTATATGCTATTTCACGATTGAATGAATGGTTCACATACAGATTCCTTATGTTAATATAAGTCGGTTTGAAAAAGCTAAGAACAGCATGTATTAACAGACCTTTGATCTTAACCAAAAAGGCCAAGCACAAAAGTGTTACGGACAGACAGACAGACCGACCGACCGACAGAGTGACTTATAGAGTCACTTGCACCTGACTAAAAATGTTAGCGACACGGTCTAGTTTCATTTTCTTTTATATATCAACACGTGGTTAAAATTTAACTTGATAAGGAACCTGTATTTGTTTGTTAAGCACTTGCAAAAGTTTATATATATATATATATATATATATATATATATATATATATATATATATATATATATATATATATATATATATATATATATATATAATCTTCAATAGTTTTATCATTTGGACATCAAAAAAATCATTTCATTTTTTTCCTTTTTGTTTTAAAAAAGAATTTCAGTTTCATTTGGTTTTGTTTTTTCTCATTTCATTTTAAAGAAAATTTTCGATTTTATTTGTTTTTTGTTTTGTTTTTTGTTTTTTTATCCTTTCTTTATCCGCATTTTTTAAAAACATTTTATTCGCTTTTAGCTTTTAAGTTTTTGCCATCAAAATGAATATTAATATTATCGATCAAGTAATGGGTAATGAATGAGGGAATTGAATTAAGGAAACGAGGGGATCGTTTCTTATTTTATAACCTTATTGTTTTAAATTTATTAACATGATTAAGAAATAAAACTCTTTTTAATTTAAGATATAAAAAAAACGGGTTTGTTTTACTATACACATAGATTCGAAAAAGTTGTCAAAAAACAAATATATAACAAATAAATGTTATCAAAAGCAAAATAAGTTACTTTTCTCCCTAACTGGATAATTTTCTAGTATTTTTATTTAATGTAACATGTTTATTCAGCTCGAAAAACAGTGTTTATACGATGTATTGGAAAATTTAAAATTGCGTCCAGACACGGTAAGTTTTGGAAAAGGAGTTATAAATAAAAAAAAAACTAGACAAAATACTGTTAGAAACTCGCTCAATATATGTTACCGTAACAAAGGCTGACATATATTCGGTGGGTTTTTAACAGTATTTGTTATATTTTTTTTATTTTTAACTCCTTCTCCCAAACTTACTGTGTGAAAGTGAGAGTTGGGTGCCATTTTAAACTTTTCAATACATCGGTAAACAATGTATGTTTTTCGAGCTGAATAAACATGTTACATTAAATAAAAACACTAAAAACATATCCAGTTAGGTAGAAAAGTAACTGACCTTGCCTTTAATAACATTTATTTGTTATATATTTGTTTTTTGGCAACTTTTTCGAATCTATATGTACGGTAATACAAATTCAATTATTTTGAAATTAATACATTTATTGTTTAATGTTTCTTAATTGATATGATTTAGAAATAAAAATAATATATTGTTAGTTGCGATTAAGTGAAAAAAAGAAAAGAATTCAGGCGGTGTCGGTAATATTTTTCCCTTTTGGGCGTGCAAGGGTTACAGGTTATTTTGCAACCTAAAATACACATTTGCTAGTGTAAGAAAAATTAGTTGGCAATGTTTATTTCTGTATTTTTAAAGTAATTATAAACTTTAAAAAATTTAAATAATGATAAAATTTTTCACAATCACAAACAAAAAACAACATAAAAATAATGGAAGTTCTCAGATCTAAGTATTTGAATCATTCTTCAATCTTCACGTAATCGAGTAACACTTCAAAGAAGCAAGCATATGGAACTTTTTTATGATAAATTTAGTTTTGCGTTATAAAAAGTATTTATTTAATTCTAATTCTATAATTATTTACACCTAGTGTTGTGTTGATGTACTAATTAATACTTCTTTGTGAAATCCATATACAAAATTTTGAAAATAGCCATTGTTTTATTTGTTATGCTTTGTTTTGTTTTTGTTTTTCGAAATAATTTCGATTTTAACGTTTTTAACGCCAAGCAGAAATGGATTAAAAAAAATAATAAAAATATAAATGATAAATCCTTAAGACAAAAACTAAACTATTATGAGATTATTTGCCGCAACTAAAACTTATGTTGTTTTGATTGAAATAAAATGATAAATAAAAACAATGCTGTTTTGATTGACATAAAATAAGAACACATATTTAGAAATTTCAATGGATGTTTGTTTACGCACCTGTTCTCCAGACGGCTTGACACTTTCAAGTGGTGACTGGTGAATGGTGATGCTTTGCTTGGAGCAAGGGGAATAACTCTCGATGGACTGTGAAATAAACTCTTGTTTTTCCTAAGTTTTCGTTTGTTGTTGTTTGTTTGTTTTTGTTTTGTTTTTGCATGTCAGAATATTTTGCCTTTTTTACATATTTAATTATTTTTATGGAAGCGGTGTGTTGTAGTGATTACAAACGCAAACTGTGTTTTCGGAATCTCTATTTCGCGTTCTTGCGCCAGAGTCTGTGCTGCTGCTGCTGCTGCTGCTTAAGCAGCACCTAGCAAAACTCATTCCAAATAATTCCAACATTTTTTTCTCTGCTTATTCCAGCATTATTTCCATTCTCCTACATGGACTTCCTCACAGAACTAACACAGTGACGGTTCAGAAGAAGGGGTTTGTATTACTGTACACATAGATTCGATAAAGTTGTCAAAAAGAAATATATAACAAATAGATGTTATCAAAGGCAAGATAAGTTACTTTTCTACCAAACTGGATATAATTTTCGTGTTTTTATTCAATTTAACATGTTTATTCAGCTCGAAAACCATACAGTGTTTGGCGATGTATTGAAAAATTCAAAATGGCGGCCGATTCTCTCTTTAACACGGTAAGTTTGGAAAAAGGTGTAATAAATAATAAACTAGACAAAATACTGTTAAAAATTCGCTCAATATATGTTACCGTGACATAACTTGACATATATTCGGTGGTTTTTTAATAGTATTTTGTCTAGTTTATTATTTATAACACCTTTTCCTGAACTTACCGTGTTAAAGAGAGAATCGGCCGCCATCTTGAATTTTCCAATCGGTAAACACTGCATGTTTTTCGAGATGAATAAACATATTAAATTGAATAAAAACACGAAAATTATATCCAGTTTGGTAGAAAAGTAACTTATCTTGCCTTTGATAACATTTATTTGTTATATATTTGTTTTTTGACAACTTTTTCGAATCTATGTGTACAGTAATACAAATCCAGTTTCTTAGTTATTTAAACAAGTAGGTTTAATTGTAGAATAGGGACTGTGAGAATATCTCACCCATTTCGCCCATTTTTTTTTTTTTTTTTTTTTTTTGATAAATTGTTTTTCTTTAATTCATTGGTGAGAATCTAACTTGAATTCAGTTTTAATTTCTGGTGAGTAACACTTTTTATTCCTGTCACTGCTCACCAGTCACCACTTCCAACCACAAACTTGTCTCAAGGTATTTACTGTCTGATTTAAGGATTTTTCATGGAGAATTTTAGAAAAATTATGGCTTTCGATTGTTTAAATTTTTAGCGTGTATTATTTTGTATTATTTTGTATTTTGTATTATTTTGTATTATTTTGTATTATTTTGTATTTTGTATTATTTTGTATCATTTTGTATTTTGTGTTATTTAGACTACATTTCTCACTTTAAATGTTATTGGCATATGTTTCGGTACCTCCTACCTTCTTCAGAGTTATCTTATCAAAAATCTTTCTGCACGGAATTTCGAACGCAATACTTTATTTAATTCACAGGGTAGAATGTTCGTGTTCCTTACTACTTACTTAAGACGTCTACCCGAGCATTTAAATTTTTAACCATGCCTTCTGGTTTATATAATTTAGATAGTGCTTTTCAACGTTTTATAGAAAAAGTAGTATGCAACTTAGATTTTGTATGTAATTATATTGGAGCTATCTTAGTAGATATTAAAATTAGATAGAAAAACTTAGTTTTTAAAATGAGAAAAGTAGTCCAAATAATATAAAATACAAAATAAAACAAAATATAAAATAATACATGCCAAAAATTTAAGACTTAAGATGTCTACCTGTTCATGGTTATGAACCCATAGACGTCTTAAGTTATTTTTTTTAAAGTTCCGTTAAAGAAGCAAGAATATTCATGTAGGGAGAAGCGCCGCCGCCGCTTCTCAGAAGCGGTATCAACCAACCTCGAAATTTATGATGGTGAAGGGAGCAGTACTCAGCAGAGGTCGAAATTCCTTTCCCTAACAAGAAAAAAAATAAAAATAAATAAAACAATTAGTAAATAGCAACAACTCAAGAATAAACTTTAAAACTTCAAATAATAAATTTTATTTAACCAGAAATGGTTTATTTTTATGTATAGGAGATATGCCAGTTGTAATCATTCTTAAATGTTCAAGATCTTCCATGAGCATGAAATTAAAAAGATTAAAGTCCATGAATGAAGCTGGGAAATGTGCATTTTTATAAGATGAAAGTTCAGAATTATAATCGAAGTGGAAAAAAAATAATATTTCTGTAATTGTAAGGGTATTTGCTGGAAATCTTTCATGACTGAGGAAATTATTATTGTCAACAGATTTTATAAAGAAACAAGCAAATGAAAGTATTCCGGGAAGAAGGGAGTTTGGGTAAGAAAAATATTTGATCTTGTTGTTTGCATGAGTTTCGTTGGTAAACGACAGAGTAATTTATCCGTTATGGTTTGAATTTGATATTCTTGATGGTGCAGTTTTTACGTCCTTTGGACAGAGTCTGACACGAGCAACAATCATTGGCCTTCGGGTCAAGATCAAAGTGTAGTATCTTTTCTTCAGATGCTGCATTTCAATTTCTTGTTCTCTGTCAGTGGAGGAGAAATCCTTCACGACTGAGACAATTTTTATTTTTGTTCCTTTTCTCCTCGTTAAAAAACGAGCCTGGTGTCTAACTCTGCCCCGTGGGGAGGAGGCATTGTAAATAGGAACAATCATGGGCAGCAGTGATGATGACTTGTGGAAACACTCAAACTGGTTTTGTTTTTGGTGTGCTGGCCCTTTTATATCGAGTTTCTAGAATGTTCTGACCTGTTTGACCATACACAAATAGACAAAAATATAGTCCATGGATTTGCATGTAAAAGGGACGCATCACAACTGCATCTCTACATGCTGGTAGTATTGTGTAGGTGACCGATGACAAAATCAAATTATTCCGTAAATGAATAAATCCTGGCCGAATAGATTCTTCTTATTGCATGACGAGCGACTTGATTTAGCTGATCACTACATTCATGTAGGCTTCTGTAATTATTCAGTTTAAAGGGAAGCCGGGCAAATGAAATGTTTAATTCAATAGGTTAAAATATGTTACAATAGAGAAGAGAAGTTGGACGCCTAAATCCTGCAAAGTCTTAAATTTTCAGGAAGGGTGAAATTTCCATTGCGCTAATTACATGACCCAAGAAGAAAAGAGTTGTAGCCTCAAATATACATTTGACAGGGTTTATTTTGATGTAGTACAGCTGCAAATATTCAAAGAGATAAAGGAGATATATCAAATGTTCCTCAGGCAACAAGCTAGCTACTAAGATAGCTTCAATATAATTATATACAAATTCTAAGTTATATACTACTTTGGCTATAAAATGTTGAAAAGCACTGTCTAAATTATATAAGCCAGAAGGCATGGTTAAAAATTTAAATTATTAAAGGCATGGTTAAAAATTTAACTTATTAAAGGCATGGTTAAAAATTTAAATTATTAAAGACATAGTTAAAAATTTGCTCTGAAAGCAGTAGTAACAGATATCTTCAGAATATCTGCCAAATTCACGAGAATTTCGTGATCGGCCATGACTAGGTACAATTTCGTGATCGGCCATGACTAGGTACAATTTAAAAAATTATTTACAATCATACAATGATGAATTGAAATCCTGAATATAAAGGAAAGCAAGAAATAAAAAGGAACCAGAAATGCAAATAAATGAGACCACAATATTTAGCAAGGATATTCGAATGGAATTCTCAATGGAAAAGTGTACACTATTAGAGATGAGAAAGGGAAAACTAGGAACAATGAAGAGTATGGAACTAACCAACCGGGGAAATGAGGGCACCTACAAATATTTGAAAGTTTAGGAAGCAAACACTATCGAATCAACAGAAATGAAAAAGAAAATTGGAAACGAATAAGAAGAACAAGAAAATTTATAGAAACTAAATTATATAACACACCTAATAAATGTAAAAAAGCACATGATAAGATATTCTGAACTATTCATAGGCTAAACCACAGGAAAACTGAGGCATCCCAACCAGAAGATTAGGAAATTAATGACCATGAACAAAGCATGACACCAAAAGGATGATGCTGCATAAAAAATATGGAGGAAAAAGGCTGTTTTGTACGGAATACAGTGTGAATGACACACAAAGAATGAGAAAAATACATTATGCAAAACACAGAAAGGCTAATCATTGCAGCAAGAGACAATGTAAAAATGAGTAAGACAGAGAACAGAGGCAAGAGATAAAATGAGAAAAGTGGGAAGAGAAACAGCTACACGAACAAGTCATAAGAATAACAAAAGTAGGAACTCACAAAATACCTGGACATAGCTATGAAAAAGACAACTAAAAAGAAACTTATCACTACTAACAGCCGCATAAAACAATGTGATTAGAACTAAACCTAAACCTAAGATAAACAAATGGAGATTCTGTAAACGAAGAGACAAAATGGCAAACCACATAAGTGAATGCTGCAAACTTTCTCCAAAAAGAATATAAGAACAAGCATAACCAGGTGGGAAAGTCAGTTTACTGTGAACTATACAAAAAAACTGCATTTTGAATGCCCAGACAAATGGTTCAAACACAAACCAGTGATAGTACTCGAAAAAGAATATAAAATCCTTTAGGACATGGAGGAAAAAGCATGTAAACTCATCCAAGCAAGGAGAATAAAATAATTACATAAAAATTAACAAAAAAGAAAAATCGTGCCCAATCAGCAGACCACAGGGTGAATATCAAGGAGACAGAGAAGTGAAACAAATGCACGGAATTAGCCAAAGAATTGAAAGGGAAGATGAAGAAAGTCAAGATATCACGAGGAGCACTAGAAACAATCCCAGCATATTTGAAACAAGAATTGGAGAAATTGGAATCAGAGGGAAGGTTGAGAACATGTAATGAATAGCAATAATGAAAACAGCTGAAATTTTAAGGAAAATCCTAGAATGCAGAAACCAATCTACATAAGTTGTGGGCATAACCAATAATATGAAAGTTACAATAGAAATGAAATAAAAACAATAGAAAAAAAACAACCATATGAAACCAAACAAAATGGTGGCTTCAGCATCAGCTGACTCTACACAAAATATTGAAGCGGGAGAGAAAAGATCAAAGAGGGGAGAATTAACCAGACTTCAACTGGAAGAGTGCAGAAAACACTGGGATATTTGGGAATTTTTTTACCACCCAAATCCCAGGAAATATGGATGGTATCAGTGATACCAGTGTCAAATCAATGGTAAACAGCTGTTGCGTCATTTACAATGGTAATTAAAAGAGGTGGAGAGCACTGAAAATTTGGGGAGACTTGTTTCACTCAAACTCCAGAGAACACCACAGGTTATTATGAGTGAGCAATCGCTGATGATGGCCAGTATGAGAATTCCTAGTTACTAAATGACGATGATGATGATGATGACGATCATCATCATCAGAAGAAGAAGAAGATGAAGACACTGTCACAGATCTAAACAATTCAATATATGCAGAAGCAAAATAAATAAGCATGAAACTAAAAGTAGAAACAAAAAACTGCTCACAAGAATAGATGGACAAAGCCTGGATGGGAAATCAGACTGGAACTCCAGTTCATCAAACTTCAGTAAGAAGTTAAAACCAGAAATTAGATGAAAGAAAACAGGAAACGATAGGAGTGGAAAATCTGACTTACAATGAAAGAATAAATAAGAAACATAAAGAACTAAAACAAAAGATGAGAGAAAAAGAAGGAAAACTGAGACACTACAGATGCAAGTTAGAACAGTAAAAACAAAACAGATCCTTTGACGACAATGAAAGACAGATTTATCAAAACACTAAACTACCCGCATGGTAACCAGTGAAAACAATACGCAATTTCACACGCGCAAAAATTTAATGTATGTGCACACAAAAACAAACATGGCGACCAGTGAAAACAATATGGAATGCAGTGAATAATAAATGTCTAAACATCATTCCCTTAGATTAAATGAAAAATCCGAGGAGTATAATCTGTTTAAAAAAATTGAAAAAAAAACGAAAATAAAAAAATATAAGGAGGGAGTGTGCATTGTACAGGTCCACCCTAGTTTTTTTTTTTTTTTTTTTTTTTTGCATGTGTGTGTTAACAGTCTTAAAAATATGAGGAAATATTAATTAACTGATTAAGTAATATTTAACAGTGAGACCTTTTCAAAGCAAATTTAAAAAAAAATGAAAAGCCCCCCCCCTCCACATACACACACGTTTTGAAGTGTTTCTACGTATTTTTAAAATGTTTGGAACTTATGGCCCCCATTTCAACCATTCCCTTTTTATGCCCACACCCCCTGCCATCAAACACTTGAAAAAATGCTCACGGTTACATGTCTCGCTACATCGCCAAAAAGTGAGGTGTCATTTTACGTTAAATCCATATAGGAAAGTTATCCTCCATGCTAATGTTAAATTTTAGTTATAAAAAAAAATCCTTCTTTATATTATTTTTAAAGGCCGTTAAAACGTATTTGCCAAAAAAAAGTAGATTTTGATTTCTCTTTAGGAGGTAAACTAAGCTGGGTTGGGTCCTAAAAAATACCAAATATTTTTTTTTTAATATGTAAAGTGATCAAGCTTTTTGTTTTTTTACATTAGAAAAACATATTTGCTTTGTTTTTTGTTTGAAAACAATTCAAACTTGGGTACTACTACAGTTTATCACCGGAAATTTTTTTTTCGGGCACCTGTCGTCAGAATCAGAGGGAGAAATCAGTATTTTCAACTATGAATGAAGCATGAAATAAGCAACAAAAAAAGTAAACTAATTACTACGTGCCCCAGCATAGTATAAGCACGTCCAACTTCCCCATGTTAAGAATGGTTTTCGGAATAACCCCCCCCCCCCCAATTTCAAAAGCCGTTCTTAACATGGAAAGTTGGGCGCGTTTATACTATGCTGGGGCCTATAGTAATTAGTCTTTCCAGAAGTAATCATTATGAGCTACCAGATTAAAAAAAAAAATGAAAAAAATAAATATTTTAAGATTTGGAAGTTTCACATACGTTCTAATAAATCCATGGACCTGTGTGCACTGATTTTCTCCAGATCTGGTTTACCTCTCTCATAGGCACATCATGCACCAGTGTTGATGGGTGGCAGCAGGGACATGCTGTTTATCTTTAGGTGGCATGATATCATGTGGTTGTTGGGTTGTTGTAGTAGCGCAGTGACTTGACATGGGCGTGGCTTCGGTTGATGGTTTTTGCTGGAGCATCCGGTCACTGTCGATCTGGAAGCATAGAGGGCGATGTACTTCCAGAGAAATTTTCTGTTTCAAAGAGTCATCCTACCTGATCCATCAATGCATACCATATACTGACCAAACTGGGGCACTTTGATCACCTGACCAGTTTTGTCCCATTTAAGTGGTTGGGGACCAGTTTGGCTTTGGAAGCTGGTAGATGTTTTGAGTGTTCAGCAAGTAACTCGGCAGACTTTATATGCTTGTTTCTCAAGGTTTCCTCCCATGACAACAATGTGTTGCTCCATGTGTCATATGGTCTGTAATGGCCAGGTAGAATAGGTATGATGTCCTTTATGGACCTACTTAAGATGCACATTGCAGGAGATAGTTTCATTTCCTTGTCCAGAATGTTCCTGTGTTGCTGTATTGCATGCTGGAATGCATCAGTGTTGAGTTCTCCATCTGAGCCAGTATTATCAGTGAGCAGTCTTTGATGGTTTTGACATCAATCTCGGCCTTGTAATTGCTGTGTGGGAAAGCAACAGATGATAGGCAATGATGTATACCCTAGTTATGTAGGAAGTACCTGGTGACTGATACAGTGAACTCGAGTCCTCCGTCACAAGACAGCTCATCCGGAGCTTCTTTCAACTATGGGCTAATTGAAGTATCTGTCAACAATGACTAAGTAGTAGATACCTTTGTAGTGGAAGAAGTCAGCACATACACTGAAAGGAGTAGGCTAAAGACAGGTGGTGTCGATGGCGAGTTGGGTTGGGAGGGCGCCATTTGGTTGCAGTGATTGCAGTTGCTTCACTGGCCACGACACCTGAGTTAATGCCAGGCCAGAAGACAGCTGCTTCAATTCTCAACGTCATAGAAAAAATGCCTTGGTATGCAGAATGGAGTGCATCATGGACGTCCTGTCTTAGAGCAGGTAGAATGATAATACGATGCTTATATATGACAACACCATCAACCATGTAAAGGTCCTCACGAAACTGGTAATACTCAAGCAAGGACACAGGCAATACACTGTGGAATTCTGACATTCCAGATTCGATAATCTCAACAAGCTTTACAATGTTTTCATCACTGTTGGTAACGACCCGAACTTTGTCCCAAGTGATTGACTGTATCGAGTTAATGGATGATAGAGCATAGTTCTAGAGAGACTCTCCCACATCAGTGTCACACTCATCACAGTGTCATATGCAGGAGAGGACGGTGTGGCTGAGGTCGAGAATGGTGGTAGATGTGAAATGTGTTCCTCATCACCAGAGACAAACAATGTCATTCACCGACAACATCTTTTCAGGTTGGGAAGCAGCTGCTGAGTGGCGAGAGATAGCATCTTTTGCACAGGTTTCGCATATGAATCATGTGAAACCTGTAACACAATGTCTTTTCTTTCAGGTTGTACACCCAAGCATTGGATATGTCCTCAAGCGATCTGTCACCAAGAACTTTCAATAGTAGTTTGTGGTCCACAGCTATTGTAAGGTCATCACACCTGAGAACGAAGTAACTAGCTCTCTCCAATGCATCAGCCACTGTTAGTACGTCGGCTTCTATTAGAGCGTAACATGATTTGACTGAGTATGTGAAATGGTTGCCAGCAAAGGTGACCTTCCAGCCCTTGTAACAACAGAAAAGCTTTGCTTTGGGACACTGACAATGCTTCTGGAAGAGCCAAAATCCAAAACCGTTCTTTGACCAATCAGTAGCAAGGCAGCCCTCCTCAATGAATCAGTACTAGGTCTATAGATATAGAATTTAATATGATATGGGAACCATTAATTATAAACAATATATAATATTTACAAGTAATAAGTAAAAACATTAATATATACAGATATACATTAATATATAGTAATAATTAGTACTTAATAGTACAACTAGAAATAAAATAGGTTTAAGACTCCTAAAATTCGTACTGGAATTGTCCACAAGGACCCGTGGTGCAGTGGTTAGAGTACTTGGAAAAATCAGTTGTAAAAAGTGATATTCTTCTGAAGGTTGAAGGTTCGACCGAAAAATACAATTGTGAATTACTTAGGACCTCTATCCAATCATGGCTGACAGAACAAGAGCACACTACCCCCGTGAAGTAAATAAAGGGTTCCACTTGAAATTCCATCAAAATTTTCAAGTTTGACAAGATACACCTGGAGAAGGTCAGAGGTTACATCGACTGAAATGTTGTAAAAATCACACTCAATATGAGAACAGTAGTCCGATGAATTCAAATAATATGGATAACCAATTCTCATTTCAAAAATTCAGAAATGTCAGGAACCCATAGATACATCTATTTTGAACACTTGTAGGTGACACAAAGAAAATACAAGAGATTAACAAAACTATAATTGCTTAGGTGTAAATACATTGAATAAATGATTTCCGGTATAAAATAGATACTTTGCAAATTTTTACTTGCTAAGCATAAACCAGGGGTCAGAAACATTTTGGAGTGTGAGGGCCACAATTTTATGTTGATTATAGGAGCTTTGACTACATTGCCATGGAGGAAAACAATGTTATTAAATATGTAGATAAATTTTCTGTGCTATGTTTGTTTTCCTATGTCTCTCTGAAAATAATGTCGAAAACACGGTTTTCTTTTTGGGGGTCGAAAATGTTGCAGTTACACCGAAAACATGCGTGTGTGTTTTTGTGTATATATGTACATAAACGAGCGTGCTCCTTTTTGTGTATATATGTACACATTTGAGCTTGCACGTTTATGTGTATGTGACTCGATGGGGACCAGGGCGATGCCGAGAGACCTTGCTAGTTGATTAAAGAACAGCTTGTAATCTGGGTGGCCCATTGACACGAATTCAGGAGAATTTGTACGGCTGGACTTTAATAATGATGATGATGGTTTGATGTTGTTTTAAACAGAATACGTCTGTTTCTTGGTGGATAATCAAAATGATCCCCCTTCCCCTCCCTGGGAATGAATACCACAGCGCGTGTCAACGCCAGAATAAGTCGTAAAGATAATTCCGAAAATTAACAGATGGACTCGTGTGTTGAGGAATCACCCGGGCTGACATGCGTGGTGGGAACCTTTGTGATTAACTGGACGTGACGGTTAGCATTCCTGGCGAAAGGACGTTATCCCCTTACTGACGTGTTAAGAGAGGGGTGGGTGGAGAGAAGATGAGGAAAATCTCTTTTTTCCTTTTCTTTTGCTTCGATAAATGTAAAGGTCACTTTTTATTATTTTCTTTTCTTTCTCTTCTGCAACCAAGCGGGCCCTTACTGCCCCCCCCCCTCCGAACAAAGGTGCGGCCGCTGATTGGTTGACCGCCACTTGTGGGCATATTTGTAGAGGTGAGGGGGAGGGTTACAGCTAGCGATATTGATAAAAAGAGGTGAGGAGAGGATGAGACAGACTTTTGTTGCCACGCGCCTGGCCGATAGGTCTCGGATACGCGTGTCTCTGACCTCCCCGTATACTGACAGTAGAAAAGACGAAGTACTTGGTAAAAGAAAGAAAAAACTGCCAGCCACCTGATTGCATGACCCAGCCAGCGTCTAACTACTATTTGTGAAGTCCAAAGCAATAATTATTTTATGTTAAGAAAAGCGAATTAAGCTTTGACTTTTTTCTTTATTTGAAAACACACTTGTTGAATGCAATATATTTCACAGATAGCCCAGGTGACCGCTTGGAAGCTGATTTGAAAGCGGAACCAGAGAGCGAACGACGGCAACGAATTCGACCACTAGACGAAAACACAGGTGATGCCACAGGTATCGGCTACAGCTGCATCTCACCCCCAAGCCTGTGCACCTGAGCTGTCCTGTAGTATATATGTACACAATCGTGCGTGTGTGTGAGTTTACATATACAGGCATACATATATATATATATATATATATATATATATATATATATATATATATATATATATATATATACACACACACGTCGCATGCTTGAGAGCACACTTATACACATGCATGTGCGCACACAAAAACACACACACAGGCACAAAAAAATTAATACAAACACACATGTTTTTTATTGCAAGATTGACTTTTATAAAAATACAATACTGGATTTGATTTAAAAACCGTGTTTTCCACATTCTCTTTTAGACAAAGAAATCGTTATGTTATTAATTTATTATTTTGTACGTTAAATTGACTTCAATGCACATTGCCACACCACCCTAGTAAAACAGGTGGCCATAAAGTGGGTGTTCAATTATTACAGGAAAGTGACCAACCACTTTTTAAAAACTACTATTTCTGCATATATTAGAAACTATGCGCTGCCAGTATCGGTCAACCACATTTACACACCTGTGTGTTTCTGTGTGTGTGTCTGTGTGCACCTGCATGTATATATATATAATTTTGTTTTATAAAAAAAGACAGTGTTTTCAACAGTCTATTTATAATAAAAAAAAAAAGAAAGAGTTTCTTAAATTTTTTATTATTTATTTATTTTTTTCTTTTGCAAAGTCGATTGTCTGGCTCACCCATAATTTTGTTTCATAAAAAAAACAGTGTTTCCAGAATTCTATTTATAATAAAAAAAAAGGCTTTCTTAAATTTTTATATTTTTTTGCCAAATCCATGGTCTGTCCCGTCCCCTCCCGCAAATATAAACATCTAATATTTTTCTTGGGGGAGGGGATCAATGTGTGGGTGCTCAGTTTACATTAAATTTAGTTCATTGTACCTGTCCCCCCAAAAAACAGGTGGTTATAAAGTGGGAGATCATTTTACATGAAATTATTAGAGGAAAGTGATCCCTACTTTTTTAAAACTAACTTTTCCTCATATCTTAGAAACTACACGTTGGCAGTAATTTTATATGTTATTTTTGTTTTTAGCACCACCAAAAACCTGGGAAAGTGGTAATGTTAAATGATTTTTCTCGATGGTGGAAATATACATATATATCCACATTGAAAAAAAAAAAAGCTCTGATAAAAAATACTGATTAACTAGTTTGAATGCAATTTACATTAGCTACAGGAAGTTGTGTTTTTACCACTTTTGGCAGACTGCACACAGGTTAAGTTTGTATATTATTTTTTTTTAAATGATTTTGCTTTCTGGGGAGGGGAGTAAATTTTTACATTATCTCCACCTCCACATTCACGCATTTCCTTGCTTTTTTTTATATTTCAGTCATGGTAGCCATGGCCACCACTGTCCGCAATTGGCCAGAAATGGCAGTGACCACCAACAACAACCATAGTTTAATTTTTTTAAAGGGGTGGGGGGGTCATGCTTCCCCCAGGCAACGCCAGTTAATAGGTCCTGCTAGTATATAATAAGATTATATTTAAACGATATCAATTAGTTTACTTCAGGAATATATTTAAAAATAAAAGCATCTGACATAAATGGAGCTTGTTCCTCAATTTCTTCAGAATTATGGGATTACTTGGACATTTTCTATCATGTACACTTTATTATGTCTACAATTAATTGAAATTTCTGATTTCTTCTTAAGATGTTTTCCTCTATCACTGAATCTAGTAATTTACAACTTTTCACCAAAGCATTTAGAGATTTACATGCTCTAATCTATTTTTTCACTTAAATATTGGTGTTTTGTTATTTTTAAGTAGGGACCTGAGACATTTTGAATGTGATATTTCAGGAGGTTTTGTCACATTGAAAGAATGGATAATTTTTGGGGGGTTAATGCATGTAGAATAAGTGAAGAAGCAGAATCCGTTGGCAGGGGAAGGCCAAGTAACAGGTGAAAAGAAGTTATAAGGATACATTTGAAAGAAAGAAGGATAAATAAAGACCTGGTCAGAAATAAGTTTGTTTGGAAGTCAATTTATAAAAGTCATTCAACACATGATAGCATGTAAAACATGCCAAGCTGTGCATAATAATGAAAGAATAAGTGAAAGTTCTTTGATGTTGATAGATGTAGGACAGTTGAGGAAGCAAGATTAGTTGAAAGAGGGAAACCAAAGAAAACTTCGGAAAAAATGATGATGATGAATTTGAGAAAAAGATGGATAAATAAAGACCTGGTGAGAGATTATGTTAGCTTGGTAAACAGATGTAAAACTGATGATGATGATGATGATGATGATGATGATGATGATGGTGGTGGTGGTGGTAAAAACAAGGATGATGCTGATGGTTATTACAATGATGATGATGATGATGATGATAAAACAATACGATGATGATGATAATGATGATGATTGCAGACCAGTGTGTTATATTTAAAGCCCTGAATGTTGTGCTTTACATGGGTAATGCTTGTTATTTGTTATGCTCAGTCTAATTAGTATAGCTTGTTGGGAGTGGAAAGCATTCACTTCCAGTCAGCACTAATTGGCAATTGTCCAAACAGCGTCAAAAATAAAAATGGATGATGTACATGTGATGTAAGAGGTACAGAGATAACGATAGAAAGATGATCGAGCACTTTCACGAATGCAAAAAGGATAAAAACTTGTTTCTTTTATTCAAAGAAATAAAATATAATGTAATAAAAGTGATACTTTTATGCTGGTAAGGTATTTTATGGAGAATTGTGCATTAACAATTTTTTTTGGGGGGGGGATTGTGGAGAAAAAAAGTGGGAGTATTGTTAGCTGTCATGTTTGCAGAAATAGGCTCCATTCTTATTTCCCCATTCACTTGGTCCTTTACCACAAAGAAAAAAAAGGATCTTTCTCTCTATAATTTTTTTTTTTTTTTTTTGCAGTGGTAGTAATTCAACAAGGTATTTTGTTGTAAATGTTTTACAAGGGGAACCAAATGTTGGAGCTCAGTCGAGCATCTGCATAGTAATAATGATAGTGTACAGAAAGACTAGGAGCATCTCTCCTGTGAGTTGGGAACAGTAGAGATCATCTCCTGCAAGGCCGTATTTTGTCAAGGCACCTCTCCTGATGTGGCAATAGTACTCCATTTTAGAACGTATTGTAGCAGTCACCATAACAGACTACTTTCGTATTATGGATTAATGTCCCCTTGTTGACTGATGCGACCACACACTGACAGTCAGCTACTAAGGCACATTAATCCTATATGTTCCTTAAGGACTATTTACTCCTGTCAGGAACTAGCCAGAAGCCAGCAGAGGAGCTCAGACCACCAAAAAAAACACAGACCTCTCTTCCCTCACTCTCTATTCACTGAAATTCCTCCGGGCTTTAAATATTTCACTCAAGAAATCCACTGGACAACCTGGGGACACTTTAAGTTCTTACTTCCTGAACATCCAAGAACTTTCTGTTCCTTGTTTTTTCTTTTACCTTGGACACAGTTCTTCTTTCGAAATAAACATTTTCATTGTTTTGTTTTAAAAAAAGGTACTTTTGTATTTATTAATCTTGTATTAGGGGTTTGTGCACTCACTCATAAAACTACCTAAAGTATCTAACTATTATACTGTGAGAGATCAGAGCAACTCAATCCCCGATTTTATAAAGGTCTTATGGATGAAAGACAGCCACAGGTGGATCCATTGTTATTCAAGGTGTTGGCAAGAACTATCAGTGTCTCACTACTCTAAGTCTCCCTTGATTTAAATATAGTATGCTGTTCAATAAACATCAGAGTGGTTGATGACATAACAAAAATACTTGATGTAGTTTTCAGAATAAAAAATAAAAATACAAGCAACAGAAATTGTGACGTTTTCCAAAATAGAAATAAACACTCCAACAAGTAAGCAACTAGTATATTACATTTAGTCCACTTAGACCTCACCAGTCCCATAGACCTAACAGATTTAAATGGCAACAAATACAGTCTCAGTCACCGGTGATTTCTCCAGCGCTGTAGTTGTATATTTTATTAAAAATAAAAATGACACTACACTCGCTACCAAAAAAATTATTGCAGATATTTCCCCCATGACAATAACTCTGATGACCCGAGAAAATATTGCAAAGTCATCAGCAGTTTAATTTACTTGACAATCTGTACTCGACCAGACCTTAGTTATGTCGTCAGAAAATTATCACAAGATTTATCCAAATTACATAAACAGCACTGGACAGCACTGAGCATGTACATAAAAGGTACTATGCAGTATCAATTATGCTATGCAAAAACGGATGACTGACTCTAGCTAATTGTATACAGTGATGCCTATTCAGCATTGAATCAATGTGATAGATGAAGCACCTTTGGATACTGTTCCTGTTTAACCCAACAAAGCCTACTAAAAAAAATAGACCCACATCAAAAATATGCCTCCATTAACACATTTGAGGACAATCAAAGTGCTATAGCACTTTCCAACCGCACCAACAACAACAGCGTAGAGATCATTTATTGTCATACAGCAGATATGCTTGCAGACATTATGACCAAACTCAAGCGATACTATAAAACTCCAAAGGACTTTTATTTGGACTTTAATCAGTTTAATAATATGATGCTCTTATACATATTTTTTTTATACATATAAGCACAATAACATTCTAAGAGAATGTGGGGTAGGGGGCGTTGGAGTTTAATAACTCTTATTATTATCCTTTTCTTTATAAAATCCCATAATTTTGTGTTCAATTAAAACTCTTCTCTCTACCATCCCCACATGTTATACATTTCCTCGTTTGAATTTCTGCTAATTCCTAATCTTTTTTCACTAATAATGCCACTTTCAACACTTCACTTGAATAAATATAGAATAACAACCCTAAACCCACCACTGATTTTTTCACTTCATAGAAGATCCAACCAATGAACCTGTTAAAATATGCATCACAGTTTTGAACCTAATTAAATGAAGCCAGCAAACTAGCACATCTATTCCACACATTAGAAATGTCACTCTGATTCAAAATATCCCTATCACACAAATCCACATAAAGCAGGAATAATATATTGAAAAGTTGAATACATGCTCAGCCACTGCGTCACTGAGTCTTGTCAGAATGGCTTGTTATCACTTTGCATACTAGTCAACAAGCCTGATAGATCTGCTTGGTTTTGTATTGAGACAGAAATAAAATTAGAAAATGCTTGGTCGTACTTTACATTGTCTGATTGTAAAATCTTTTTTTTTTATATATATTATGTTACATTTCCACAACATTTTCTCTTTGGTATTTTTGTTCTATAGACAATGCACATGCTTGCATCCTTTAAAGCTAATATCAGCCTCTGATTCTCCCCTTAAATTGATGCTCAAAGAAAAAAAAATCAACCCCATACAATCTCTTCAGACATATTGCCTACACCATTATTCTAGCTTGGATTATGAAAATATCATTTGTGTTTCTGTAGCAGGTCAACATTGTCGACCACCTGCAATACCAACATATATGGATGTAAGGAATTAATACAAGCCTTGTCTATATATGTTCAGAACAGGCAATGTTCACTGTAGTTGAAAAAGGTTTACTTAACCATTTTCCTACACTGTTGCAGAACAATCCAGTGTATATATGCACTGCTATGCATAACATTGCACAGATGCATGTATGTAGATTCTTGTGAAATGGCGTTATCGGTAAAGAAAGAAAGATTATAGAAAAAGAGAAAGAGAACGATCACGTGAGAGATGTGGAGCACAGAAAGAGATAACATTTGAGATCTCGCGAAAGACGTGAAGAATGTGGTAGATCACATGGGTGACGTAAAGAATGGGTTAGATCACATGGGTGACGTCATGAGAAAATAGATATTGTTGCTACAAAGAAAAAGCAAGTTGAAGTTATTTTCTATTCTTTGTCTGATTTCTTTTGCGACTGGAACTGGACATGTGTTGTTTCTTGAACAACTTTACATGTGCTTGAACTGAATATGACATAGAATTGTTGACATATCCCGAATTTGGTACCCAACTCCATTCAAAGTAGATCTCTTAGTCAACCATTCCAGCTGCTTTGCAAGTAGGATTTTCGGCTACATCCCTGTATAGAACCTTTCTAAACTGCAAAAAGTTAGTGGACAGACGAATTCTTATGAGTGAGTTTCAGCATTGCAATTCACCTCTCACTTTACAATGACCCTCAACAGAAGAGCAAAAGCTATCAGAGTCCTACACAAACCTCTTTAAGTATCAACTTGGGAAAGCCAATCTCCAAGCATATCAAAAAAGCGGCATAACATAAAACTTGAATCTTATTTATGTATTTATCAAGGATTTTTATCTCAAGTTTTTTTTTTTCATCTTTCAAACTGTTGTCCTTTTTCATAATTAATGGCTGAACTTTTAAAGTTTCACATCTCGTCTTGTAGTTCAGATTAATCAAAGAGTCCGTTTATTTTATTTTTATCTTTAAAAAGAATCGAAATGGCGCAAAGTCCACGGGAAATTATTTTCCCAAGATGCAACTTTTAAGGCTTTTCTAATTAATAATATTGGAGATCAAGCTAAGTGTGTGTGTTGCCGTCGTCGTCTTCTTCTCCTTCTTCTTCTTGCACTTAATTCTTCCTTTTCGTTTTTTTTTTAATTATTATTATTATTATTGTTCTCTATTTCTTTCCATCTTCCTCCTAACTTGAGTCATGACTACATCCATGTAGAGAATAAAAAAATAATGATTCATTCACTTCTATGTAATGGATGATGGTGGTGGTGGTGGTTAATTTCTATTTTAGTCATGAAAATTATTTTAGAATGAAATGAAGTTTTGGTGTTATTGCCAAAAAAAACAACCTTGTTTCTACTTAAAGTAAAAACTAGTTTTAGTAAGAAAAATAGCGTTTGTATTACTGTACACATAGATTCGAAAAAGTTGTCAAAAAACAAATATATAACAAATAAATGTTATCAAAGGCAAGATAAGTTACTTTTCTACCTAACTGGATATGTTTTCAGTGTTTTTATTTAATGTAACATGTTTATTCAGCTCGAAAAACATACTGTATTTACCGATGTATTGGAAAATTCAAAATGCCGCCCGACTCTCTCTTTAACATGGTAAGTTTGGAAAAAGTTGCTATAAATATAAAACTAAACAAAATAGTGTTAAAAACTCGCTCAATATATATTACCGTGACATAGGTTGACATATATTCGGTGTTTTTTTAATAGTATTTTGTCTAGTTTATTATTTATAACACCTTTTCCCGAACTTACCGTGTTAAAGAGAGAGTCGGCCGCCATTTTGAATTTTCCAATACATCGGTAAACAATGTATGTTTTTCGAGCTGAATGAACATGTTACATTGAATAAAAACACAAAAAATATATTCAGTTTGGTAGAAAAGTAACTTGCTTTTGATAACATTTATTTGTTATATACTTGTTTTTTGACAACTTTTTCGAATCTATGTGTACAGTAATACAAACCCGAAAACTATAGTTGCCATCTTTAGGAACAAGTTGAGAACGAATTTAAAGGCGATAATCCAATATCACAAGGATAAGAAACTTTTTATTATTATTAAAAAGAAAAAAATATTTTACCGTATATTATGGTGGAAATACCCACCTCAGCCAAAAAAAAATGTTTAAATAATAGTGTTTTAGGTTTTGTATTTACCCCTTAAAAATAGTTCTTTGTCCTTTACTAAAAAATTAATGTCTCGTTTTCAATTTACTCTAATTTCATGCCATTTGTTTTTGTGTTTTGCCGTTTCGTTTCACGTATAAGATGAAACGTAAATTTGTTCTAATATTGTAACTGTTATCTCTTTTTTTTTTTTTTTTTCTTCCTTTTTGTTACTAAAACATGGGTTTAAGTAAAAAATAAGTTGCTTGGACAATGCTGAATTCCATTTCACTGTAAGTAATCTTAGCAGTTGAAATCATTAGCAGTAGCATCAGTAACATTGGCAGTATTGGTAGTGTAGTATACGTCGTTGTGCATTTCTCTCCTAATAATTACTTAAGGCCAAACGACATTGCTTTTAACAAAACAATAACAAAGGGTTTAATTAAAAAAGGTGAGATTGTATCTCAGACTGGAGAGAAAGAAAGAAAGCGTAAATGTCTGTTTGAAGGTGTCGTCTGCCATCAGACTGCAGTCGTCAACAAGTAGCAGTGTGAGGAGTGAGTGAGAGAGGTCTGTATAGGTCGCTTGCTGGCGTCTCTCTGGCGATCGCAGCTGAGGTCCCAAAGGGCTAAAAATAGTCCTTAAGGGGACAGCTCAAATCAATGCACCTTGCCAACCGATTGGTCAGTGTGGCCGAATCACTTTGGCACCGGGCATTGATCCGCTTATAGTAAATAGTTTGTTAACTGATACATCACCCCCTGCTTAGGCGAAAAGCCGAAGAAGAAAAATAAAAACGTAGCAGTCTTTAAAAAAATACAGAACACAAGGCAACGTAATGTCTGGAAGTTTATGTTGCCAAAGAAAGAATATATAAAGGGGTAATGAGAATAGAAAGTTCCAGGTAAAATTTCTTTTTTTTTAATAAACCGAATTTACAGGGGTTTAAATATACAAAGTTGTGTGGGAGCTTACTTGTGCGAGCCCTTTCTAGTCTCACACAAAAACACGCATTCACATCTCAAGCCACTTTTCTTGTCATACACATACGCGCACACAAACATACAGGCGCATGTACACACATGTACATATATTCAGGTTCACATACATACACTCACATTCATGTGCATACACACACACGCTAACGTACACACATGTACGCGTACACACGCGCACACATGGGTAACGTCACTTCCCTTTAAAGGAAATCCACACATGCGCAAAAGACCAACTGCTCCCTCCAGGGCATGCACCTGCGCGCCTCACATCCCCTGCTACTATGTACAACAATAGATTTTCCCTCTCACCAGTTAACAGCGAGAGACGCACACATGTGCTGTACCCTTTTCTTTCATTTGTTTCTTCACGAAATAAATTCTAGTTCGTTTATTTCAATAAATGCGTTGTTTGTTTCTTTCTCAATTCAATTCATTTTTCCTATTTTGTATGACTGAGGGGATATATAATATATCCACCAGTCTACCAACAAACTAGTGACACCTGAACGTGAGATGAACATGCATTTCCTTCTATACAACGAGTCCACTACATACTAAAGTAAGCTTGCAGTCTGTTTATAAACAGAGCTGGATCTGACAATCCTAGTTCTATAGGGATCAGCATCTGACCTGGCAGCGATAGAGGTACTCCATAGACAAGTTCGGCTGGAGGTCCTTTTTGATAGCTGCACGACAGCCAAGAAGGATAAAAGGTGTGTATTCGCTCCATTGCTGTTGATCAGGGTAAGCACGTAAGGCAGCTTTCAATTGTCGATGGAAGCGTTCTATGATCCTGTTCAAAGCTGGGTGATAGCTTTTTGTTCGAATAAGTTTGATCCCTAAAATCCTGGAAAGTTTCTGGAACAGGTGGGATTCAAGCTGTGCTCCACGGTCTGTGGTAATTGTTGTGGGGACTCCATAGCATGATATCCAGCCCAATATAAGGGCTCGCGCTACAGATTCAGCTGAAATGTCCTTTAGGGGAACAGCTTCAGGCCACCATGTGAAATGGTCTATGCAGGTCAGGAGATAAGTAAATCCCTGGCTGACTGGCCATGGTCCACCCAGATTGATGTGAACATGGCTGAATCGAGCATCTGGGGTGCTGAATGTTCCCAGGGGCGCACGGATATGGTTGTGCACCTTTGACTTCTGATAGGAAACACAGGAACGTGTCCAGCCAGTGATGTCACACCTCATATTAGGCCAGAAAAATCTACCTGTAATCAGCTTTACTGTGGCTTTGCATCCGGGGTGTGCCAGATTGTGTAGTGTGTCAAAAACAGCTCTACAATGAGTCATGGGAACAAAGGTCTAGGTGAATCTATTGAAGTGTCACATATGATCTGCATGTCCGAAGTAGGCATGGGCAGATACGCGAATTTGCAAGTTGCGAATTCAGGTGACGACAGATCCAACGTGTCCAGACTTTGCTGGCCTAAGGCCATTTGTTGTAAATCGATATCCAAAGGTGATGACAGAGAATTAATAGGGAGATAGGATAAGGCGTCTGCCGCAGTGTTCTGTCCCCCAGAGATATATTGGATATCGCTGGTAAATTGCGAAACAAAATCCAAGTGACGAATTTCACAAGGTGAATATTTATCCTGCTTAGCACGCAGTGTGAATGTAAGTGGACGGTGTTCAGTGTAAATCACAAATTGTCAGCCCTCAAGTGAATGCTGAGGTACATAGCCAGGAGTTTGCGGCCAAACATGCTGTAACATTGTTCTGCCGGTTTCAGCTGCCTCGAAAAATATGCGAGGGGTTGTAGTTGTTGTTGGTGCTGTTGTTGCAACACTGCACCTACAGCTGTGCCTGATGCATCCACAACCAGTGAAAACCGGGCATCAGGCACAGGATGTGCAAGTAATGTATATGTTGCTAGTTTCTCCTTCACTTCTTTAAAGATTTCAGCTGAATATCATTCAGTGAAATCTGCTAATTTTTCTTCTTCCTGTTACGTAATAAGTCAGAAAGAGGAGACAAGAGATCCGCAAAGTGTGGGATGAAGCACTTGTAGTAATTTAGCAGGCCGAGGAAGTGCCTTAGTTGACGAAGTGAAGTGTGTGGTTTAAGGTTTTGTAGAGCCTTAACCTTTTCAGGTAAGGGAGATATACCCCCTAGGCTGATGATGTGGCCCAGGAAAACTAACTATGAAGCACCAAAAACACATTTACCAGGGATAATTCTAACCTGGTACTGTTGAAACCATTCAAACAGTAGGCGGAGGTGAGTGACATGTTCCTCAGGTGAGGCACTTGTCACTAGAATGTAGTTATAGACAAAGTCTAAATCACGCACTACTTCATCCATGAAGCGTTGAAAGGTACTAGCCGCGTTTCGCAAACCAAAAGGCATAGTTAAAAATTCAAATGCTCCAAACGGAATTGTTACAGCAGTTTTCGGGATGTCGGCTGGATTCACTAGAATCTGATGGTATGCTTTAACCAAATCTAGTTTGAAGAAGGTCTTACAACCGTGCAGTAAAGAAGTGAAGTCCTGTATGCGGGATTGGGTAACGATCCGGTACCGTAGTGGCATTCAATCGTTGGTAATCCCCAGTTGGACGCCAATCTCCGGAACGTTCCGGGACCATATGCAAAGGGGAAGCCCATGGACTGGACGAAGGGCGTATGATTCCCAGTTGCAGCATATGGTTGAACTCTGCCTTCGCTGCTTTAAGTTTATCAGCAAGGAGGCGTCGAGGTCATGAGAATACAGGAGCACCTGTGGTCTCAATATGGTGAGCTGTTGAGTGAGGTGGTTCACTCACAACAAAATTCAACTTATTTAACTCCGGGTAGGAGTTTAATAATGTATGATATGGATCATCGGCAGAAGCGATGAAAAATACAGGGCAGATAGATGTGAAGTTCGATTTTGAACCCATGATGGAAAGTTCCGTATTAGCATCTATTAGCTGTTGTCTGCATATGTCAACTAATAGGTTGAAGTGATGCAGTCAACTAATAGGTTGAAGTGATGCAGAAAGTCCGCGCCTATAATGGGATAGGGCAAATCAGCTATCATAACAACCCACATAAAGTCTCTACGTAATTCCAAGTCAAGGGAATGAGAAATTTGACCGTACATGGGAATAGACGAGTGATTTACTGCTTGCAGTGTGATGGGTGAAACTGGCGGCTTCTCAGTGAGGAGTTCCAGTGGCCAAATGCTGCAAGCTGCTCCTGTATCAACCAAGCAATGTGCTTGGGATAAGGAGCCAGTGATAAAATAGGCATGGTAGTGGGAGGTCTGTGGAGAATGTGCCGTGCTCAGTTCTCCAGACGATCGTTTCCCTGGTTCAAATACGAACAGGGCATTGTATAGCACTGTGCGTCCTTGCCAAAACGACTATGTTAAAAGCATAGTCCTGGCTTGCTAGAGTGACAGCGGTGATGTGGGGATGGCGAACGGCTCTTGTAGCGGCGTCTGGGTGATTGTGATCTGGCCACACTCAGTTTTCTCACCTTTCTGATAAGCCGCTCAAGAGCGTCAAGTATAGCCAAGGAAGTGGCTTCTTGACTTGTGTCCCTAACTTTGGCTGAGAGCATAGAGACTTCAGCCGAAGTCTGGGGGATAGCTGCGGTGGTAGGACCCTTGGTAAAGTCCATAACTTTATCTGCCAATGCCATTACAACGTTGACAGAGTTTTTTTCCACCCTAGGAGTTAAAATGGCTTTCACCTGTGCCGGCAGCCTTGAAAAGAAAAGCTGTTTTATAAGGGCACTGTCAGCAGGGACGTCTTCAGCTTTTATTCGCCGGAGTAGTTCACTAGGCAAATGGTCTCCCAGGAGCTCGTCGTGGACTAACGTTTGGAAGCATTTTTCCACTGACACTGACGTCCAGAGCAGGACCTCCCATTTTATTGAGTCGTATGTGGAGGGGTGTCAGTGATCAAGTCTTTGACAACTGGCGTCAACGATACAGGGAATGCACTAAATAATATCGGCAATTGCCGATGCTCTTTAACGTTGTTTGCTGAAAAATACGACTCAAGCTGAGCGAACCAAACTCGGACGTCACCCGCATAAGCAGGCAAGGTGATTAATAAATAAAATGAACAGACCAAAAAATCAAAAGTCGAAACGTGAAAAAAAACTTCTTCAAAGAGACATGAATGAGAGATAGAAAAACGAAGGAAAATAAGTCAGAAGAATTACAAGTAAGATAAAATAAATAATAGCAATTGTATGGATTGGGAAAGGAAAGATTTAAGAATTGTGTGTGTATGCGTGTGTGTGTGTGTGTGTGTGTGTGTGTGTGTGTGTGTGTATGAAAAATGAAGTGAATACTGTACTTACAACAAAATGTTGGCCATTAAAAAATAAATAAATATTTTTGGAACAAAGTTCTTCAGTTTTTTGTTTTTTTTTTCGTTTTATATATATATATATATATATATATTGTCGGAATTTATCTTGCTTCCAGATAAATTCGACGCTAAAGTAACTAAGCTGAAAAAAAAGTATGAAACAAAAGAGGGGGAAGGGGTAAAAAATAAAATATAAATGTCTTGTTTTGAAACGAAGAAGAAACTTTATTTACAATAAGTTGCATATTTTTCCCTTTGCAGGCATTTAACTTAAGAAATGCCAAGGTAACATATTATGAAAAAAGTAACATGTAATGAAAAAAATAACAACACTGGTTCTTATAAAGAAGTGTATCCATTAACGAATACAATAATAAAATACAAGATGGTATCTCCTAATCACACTCGCATATGAAATTAATTTTAGGAGCGTACTCACAATTGAAAGCCAGTCAGGCCTTTTCTTTTTTTTGTTTAAAGTTCTTTCAGAATTTTCTTTTCCTCCATGTTCACGTGCAAACCATAGAGACACACATGAATTATAGGAGCAAGACCTCGTTGCTTGTCCGGATAGGAAATTCCAAAATTCCTTGTCACGTAAAAGGTATTTTCTTTAAAATAATTTAACTCCTTGTAAAATACGTGCAAAACCGAAGCCACGTACATAGTTTCCAGAAGTACGTCTCGTCACGTAACCAGGTATTAATTTCTTGCCGGGTTTACTTCTTTGAAGGAGGCTCACCAAAATTCCATTTTCAGCGCCGGGCAATGAACACGTTCACTCTCCACGTCAGCAGAATTTCAAAAGAGGACGAAATATGCGCTGGGCTCGTGACGTCACCACAGAGCTAGCATTTCCCTTTTCTCCAAATTAAAGGGAGTTTCGTACAAACCCAAAATATATGAAACTAAATATCATAATGGGGACAAAATACAAAAAAATCATATATAAGAACCAGATAAAAAATAATAAACGTAAACAGGGGCGGATGCACCATTATTGGTACAAAAAAAAATTCCAACAATATATATATATATATATATTTATATATATATATAGTTTGAGTTTGTTGTGTTGAAGGATGTAGTAGCTGGTTTCTTTGGTTAAGAAAATGGGAGGTGAAATGTCGTCTGCCTGTGGTTGATGAATGCATAAAGAAAAACAAACTATTCGTAAACAAAATGTTTTTCGCTTTCTGTTTTTTTTGTTTTTTGTTTTCCAAGGTTTTTAAGACAAAATTCTTCAGCATTTTTCTTATTTTTTTTCTTTGTTTGTTTTTTTTTTGTTTTTGTTTTTTTTAGAAGCGGGAGACGGGAAACCCGTTTCAAAGTTTTTTTGTTATTGTTTTCTTCTTCGATTTTGAATTCGCTGTCGCTGTTTGTATCGGCGATGGTGACAAAAGGAAAATGAATAATTATTGTTTTCGTCGAAGTTCTTTTAGTCTTACCATTGGAAGATGGGATTACTTGTTCTTGAAAAAAGAAGAGATCATGATGTCTTTACAACGGGTAAAAGGAAGAAAATAGACATCAAAAAATGTTTACATAAGTTTTATTCCAAGAAAACCAGACCCCGGACTACCCGGAAGTTCCCAAAAAATAAAACCTGCAGTACCTGTCCTTCATTTATACAACATCGCCCCTAACCCTAACCCTCTCAACTCCTTCAATGATGAAAAACAAGCTCTTCTAACTTGTGTAGTCTTGCATCCATCTTGGTTGACATATTAGTCATCCTGATCTTGATCAAGAACCTGTTTCTGGAGTTGCTGGGTTTGGTGTTCCTGACCCTGGTCAATGAACCTGCTTGGGTGAGCTAAATATTATGTCAGGGTAGGGTTGTGCTGCTGGTATCTTTGACCGAGGTATTAACAGTAGATGTCAGCAGTTTGGGCATATACTTCTGCCATTTCCCATTAGTATCAAGTATGATCTTGGTTGCAAGCAATGATTTATCACTTTACCATCATGTACTCAGAAATGATCCCCTATCTTTAATGGGGGGAGTTCGCGCTGATTGCTGTTGTCCTGTTTTGTTTCCTGTCTGTCATTTGCGGATGGTGTGCAAAGATCATGACCAAAATTTCTCATGACAAGTAGGAGTGTTCTTAGTTGGTGATTCATCAGTTTAGCTGTTGGTGAAGAAGAGTTGCTTTTGTCAGATATTGTGCGTAAAGTTAGTCAAGCCAGGTATGGATCATCTCTAGTCTGGAAACATTTGAGCAATGTTTTTTTCACCGTTTGAATGGTTCTCTCCACTAGACCATTAGATGATGGGTATTCTGGGCTGCTTGTTATAGGGGAGAAGTCCCATTTAGTGGCAAATTTCTTGTATTCATGAGATTTAAATTGAGGGCCATTATCGGAGATTTCCAGTTTGGGTTTTCCATGCTTGGAGAAGATGTGTTTTGTTCAATGTTATTACTGTTGAGGCACGTGTATCAGTGAGATGGCTGAATTAAAAAGAATTTGGAGTAGTAATCTACTACCATGACATAATCTTTCCCCACAGTTTGAAGAGGCCTGTGCCAGTCTTTTGCCAGGGTTGATCCGGAATATCATGTGGCATCTTGGGCTCTGAATTTTGTCTGTTGTTATACCGTTGACATGAATCACAGTTTTTTATCATGTGTTCTATTTTCTTATTCATGTTTGGCCAAAAGAGAGCCTGTCTGGCATTGGATTTAGTTTTTTCAATTCCCAAGTGCAAAATCTTGTGCATTTCTTCATATTATTTGTTGTGACAACGATTTGTTGGCCTTTTTTTTTGTAAAATTGACCGACTTTAAATCTCTCTGTAAGACACCTATTCTTTGTCTAGTTAATTTGGTCGTTCTACCTGCTTTATGGCTTTTTCTAGAGTTAAATTAGATTCAGCCAGAAATTTTTCTTGTAGAGGGAGTCATTAGTGCCTATAATTATAACATCCCTTACTAAGCTGTCACAGAGTTCACCAAATTCACATTCCTGGCTGAGAGTTTTTATTTTAGTGACAAATTCATTAAATGATTCTGCGTCGTCCTGACGCGCAGTGGGAAACTGAAATTGAGAGAGTGTTACATTTTTTTGAGGTTTGCAAAATTCCTCAAATTTATCAAAGATTGTTAAAAAATGAATGCTGTCTTTCTCAGATTGAAAAGTAAAATTTCTACAGATTTTGCGGCCTTGTTTGCCGAGGCACTGCAGAAGAATACTCATGTTTACTTCATTACTTTTTTCTAGCTTTTCCGTTGCCGTCAAAGATATTTTAAAGCCTTGTTTAAATTCCTTCCATTCTTCAGAAAGATTTTCTGAGGAAGAATTTGGTGGAGACGGTGGAATGAAGTGAGATTCCATCTTATTTATTATTTAGGTTGTAGATTTCTTAAACCACTTCTGACACCATGTAGTATACGTCGTTCAACACGTGATAATGTGACAACGTTGTGATAAACAACGTTTATCTCTTTATGAGTAATGTAGAGATGAACTAAATAGTCTCACCATTGGAAGATGAGATTACTTGTTCTTGAAAAAAGAAGCGATCATGATGTCTTTACAACAGGTAAAAGGAAGAAGATAGACATCAAAAAATGTTTACATAAGTTTTATTCCAAGAACACCATTACCGGAAAACCCGACCCCGGACTACCTGAAAGTCCCCCAAAAATAAAATCTGCAGTAACTGTCCTTCATATATATAACATGTAGTATTAATAGTATTAGTAGTATTAATAGTATTAGTAGTATTAATAGTAACGTGGGCAAATTCATTCATACTGATATTATTAATTTTTCATAATTCATAACAACGTTACGATTTAACATTTAACCTTCTCTCTCTCCTTCTCTCTCCCCCTCTCTTTCTCTTTCTTTCTTTCTCTCTCTCTCTCTCTCTCTCTCACTCTCTCTCTCTCTCTATATATATATATATATATATATATATATATATATATAAACCGTGTCCACTCATTATTTGAGAACAAAAATAAAAGAAAACATTCTCTCAGTTTCAAAGGATTAATTTTGTAAGTAGAGATACTATAATTTCCCCCACTTTTTATTTGTGTCTAACCCTAAATGTAGATTCGATGAAAAAAGCTTCTTTCTTAGAAATGCATGCTTATGGAACTCTCTTCCTTTTTCCTGCTTTCCAACTGACTACAATATTGTCGTCTTCAAGTCCAACGTAAACAAGTTCTTGATGAATCATCCCCTTAAGTAATCCAATTTACTAAATTTCCACTACTAATGATTACTACAATATTTTCCCATGGACTACCGTACACTCATTAACCCTTATCTTCGAGTGGCCTCCGGACTTTGATAAATGGTGACTCCTTTGTAAAAAAATTTTTTAAATTAAAAAAAAAAACTATATGAAAAAATGCACGCAGAAGTCAGGTAATATCTGGGGTCAGCCCCTGGTGGCATGCTTCCAAAGATTCAAAATATGCCCTACTACTGAGACATATTATGAGGAAGGAAGAAAGTTTGAATATGATTGTGTGCCCCGCCCTCAATTGGAATACCTTACAACACCATTCTCTCCCCCATGAACCGTCTCTTTGTTTGCACAATTGAATGAAATGAATTTAAAAAATTACTAGTTTGTTTCAGCTATCCTATTTCTGTCTCTGTTTGTTCAGCTTATTCTGGAGAAAATTTTATCCGCTATGTCCCACAGACAGTAAATGTCCTTCAATAATGCAGATTTTATCCTATCTACAGTTTTGTTCTTCGTTCTTAAACCTGAAGAACTTCTTGTGTCTCTTCATTACTTTAAAGGGGCCATAATATGGTAGTTGCAGAGAATGTGTTCCAGCTGTATTGTTATTATGCGCATACACATCTTCAGCTGCTTGGGTACATATATTTTTGTATTTTTATGTTCCTCTGATAGAAAATGCCATATCGGCCATTTTTCCCGTTAATTTGTTGACAAATAACGTTACATCCTAAACTTTTTCCGGGAACTTCAAAAAAATACTCTACTGGTATCCACAATGTGGTTCCCTATAGGGCTTCAGCTGCTGAGCTATCCATGTCTCTCTTCACGGTCCCAATAGTATTAATGAAAGATGTTCAAACCACTCCACTTCCAGAAATTGAAACAGGCTAATTTATCTTTCTCTAGGTCCTTTTAACAAAATTTAGGACATTCAATTTTAGGGATCAACCCCAAAACGTTTTTTCTCAACTAGAGACTCCTTATAATTAGCAGAATCACCCCCTTTTGACGAAGGCTGGTCTGGATAACTTTTCCAAAACTTCTATCTGGAAGAGAGCACAATCCTTATTAACGAATCTAATTTCCTCTACCATCAACCAAATGGATGTTGATGATTTGTCTAATAAGTCTATTGAAGCAGTCTTTTGTACAACTTTCTGATTCATTAATTTCATCTAACGAATCTAAAAAATCGAATACCGTTATGATCTTATCTGTAAATAGCTTTCTCTTTTTGATTAATATGGCAGTAGTGGGAGTGGGAGTCATCTTGCCAAACTAAGCTCCACCTCTTTTTACCAATTAATGAATCCAACAACTTTTGGCACTCAAAAACCCTGCCAAACCAACCAAACACAAAAGCCATGATGGACAACCAAAAGAAAGAAAGAACAAAAGAACAAAAAAGAATTAAAAAATGGGTGCAGCCGAGATTACAGAAATTCAAGCCAAGACGAATTTTAACAGAGTGTAACTTTCTAGTGTTTTGGTAAAGTCAGAAACTAACTATGAGTAGCTAACTCTTGGCAGAGTAGCTAAAATGTTATCTGCTATGTCCCATGGAAGGTAATTTTTCTTAGCTTGATAACTGCAATTTATCAATTTAAAAAGAAAGAAACATTCATGGGAGAAAAGAATACAAAATTCTTTTTAAAACTTGAAAGAAATGATTTTTATTAAAGTGAAAGTCCTGATAGGAAAAAGTCTGTAATCTGCTTATTACCAAGAGTTGTCCACCTAGCTTACAAGTGAAATCCTTTTCGAAAGGGTAGAGCAGGGAGAGAGTGAAATAGAAAGAGAGAGAGAGAGAGAAAGAGAGGGAGAGAGAGGAATTCACTTACTGAAGACAGTTCAAAGTTCATATAAACCATTTTTATAAAGTGTATTAGCTCCCTTTTATTTGGTCCATTTTTGGAAACAATCGCCATCATCTCCTTCATCCATTAAACTCCATTAGTTTCTTTAGTCATAGTTCTTTACTGATTGTATTTTCGTATGCACGACCACAAAATGAATAATTCTTTTGCAATTTTTCTCTCATTGAGGAAAGGCAATATAAAGTTCAAATTTTCGAGTTGAAGTCCGAAATTGTGGTTTCAGGTAACTAGAAACCATTGCGACATATCCTGTGTCGGAATCTTTAAATAATAATGTTATATTCGCATATCCCTCCATATTTACATGAATAAACTAGAAAACAGCGGCAGCTGTGACAGCGACAATAATGGCGACGCTAAGAAAAATCCGTTTGTCAATGCAATGCAAATGAACTCACTAGATACAAACGACAACTTCAAACCCCATTTTTTCACATACACGCATCAATAGAATAGCTCGCACATCACTTCAACCAAGAAAACCGCCAGATAAAGCCACACAGCAAAAGAAAAACAAAAATACAAAACACAAACATCGCAGTAAACGCAACTCAGGCAGCATATAAACGTAAATAACTATTCCACGAAACACTGCAACAATACAGCACTGACTAGGACTAGATTACATTCACAACTTTCTCAGCTTTAAATCGATATAACACATGCATACATACACCAAACAGACGATTCCCTACAACACGTTAAACCACATAAAACAAACACATTTAAAAAGCAAACTCAAGCCAGTGATTAAAAACTCTCTCTTTGTTTCATACTACGTCCGCGGCATGACTATAAAAACGTCAGCCTTCATGACAAACAGCAGTCGAGCATAGAGACAGTCAGTCACCAGCATGGGATAATTATCAGCTCTGTCGGACTCCTTCCCAACATTAAAATCCACTTTTGCGTGCATCATTCATCAACTTCCCTATCTGGAAGCACCAACAGCGAGAATTAACATTTACATTTCTTATTTCATCACAATTCCTATTAGCGCCCGACTTTTCTCTCCTAAGAAGTTACAAACATTAACTTTACGATAAAAATCTTCTTTCCTGAACATTCTCACATCCTTACGAACATTGAACACTGTTTGTTTTGCTTTCTCATTAAGTTTGTTTTTATAAATAAACGATTGAGAAATCAATCATTTAAAATTTAAATACATATTGTTTGTCTGGTTCCTTCTCGCCACCATACGCTTATGCATGATATAATAATGTTATTTCAATTAATTCCCACTGGGAACAATGGGAACAAAAAAAAAATTGAAAGGATAGCAACTAACTTCTATAGTTTTAAAATCACAGCCCACTCTAATCATAACCTGCACCTAGATAAATTTGAAAACTCTATGCTAAATTTAGTTAAGAAAATCAAATTTAAAAACAAAAATACCATTCAAACTCAATCACTAGAAAAATTTAAAACTTTGCTGCAAAAGTAAAGAAAAATAAATATTTAAGACAAAAAATTATTATAAACTTGACTACCCAACATATAAAAAACTCATTTATAAAGAACTCCGTAAATCTTATAAAATAGTTTCACAAAACTCTCTGGATCGTATAAACTTTGAGGCTAAGACATTATTGACCTCTGCAAACATCTATAATGCCACTGAAATTCTGTTACCAGGCACACCTAGATTTACCCTTAAGGACCATAAACCTAACTTTTATGACAACCCATCTATTAGATTGATTTGCCAATCTAGTTCAGATTTCAGTAAGAAAGAAAATCTTGGATAGAATTATCGCCTCTATTAAAGAAAAAATTAGCCTCTTTCTCTATAAAACTCTATAATTAACTGGTTTCTTACCCTAAAACATAAACATATCTCCAATTTTATAACCTTTGACATCAACAATTATTACCAATCAATTTCTTCTATCCTCTTAAACAAGGCTCTTATTTTCACTAAGAAAAACTTTGATTTAAAAAATTTGGAAATTAAATTAATCTTCTTAACTAGAAAGTTTCTTTATACATTTCAACAATAAATTTTGGACTAGAAAAGACACTCCAAATAACTTTGATTTCTTAATGGGTTTTCAGATTCTGCAGAGGTGACAGGCCTTAGTTAGCCTTTACCTTTTGAAAGAACTTAAACATCAAGGAGGACTTTATAAAGGTGACATTCTATTCACTAATAGAGCTAGATCAAGAGAATATAATAAAATAATTAGGAAGTTACACAGTTTTTTCAACAATTTTGGGCTATCTATAATAATTGAACCTGACAAAAAACTTCTAATTTTCTTGATACCACGCTACACCTCATTACAGAATCCTACAGTTTCTTCCATAAACCAAATTTAAATCTTTTCTATGTTCACAAGTTTTCTAATCATCCTAATTCTATTATAATTCATGGTACCTTCTGTCTCTAGAATAATTTCTTCACTCTCTGCAGACAAAAAACCTTCAATGAAAATGCAATCTTCTTCAATAACGCCTTAAAAAATTCAGGGTGTAATGGAAAAATACAATATAACCCCGTTACCAGTCATCTAACATCCATAATTATATGACTAGAAATAAATCATATTCCAGAAAGCAATCTACTCCGCTGAATAATAACTTTAATTACAAACCACCTTACCAACATAGCTCTGCCTAATGCAATAATCATAAAAAGCTAAACCCCTGCAACCGTCCTAGGAAAGAGAAACATATTTGGTTCAATCCACCCTTCAGCTCAAATGTCAAAACAAATATACCAAAAGAATTCTTTAATATTGTAGAAAATTCTTTTAAGCAAGCATATTTAATAAAAATTATATTAAAATGCCCTATTCTACAATGCCTAACCTAGCACAAACGATAATAGCATCTAATAACAAAAAATTAAATTAGCTCAGACCACCCTTTTCCCCTTAATGTCAAAAACCGACTGCATTCGCAACAATGAGCAAGACTGGTCACTCAAAAATGATTGCATCCACAGTGATGTCGTATATCTATATACTGTTTCTAAGTTACTACTGCAATGGTTGTAAATAATCCTCCCATGACAAACATCCCTCATCCATCTATTACTCAGAAATTAGTGAATTAACAGTTCCACCAATCGTTTCACCTACAAATAACAATGTCACAATTAACAACACGTATAATAATATCAATATTGATGAACATAGTGATGATAGCAATAATAATAATAGCAATAATAACATTAATAATAACAATCCTCCTCATTTTTTTCAAGGCACCTATAATACTCAAAACTCACCTGTGAATAGAAATATCCCAGTACAAATTGATTCTACTATTGCTAATTATAACAACCCTGAATTAAGTCATGATACTAACACAAATCCCAACGGAAAAGTACATATCATTAACACTGCACGAACACCAGGTAAAATATACACTTACATTGGCGCTACTTCAACATTAATAAAGGTTAGAATATCTAACCACAATTCTTCCTTTAATAATGAAATCACTAATAATAGCCAATAGAAGTGTGATATCCAGAAGAAAATCTGTCAGATCTGTCAGAGGCTTTTGTGCTGAACCACATCCATGATTTATGTGGAGCTGGTCTAGCTCGCCACAAGCGATTCCCTAACAACTTTAATTAAAAACTTAATTCTAAAAACATCCCTTTCTTTATAAATTGATCTATACTTAAAAAGTCAAAGTCTTACACTCCTGGTTCTAAGTCTTGCCACCTATGCATATCCGAAGCTATTAACTATAATCACTTTCCCCCAAAGTATCAACTTAGTTAATTCCAAAAGCGAACTTATTTCCCAATGTAAGTTTAAGAAAAAATTCAAATATAACCAATTCGAAATTACTTAGCTCACCTCTTAAATTTACTCAATATAAAAAATTTCTTCTAATTTTTTTTTATGAGACTAATTTCCAAAGTTCTACTCAATAGCTTGTAAAAGTATATTTGTCCATCTGTCATTCTAGAAAGTCAAAGTGGCTTTCGTCCAAGCAGAGCAACCATGGACATAATCTTCTCTGCTCGGCAGTTGCAGAAGAAATGTACTGAATACCATGTTCCACTTTTTCAGGTTTTTGTTAATTTGACCAAGGCAATTGATACGGTGAACAGAAATGCCCTTTGGACAATTCTGGGAAAGTTGGGATGCCCATCTCAATTTCTATGCTTACTCAGGGAGCTCAACACTGATATAGAGGCTTGCTTAAACTTCAATTGATGTCCGTTAGAACCCATCTTAGTTGACAATGGTGTAAAACAAGGTGATATACCAGGACCTTCACTTTTTTCTATTTATTTTGCAACTATGCTTTCCTATGCCTTTAAAGATTTTCTGGGTTTTTATTTGTGTTTCAGAACCACAGGTAAAGTCTTTTATCTTCATCGTAATCATGCTTCTTCTTTTGACACCATTTTTTTTTTTTTACACGGCAGTCACCACTTATCGAGGCCCAGAAGTCACTCGGGGATAAGGGTTATTGCGTGTACAGTAATCAATGGGATAGTATCTCAGTAATCATTAGTAATGGAGATTTGATAAAGTGTCTTACTTAAGAGGGCGGTTTGTCAGGAATTTATTTATGTTGGACTTGAAGACATCTAAGTTGTAGTCAGGTGGGAAACAAGCAAACGGAAGAGAGTTCCACAGGCGTGCACTTCTGAGAAAGATTTGTTCATGAAATCTACGTTTTCATTTAGGCACAGATAAAGAGTAGGGAAAATTATTGACAGTGGTTTCAGCTAGACAGGTGTTTCTCATGAAATTTGGCGAAGGGGGGACCAGAGATTGGAGCTCAGACGAGCACTTGCCATGGAAATAACGATAAAACAAAGACAGGCTCGCAATGTCTTTTCTGTGGGAGAAAGATTGCAGGGAAGAAAAAAGGGCATCTCCCACTAAGCCACAAAGTCTATTTTGTACTCTGTCAAGACAGGATAGGCTGTTTTTAGCAGCTCCTGCCCAGATGTGGCAGCAGTACTCCATTCTTGGACGTACTTGGCTTTTATATAGACAGAGAATTGCATCAGCAGTGAGATATCTTCTGGAGCGGTAGAAGCATCTTACCATTTTCCAGCAACCTTGGTAACAGACTTGATGTACGTGTTCCATTTCAGATCAGGAGTAAAGATCAATCCCAGAAGCTTGTCAAAACATGGAGCCTCCCCTAGACGAGAGCCATCCATTTCAATTGATGCCAGATGGGGATCAGAGCATTGATGATGTAAAGATAGGAGCTTGGTTTTAGATGCATTAAGTTAAGGCATTAAGTGAAACCGCAATTTATTGCAGATATAAATTGCCAAATAAAAAAAGAAGTGAAAATTGTATGATATGGAAATATATATATATATATATATATATATATATATATATATATATATATATATATAAACAAACTATGCATAATATTTCAGCTTGCATGAAAATCTTCTCAAGTTGATCCGAAATGCAAAATAGTTCTTTGGAGAGAATGGAGTCCAAAATAAGTCCAGCGTAATGAGGCATATAATTCAATTGGAAAGCCTTCAAAACAGCTGAAATAATGAATATTGTTTTTTTCCGGATAGTGCAGTAGCCCAAAGAGAAGTCAGTCCCCAGTTTTGTTTTTTTTTAATCATTATTACTAAATTTTTTATCATTATTACTAAATTTTTTATCATTATTACTAATTTTTTATCATTATTACTAATTTTTTATCATTATTACTAATTTTTTTATCATTATTACTAATTTTTTATCATTATTACTAATTTTTTATCATTATTACTAAATTTTTTATCATTATTACTAAATTTTTATCATTATTACTAATTTTTTATCATTATTACTAAATTTTTTATCATTATTACTAAATTTTTATCATTATTACTAAATTTTTTATCATTATTACTAAATTTTTTATCATTATTACTAAATTTTTATCATTATTACTAAATTTTTTATCATTATTACTAAATTTTTTATCATTATTACTAAATTTTTATCATTATTACTAAATTTTTTATCATTATTACTAATTTTTTATCATTATTACTAATTTTTTATCATTATTACTAAATTTTTTATCATTATTACTAATTTTTTATCATTATTACTAAACTTTTTACTATAATTACTAAATTACTATTATTACTATTACGCATTTGTATTGCGAATCGTCTTGGCTTAATACAGAAGAAAAAGAGAGAAATGAAGGATAGAAGGCAACACTGGCAGAGGCGGCTTGAAGAAAGTATTAAACGGTGGCGGAAAGACATTGGTAGAATCGAAGAAATAAGAAAAGGAGTTAAACTAGGACAGAAAGCCCAGGACGAGCTTGAAAGGAGGTATAGATTGCTGGAAAAAGGAACAATGAACGTTCTAATAATGTTGAAAGAGAAGGTCCACACTGGTGGTATGAAAATTAGGAACTTTGTTGGAAAAAGGTGTTGCATTTCGGCAGAACAACCTTTTCCGGAACTATTAGTCTCAGCTGTATAAAGAATTAAATGGTAGTAAACAGGTGGGAAATAACAGCACTCCAAATGCAAAAGATGCAAGGAAGTTCTGGAGTGGGATTTGGTCCGTCGAAGGGCGATATGATGAGAAGGCTAGCTGGTTGGGAGATGTCAGAGAAAGGCTATCAGAAATGCAGCAGATGAAGAACGTTGAGATAACCATCGATGATGTTAAGGCTGGCATACGAAGGATGACTGGAAGGCACCTGGTCCAGATGGAGTGATGGGCTCCTGGTTTAAACAGTTCCCATGCCTTTATCCACCTATAGCTGCTGCTCTGCAAAGGGTTGTAGAGTCGGGAGATGTCCCTGATTGGCTTGTGAAGGGAAGAACAACACTGATTAGGAAAGATCCCACAAAAGGAACAGATGCCAATAATTATAGACCAATTACATGTCTGCCATTGATGTGGAAACTGTTGACTGGAATATTTGCGGAGAAAATTTATGAACATCTAGAGAGTAATGGTGTTTTTCCTGAAGAACAAAAGGGGTGCCAGAAAGGCTTGAGAGGTCTTAAAGAGCAACTACTAATTGATAAAGCAATAATGCAGGATGCGAAGAAGAAGAGGAATCTGAGCGTAGCATGGATCGATTACAGAAAGACTTATGACATGGTTCCTCATTCATGGATACGTGAAACACTATTGATGATGAAGGTTGCTGAGTATGTGGTAGGGTTTTTAGAGACAAGTATGGCTCAATGGAAAACGGTGCTGACAGCAAACAGAGAGGAGATGGGGCAGGTTTGCATTAAACGTGGCATATTTCAAGGAGATTCGTTATCGCCACTTCTTTTTGTAATGATAATGATGCCACTGAGCATTCTCTTGAAGAGAGAAAAACTGGGGCATAACTTTGGATCTGGTGACAGACGCCTCAACCATCTATTGTTTATGGATGATTTGAAAATATTCAGTAGAAATGAAAAGGAAATGGAGGGACTGGTAGAGCTCGTAAGGACATACTCAGAAGACATTGGGATGGAGTTTGGGATTAGTAAATGTGCGGTGCTGGTGATGAAAAGAGGAGTAAAGGTTCATTCATTGGAATAGTGCTGCCAAATGGAGAAATCATGAAAGAAATAGAAGATACAGGATATAAGTATTTGGGAGTGCTGGAGGGTGTAGGCATCATGAACAGAGAAATGAAGGAAAAAGTCAGGAAGGAGTATCTTAGAAGAGTGAAACTAATTGAGAAGTCGAAACTGTATGGAGGAAATCTAATGAAAGCAGTAAATGCATGTGCAGTCAGTGTTTTGAGATAAAGTGCGGGAATTTTAGAATGGTCTGACAAGGATTTGCATGCCATGGATATTAAAACAAGAAAAGTTTTAGCAATGTTTGGTATATTTCACATTCGAAGTAGCGTAGCAAGGCTATATCAAAAGAGGAAAGATGGTGGGAGAGGATTGAAAAGTGTAAAAGATTGTGTTAGAACCGAGGAGATGTCGTTGAAGGAGCATGTGGTTAGAAGTGAGGAGTGGATGTTTAAGGTTGTGGCCAATGAAGTGGAGGTATGTGAGACCAAGACTGATTATGTGAAACGTATGGATAGAGAAAGGGCAGAGGAACTGGCGAGGAAGAAAATGCATGGAACGTTCTTCCAGGATATATATATAGTGGCTGATGAAAGATCATGGCAATGGATTAGAGCTGAGTATCTGGCTAAGAGTACTGAAGCTTTTGTTTGTGCAGCACAAGAGCAGGCATTAGGAACACAATTGTTCAAAAAAGTGGTTCTAGGAGAGGAAGTTGCTGCAGAATGCCGGATTTGTGCTAAGACCTCAGAGTCAATTGCGCACTTTGCAGCAGGGTGTAGTGGACTGGCCCAGAGAGAGTACCGCAAAAGACACGATCGCATGGGACTCCGGATATATTGGGAGGTGTGTAAGAGGGTTGGGGTGAAGTGTGCTGGAAAATGGTTTGAGGAGGTGCCTGATGAAGTGAGAACAAGTGAGGATGGCAATGTAGAGGTATGGTAGGACAAAAGTGTCATAACGACCAAGCGATTGAAACATGATTGTCCGGATTTGGTCGTCATTGACAAGGTCTCAAAAAATTGGCAGATTGTAGACTTTTCAGTACCCTGGGACAGGAATGTGAGAGAGAAGGAGAAGGAGAAGTGGAGCAAGTATGCTCCATTGGCCTTGGAGATAAGGCGTATACATGGGGTTAAAACACAAATAATCCCGGTCGTAGTTGGTACACTAGGAGTAGTATCAAGTTGTCTGGAAGGACAATTGAAAAAACTACAAATCCCCAATGTTTTAGGTGGCCTTCAGACCTCTGCAATTATAGGTACCACCAACATCCTTAGGAAAACCCTTGATCTTTGAAGCTCCTGGTTTGAAGCCGGGATTAAGGGAAATGAATCTCATTCCTTTCCAGAGAGACGTTCATAAACAAAATCAGAATTATTATTATTATTATTATTATTATTATTATTATTATCATCATCATCATCATCATCATCATCATCATCATCATCATCATTATTATTATTATTATTATTATTTTTTTTTTTTTTTTTTTTTTTTTTTTTTTTTTTTTTTGTCATCTTTATCATCATGATGACTTTTCAACAGCCTTAATAAACTAAGATTTTGCCACACTTTATAATCCTTACTCCCCTAACTTTTTTTAATAATGACATTGAATTTAACACTTTATAGAAAGATCTGTTTTGTTCTGTCTAGACAATTTCTGGTCAGAGTAATACGAGCTTTCACGGACTGATCCCCCCCCCCCCCTGCTTAGCTTGATCTTAATTTCTTTAAAATTTAAACTGAAATTACTTTTTCCAATTAAGCCCATGATGAAGGTTCTCATACTGGTTTTCTCCTTTTTTATTCTTCGGTCCCATTTAACTGGGGACGGACTTCTCTTTGGGCTACTGCACAAAAAAAAAAACAATATTCATTATTTCAGCTGTTTTGAAGGCTTCTCGGATTATATGCATCATCATGCTGGGCTTATTTTGGATTCCATTCTTTCTTAAGAACTATTTTGTATTTCGGATCAACTTGAGGGGATTTTCATGCAAGCTGAAATAATATGCGCGGTTTGTTTTTATTTTTTTCCATATCATACATTTTTTCACTTTTTTTATTTGGCAATTTATAACTACAATAAATTGTGGTTTCACTTAATGCCTTAACTAGCAAATTCTAGCATTGCTACAAATATAATTTGCTGATTTCTTTATGTCCTCTGATGAGAAGAATAACAAGAATAGCATTCTTTGAAACTCTGCGGAATAAAGACTTTGTAAATTGTTTTTTAGAGTATTCAGTCGAACAAAAAATTTTGATTGTAAATTTGAACTTAGTTTTAATTTTCTTTCTCTCATATATATATATATATATATATATATATATATATATATATTAGTTTATTTTTTTTTATTTATATTCCTCATTCGGGTAGAAGTTTATATGAATAAAATTCTAGTTATCAATAATTACACAAATTTTATTAATTTTAAAAGTGTATTCATTTTATCGATGACTAGTTGTATGATTTAAGTTTGATGGGATTTTGGGGGAAAATATAGATTTTATGCACAGGGATAGCACGTCTATACTAAACTACATATTTTGCTATTCATCTATTCAGTTCATCATGGAAAAGGAACATAAAAATAAACTACCGTTCCTAGATGTGTAATAACCCACATTGGTCAGAGTTTTATGTCATCCGTACATTGAAAACCTTCACAAAACAATATATGAACTTCAGTTCCCACCATCCATATACTGTAAAGAAAGGAAAAGTCCGATGCCTGCAACACAGAGCAAAAGCAATATATAATGACAATAATACACATATATATTTCCTCTTGGGAAATAGCTAAGAACAACCCTCCATCAAAATGACTGTCCCAAGAGCATGACATCAGCTCCAGAAAATCATGACCAACAGTAAATAGCACCACCATACACGAAAAGCTTATCCGAAAAAAAACAAAACATGCAGCCCATATGATATCAGGACAGTACTCAGGAGTGACTCAACACTCCAAAAACACTTGGTGTGAGTCAATCCCTCAAAGAAAAAAAACGCATTTATGAGATATCACTCTCTTCCTACAAATTTAATCATATTAATAGTATAATTATAAGCAAATAGCTGCATTCTATATTATCTTGAGATTTTCAAATTTTAAGAATTATTTTAAAATATTCATTTTGAGTCTTTTTTTTTTTTGCGTGTGTGCAGAGCTAGAAAGAGAAGTAAAAAAACATCTACTCGCCATTTTTTTTTTTTACCACTTTTTTCTATTTTTTTAAATTTAATGTTTTTTCTTGTGTTCAAAGGCTTTTCTTTATATTTTATCTCTTACTTTTTCACAACCTCTCTATGTGATTTTGTGTCTTTATTTCTTTGTGCTCTTTTGTTGTCTATTTTTTTGGAGGCTTGTTAGAATTGATACAATGATCAAACAACACCATTTGTATGACTATAACCCACCCCTATGACCGTCGATCCATGAAGCACATGTATACAGTGGCTCTTCTTCTGGTTATGCTAATTCTTGTTTAAGGCAATAATCATTTACAATTTGAAAAGCAAGTAATAACACAGACCTCTCTAACTGTTGATCAAGTGTATATGTGTGTTGTTAAGTACTGTCATTAGTATTAGTAAAGTCTCTCATCTCACAAGTTAAGGATATCCACTAAGACTTAATTGAGATCTCATGAACCCATCTGTGTGTCATAATCAGTCAATGCTGCTTCATCAAAATCATCTGTTACCGAGACCATTCACTGCTGTCTTGCCCATCAACCTCCTCAAGCTCTTTTACTCAACCTGTCTAACCCTAACCTGTCATGCTGTTGACAGGCAATGTTCCCCAAATATATTTGTGGGGGATCCATGTGCATTCTATATACCGGTTGCATAACTGGATCTCTCGTGTGTAGACCGTGTGTAGGATCCGGTTACTAGAATAGGCTGCATGTTTTATAAGTTGTATAGTTGTTCAATCAACAATAAGTGCACGTGTTACGAGTACATTTAAGACATCGAAATGAAGCACGCTAAAATAGGATCATATATTTACATATGTACAAGGAATATATATATATATATATATATATATATATATATATATATATATATATATTATATATTTATATAATTGGTCTTGGCATTATTTTGTCTATACAATAAAATGAATATGTTGCTCTCATATTATCATCTACTTCCACATTATCCCAGCTGATGGTGGGGGTGGGGCATAGTCCACAGTATCACGTTTAGGAATAAATATATAAACAGTTTAATTATGACATTCATATTTTTATAAAAATAGAATTATAATAATAAAAAAATGCTATAAAATCATCCTTTGAATTGAAAATTTACTAAAAATCAGTTTATTAAAGCAGAAAATCAAAATTATAAAAGAAAATGCTATTTCTCCTCCTATTAAAATAGTGACAGTAAAAACAATTTGATTCTTACATTACTACTAGAGCTGTGACAACAGCATATTCTTTTTATTCTTTTTACTCTCAAGTATATATCCGACACAGTTAGACACAGCTAATCAACCGAGAACCACATCAGTCTATATAAAAACATAAGATATTAATGGATATATACTCAAGAGTCAAAACAATGAAAAGAATATGCTGTTGTCACAGCCCTAAGTGTGTACGGATGACATAAAACTCTGACCAGTGTGGGTTATTACACAGTAACACATAATGTATAAAATTAAAAATATTAAAAATTGTCTTTTTTTTTTTTTTTTTTTTTTTTTAACTTATAAGGAAGAATTTATTATAAAATAAATGAGAACAGATTAATTTGATTCCTGCAAGGGAAGGAAGGAATGTTTTTTTAATTGAAACGTGAAAGACTTTGTTTTAATAAGCGTGAATTGTTTTCATTTGAATATTTAGTATAAGTTTTTAGATAATAAATAATCAATACCAGCAGTTGTTAGAATCTTTTTCAATTGAAACCTCAATACAAAATGGGTTTGTCATCCATCTTGAATTAAAGTTTCAACATCTTTTAGTCTAAACAAGTTTTTTCTAAATCACTACAGACCCATGTCGAAAATGACATGAACAAAATCATTAATATCTTTTCTTTTTTCTTTAATATCAAACAATTATTAGAGCAAAGGTGACCATTATCATGTCTGCAGGTAAATTTAACCGTTCCTTTCAAAGGTTTAGCTGCTAAGGTTTTACTTAGTACTAAAAGCTATGACAAGAGACAAAGGAGACAGTGAACAGGCCTTGTTTTATGAAGATCATGGTCTGTCCCTCTTAATACAAGATAATCCTACAACTATAACTATAGAAATAAGTCCATTCTAATTTTATCCCAATTTTTGAGCACTATAATTTATAAACTAGCAGGGATTCCTGGTGTAGCCCGGTCGTAAAATACACTTAAATATATTTCAATTTATACAGATTTCTTATATTATTATAGTCAATTTTATATCGAAATTATATTTCAAAAATACAAAATATATCCACATGACTAATAATCAGCTTAAATTGAAGCCGAAACCCAAACTCACAAAGAAAAAAAAATATATGTATAGCGATATAACTTGAGTTCCTTTAGCTATAATCAAAACCAAAACCAAACCTTATGAAAAATTATTTATAAAAAAAATAGATGCCTTGAATGCCATCAGCTATAATCGAAACGGAAATATAAACTCATGAAGAATTCTTCATTTTACCAAGAATTACAAGAAATGGAAGGTCATAACAATTAAACGACAGTCACTCAGAAGAGAAAAGATGTAAGTGTAACACACATAATAACACATGTTGTATTAATATGGACTAGGTCTTGAAATATTCCAATATTTACATGTTGTACAGAATTTAAATAAGAACCTAGTTTTCTTTTAAAATATGCATAAAAATTGAACAACATTTAACTCCCTGTCAGAGCTAAATCCATGAGAAAATATAAGAAAAGTAAAATCATATTCATAAAAAATGTGTTAGAAACGAAATCAATAAAATAAAATTCTTAGAAAACAGTAAAAGAGAAAAGTGTTTTAATGAAATATTTTTATTTATTAGTGAGTAACCAATTTCTACACATGGCTACATCTATTATTCTATTCAATGGTCATTGGTCTAAGTGCTTACATCATGCTTAAGGTCAGTGATTTGGCAAAAACTAGTGTGTCAACATGATTATATCACCCTATTAAGTTTAACGTCAGTTTTACATAATGGCATATGTTGGACAGCTTCTATTTTCCAAATTATCTCTGGCCAGGCTTTTTAAAATTAATTGTTAAACACATTTTTATCGCTTCTTCACACATTTTCCTTGGCATTTCCTATGCCAACTAGATCCACTACCTCAACTGTTTTACATCGAACCCAAGAATTTCCATTTATTCTTTCAACGTGGCCATATTATCAAGATTTCTTGTTTTGCACACATCTTATGCTGTTCAGATTTAATCTTCCTCTGAACTCATTAAATTTAAGTCTCTCTTTAACTCAAATTACACATCCATTATAGTATTTCTCTGCATGCAATGCATGTCCTCAACCTTTACGAGTCAGGTTTCACTTCCATACATCATCACACTGTACACACATGCCTGATAGATTTTTCTCTTAGTTTACACTGGTAAAACTGTTACTTAGTAATGACAAAAGTTCCCTGAATTTACTGTACCCTCTCCTAATTCTTGCAATTGCTCCACCTCATGCTCTAATGCTATCACTACAACTCTGAACAATATTCATAGGACATGACATAAATGAAAAAGCAACTAAGTACTGACTTTGATGTACTAACACCATCACTAAATTTTCTGTTATTTTACCATAACTTTGAACATTTCTGTATATTACTTGAACTACATCACTAACCTAGTTTAAACAAAAGCAAAACACGTCCTTCTACCAACATATCTCTCTTGCATTTGTCTCAGATAAATATAGCACCAGTGATACTTTGTCCAAGAATAAAACTAAACTGTATTTCATCTATGCTGACTTCTTATTATTATTCTCAATTATTCTCTTAACTAGCAGTGTCCGCTAACTGGGTTGCCCAGTGGAAGCGCCGCTCCCCCTTGAAAACAAATTAAAGTATGGTTGTTGTTGCTGCTGCTGCCCAACTTCATTATGTTACGAACGGGTTTCGGAATAGGCACCCCCAACTCCTCATGATAAGAACAGCTATGGGAACGCAGTAAGCAGCCCGGTTGGAGAGAGGCGAAAAAAAAAAGTTGTGGTAATGTTAACAAACTATTTTTAGTCGCGGAGGCTAGTAAGTAACCAGCCTCCGCGACTAAAAATAGTTTGTTTCTAAGTTTTCTTAAGAAGCAGAAATTTGTATGAGAACAAAAACATGGAATCCTTTCCTAAGAAAATTAAACGAACCTCATTCGTGCTTTTAGCATTTATTTATTTTTATTTTATTAAGTACTGCAGTACTTGGTTTCAAATAGTTCACTTACAACCGTAACAAATAAAAATGAAACCAAAATAAAAATAAAAATACCCCCCCCCAAAAAAAAACTAAAAGAAAACACCACAAAACGAATGATGGTTTATCGTTTCATTTCAATACCCTCCCCCCCCCAAAAAAAAAAGAAATAAAAGGTCGATAAAAAAGTAATAAAGCTGTTTGAATTCGATAAAAAAATAACTGCAAAAAATGGAGAAAAACATGAAAAGTTATATGTATTTATAGCAAAGTGTAACTGTTTAAATGTTAAATCTTCAAACAACAAAAAAAAATCCATTACATAGGTGCAAATGTGCAACCTGTTGGTTGTGACGCAGATCCGATATCGACTGCCCTACCACGACCGCATCGAAATAACATTGTTTTTTTTTCAAGTTAAACCAAATAACTGGACGCAATAATGTAATGAGGTCAATCTGTGACGATTCTCTTTCTCTCTCTCTCTGCCGTTATGATGATTTTATGTCTCTTTCTCTTGTTCTGGTACAGTGGTCGAATGTTAACAAAACAGATATAACTCTCGCTCTGGATTGTCTCTGTCTATCTATCTCTCTCCAAACATTTAGAGAGGAGAGAGGGATAGTGAGAGAGAGAGAGAGGGGGAGTGAGAAACAAATAACTTCATGCTGTTCAGTAATTGCTTTATGTAATGTAAAATGCTGGCCATGTTGGATAACGGCTTACATGTTTGGTTAAGTTAACAGAATTGTAATTTTGAATAAGGGATCAGTCTGATCTAAGCCAATCAGAATAGCGGAAATGCTATAAGGGAGAATTTATTTTTCGAATCGACAGATGGGAATTTAACATTTAGGCTATTAGCTTATGAACAGTTATGAAGGGTGTAACCACAAAATCCATACCATGTGTATAAATTCCTGCAGTGTTTATATGGATTAGTAGGAGGACTTCAGCAATAGAAGGAAAAAATCAGGACTACTTCCTCTGTAGGCTAATGCTATAGATGTGGTGTAGCTCCTTGGAAGGAATCTAGGATTTTATTTGAACACCTGGATATGTCAGAAAAGTCTTTATAATGTTACATAAGATAGTGGCTACTAGTGTAGAAATTTGTATGTGGAATTTGTTGTTGCAAACCTAAGGTATTTTGGTTCAGAGGGAAAAAACTGACGTTTTTATTATATATAGGGATTAGTTTCAGGACTTGATTCATCAACCTTCTAGAGCTTTCCTTCTACCATTGTAGCAATTCACACTTGTATTAAGTTCACAGTATTTCAGAATAACTTCTATTATAATCAGATTTATCTTTGTGATCATCTCAATGCCTATTTCACTCGTACGTTTCTCAGCATTAAAACCTGAGGACCTTTCAGCTATAACCCTCTTCATTTTGGTCACAGTTTCCTGTACCATTTCTTTTTGTAATTTTTCTATCTGGAAATTCTCGATTTTTTCTGTTCTATGAAAATCAGTATTTAAAAATTTCTCATTGTGGCATTTCCAAACATCCTTCTTGTCTTGTTCATTTGTTACTAAAACTCCATTGTCATTTCAAATGCACTTCTCTCCAAAAATATTTGTCTTTGGCATCTGTTTAGCTTTTCTGAATACTTGATTTTTTTGTTATCCCTCCATAGTATATTTGGAAATTTGGCTTTCTTGCTTCCCTTTTTGCCATCAGATACATTTCTTTAAACTTTTGATCCATTTACTTGTTTGTGCTTGTTCATGATTAGAATAGGTTAGTTTTAAAAAAATCAATTTTTTTTTTCTAATGAAAAATAATCACTCATTCAGTTTGACTTTTAAATAATTAATTTCAATTTATTTTTCAACATTGTTTAGAAACAAAAAATTGCATTATCTTGAGCTTCTAGAGAAAATAAATGTTCCAGAATTGGTGGCTGTCTTACTAATAACGAAAATGAATACTTTCACTTGTTATTTTATAAAGTGCATAAATGTTAACTTATTGAAAAAATGAAAGCAAGACAACTTTTAAGAAACTTTTATTGAATAACAATGACAGTACAATGGATTTTACATAAAACAGCAAAAAAAAAAAAAAAAAAAAAAAAATGCCAATTTAAAAAAAAAGATGGCTACATTAGAAATATTAAGCTACATTTACATCTATTTACAATAAATAGTATATGCAGCAACATAGTTCTGCAACGTGCAGTCAAAACTTGACGACACCAAAGCCATCACAAATGTTTTTTACTGACAGACTATTTGTTTAGATTGTAGCCATAATAGACTTCCACTGGTTGTATCTGACAAAGTGTGTATATTTATATATATGTATATATACATATATATATATATATATACATACAACAGGAGATTGCAGATTAAAAAGATATATCCTTGTGCCATACGGCACAATGAAACAGAATACACTCGTTTAGGTAGGAGTTGTTAAAAACTTCTACCCTAAATATTTTTGATCAATAACAACATCTGTAGCAATAATAATAAAAAATATTGCTAAATCCATAGTAGTAGTAGTAGCAGTGAAAAGTGTTGTGGTAGTAGCAATTAGTATTGTGATTAGGTAGCATTTTTTTTTATCAGGAGGCATTTTTAAAGCCTTTTTCTTTTCCATATTGATTTTTTTTCTTATTTAAATACATTTTGTTGAGGCGGTATGAAAAAGAATCTTCATTTCAAATTTCAAGAAAAAAATGTGCAATCATTTTTTGTATAATTGATAAACAAGATTCCATCTGAATTAATAATCATATTTTAAAAAAATATTATTCCAATTATTAATATGAAATAATGGAAAATGTCCATTTCTCTTAATGAAACTAAATCTTGCCAGCCATTACCTTTTAGAGAGAGAATAAAAGATATCAATTTATAATTAAGAGAAAATCAGCATCACATTAACAGATATTGTCTGAGAGAGATAATCTTTTAGATCAAATTTGAAAATTTTATGTTAAATAAATAGGCAATGATAAATATTTTATCATAAGTAATCCATAATCTGTCTAATTCTTTTTAACAATTAAACGAAATCCACATAAAAATTCTTTTTACACAGGCCAATCGTTTTTCTTAAAAAGCCAGAAAAAAAAGTAAATTCTTTTTCATTAAAAATGAAATATATAACTTGCACAATTTATGCCCAGCCATTCCCCTAGCCCAGTATTTCCAAATCACTGAACATAATGTTACATAATATTGCACATAATTATTATTGATAAAAAATGATTCATAAAAATATAAGATTACTTTTTAAGTCTAATTTTCAAATAACTGTTGTGATCAACTGAATATCTAAGATAAAATAATGGTCAATTTTTTTTTATAATTTGAATAAATTTGCTTCTTGTGATGTGAAGTGTACATTTGATATATATTTTAAAATGCAACACTTATGTTTCACCTGATATCCTGACAAATATTTGCATAAATAGGTATGCATGTGTAGATTTGATATTAAAAATATTTGTTACATATTAATGGAATGAGGCTTGAAAAGCACAAACTCTAACACAAACATAAGGGCAACTCAAAGATAAAAGTTGTAAATAGTTACTTTCTTCTGTTGAACGAAACTTAATGTTCAAAATAATTGTATGTCAACAAAATCAGAGAAAATTAATTTCATGATTTATTTATACTCTTTCAATTTTATTGATCGTTTAGAAAAGGATTTATAAGAAAAGAAAACATCTTTTAATTTGTTTTAAGTATCTCTTATAGAAAACAAAAGCGCAATTTTAAATTAAATTTGCAAGAATCATTTTGACAAAACCAATACTATTAATTAAATAAAATATTTCTTGTAATAAATATTTGCACTTGTCATGTTGTCTACATAATAGTAATCACTTTTTTTATTTTTACAATACAGATATCAATATCTGCAAACAAGTAAATTTAGCTTCCTAAATGTTTATAAAGAAAGAAACAATGAAAACAAAATTCTTAAATGTTGCAATGGCTACTTTTTCTTTATTTTACAGAATCACCAAAAAAGAAGTAATTTGATCATTTTAGTGAAACATCAAATTTTAAAAATATTTCTTTTTACAAATGAAAAGTTTATCTTTTTAGAGTTTGCCAATTTCAAAGTATCATATATTTAAAGAGCAGAAAGAGTGAACAAAACAATTGTATTAACTGGATGAGTCTTCTGAATAAAAGTTTAAGAACCCCCCCCCCCAAAAAAAAAAAAAACGATAACATTAAATGCAATGGAAATTATCAGTAACAATTATCTTGTAAACCCTAACCCAAAGAAAATGAGTATTTTTATGAACTCTAGATGCATCCATGTATCTCTCTAAGAAACTGTCGGTTAGTCGTGCTTATTAAGTTTGAAATAGCATTTCTGTTATGAAATGCACACAAAATGAATGCAGCTGAAGAATTCTTGGTTTGGTTATTTTCCAATGAATTACAATTGTGTTAGTCATTTGACTTACTTTTTATTAACCAAGTGATATTTGAAGATTATTTGTTGCCTTACACAACAATCACAGTAAGCCATTCCTATTCCATACATTCATAGAAACATGTACACAGTCATATATCAAGGCATAAAGTTGGACCAACATAGCAAAAGTTGCGAATTCAAGGTTGGCTGGCAAGAAATAGTCTTAAAATTTCAAAGCTCAATGTTTTTTTTTAAATTTTGTTTTCAATCCGTTGCTCTTTAGTTGATATTGTAGAATATCTTCTTTACGGCAATCCGTTTCCCATTATTTTCCTTTTATATACGTTTAATCTTTTAATCATCGGGGAGTTTTTAATTAATGTTTACAGACATAAAATTTTTTTTTTTTACATTTTAGTCTGGACATGTGACTTGCCATACAATCAAATGACTTCGTTCTCCTCGATTCAAAGAACTCTTTTTAGTCTCATCTTGGTTAGGATCATCTTCATCACCATCACCTTTACATTAAGATTGAAAATAAAAAAAAAACATGTTATTTGAAAGCATATAAACAATCAATATTACTAATATTATTCTTAGTCATATTTTATGTTAGTTTTCAAATTAGAAAATGATTAATATAACAGGCAGTATTAAGCATTAGAATGCTTTATAAAAAACTTTTTTTTTAATATTATTTAGTAATGATACATTTAAAAACAAAATACTATTGCACTATCAAATAAAGAATATCAGAAAAAAAAAATCTATACAAGTTGTGTTATTTACCAAAAGATAAGTCATAGCAAGGCTTCATTAGAATGCAGTCTCTAAAGTAATAGGAATCTCCTAAGTAACGCACAAAGACAACATGATTAATCACTAATTCAATTGATTTCTAAAGACTAAATAAATACCACTGATTCTATTGGTGACAAACACATCATTAACAAGAAAATGGTGTAAATTAATGTTTATGGATTGTTACATAATGCCATAACTTAATCAGAAAATATGTGAAAAATGTTCTTAAAGTGACTAATCATATATTTTACTTACCAATGCGAAAGTCAATATAACCTTCTCCACCAGAAATAACCAATTTTGCCATCGAGTGGAGAACAGGAGTCGCTTCTCGAATATTTTTATTTGTACCATCAGATTCAACAGTAGCAGCACTGATGCCCTTCACAGGAGAACCTTAACAAAAAAAAAGTCACAAAAAAATCTTTAAAAATAAAAAAGAATATACAAAAAATATTTAATTTTTATTTAATTTTTCTGCAATGTTTGTTTTGGCTAATATTTCATTTTAATAATATTTTAAACATACAAGCATTAGTTTTCACATTAAGTTGTGCTTTTTTTTCTACTTGGAAATATAGCTAAGGTTTGCAACATTTTTGTTATTAGAATGAGTTTTTTTAAACTCATATTCTAATATACTATTTTCTTTTAATTAATGTATCAAAGTGAAAAATGTCTGCTTCTATTATTAAAATTATTTTCTTAAATAGAAATATTTAAACTTAGTAATATGTATGAAAGGCTTTGATAAAAGTATTTTGGTTCATAAAGTTTGAATCCAATTCATACAAATGTTTAAATATATACATATTAGAGAAATGCAAAAAGTTGGTAAAATTCTATTTTAAGAAATAGACACGCAAATCATCTAAAATAATATCACTTGAACATATCTAATTGAGCAGTTTATAATAAATGACTATTGTGATTGAACTTTAAAGGTTTGTAGATAAACTTTGGCAAATATTTGAAGAGATTACAAAATGGGTAAAGATTAAATTTTCAGATTGTTAGTTAAGATTTTAAGCAGCAGCAGCACATGAGAAAATCTAACATAGATACTGTTGATTGCTTATGAGAGTTAGCTCCATAAGTTTTTCCATTTTATAACAAATTAACACAAGTCTGTCCCTATGAACAGGCACATAAGTGTGCATGTCTTATATCAATACAAGTCATTAATAAAAAAAAAAAAATATTTGTAAAAGTCTGATGAAATTTATTATTTTCACAGCTTAATGAATTTATATTAAAACTACAAAAATACTCATCTCAAGAAAGGTAAAATTAATTCTCCAAACAGAACAGTTTTGTTCCCATTTTATGTCGCCATACAAAATTAAAATATAATTCTACTAAATCTCATGCCTAGAATGCTTATTCAAGTTTTGACCAGAATCCATTACTTGATTTTGATGATAGAAAATGTCTAAAAATTAAGGAGTATGAATTAATTCAGAGAATCTTGCTTAATTGATTTCTAATGATTATGCATAAAATTAAATAAAAATCTGAAATGAGAAATGAAGCTCTTATCACCACCCCCACATATAAAACTGTTTAAAAGACTGCAAAGAAACTGAAATTCAAGGAATATTTGTTAATTGATGTCTAATACCTACTGTTAAACTGTCACAAAAATTGAAGGTATCTGAATTATCACAAAAGGCTTTCATCTCTTTTTAAATCATTTGGCATAAAACTAAATTAAACTAAATATAGTATACATTATTACCTTGTACACCTAATAGCTGTGTTATAAAATTCATAATGATTGGTTAATTAGTTTAGGAATGAAGCCAGTACATACAAATATATAAACATTAATTTAGAGATGACCAGGTGACCTAATTAATTAATGTAATTAATCTGACTTTTCAGGTAGAAAACTTTGAGAATAAGACGAATAAAACAGCATCACCTGGAAATATTAATATAAAAAATTTTCAGAGAGATCATAATTGCAGGAAGAATAAGTAAGGCAGTAGCAAAGAAAATACTTCAATTTGTCAACCATAATTAACATTTGTTACACCATCATCATTTCGTCAAACATTTAAAAACCAAAGAAAAAAATTCTTTGTACTAATTTGAAAATAAACCATGTGAAAATTTTGAACATTATCTGCAAACAACTGGAAAAAAAGTTATTAGAAAAATGTAATGTTGTAATGTTATTTAAAAGCATGTTTTTAGTTTAAAACAAATTTCGTATTCACTCTGTTGAGTTAGAATAAAAATGGCTGTCCATAAGTCCTTCACAAGGACCCTTAATAATTGCTCCAAATCGAAAATTAAATGAACGCTAGTAGAAACACATCAAATATTATCGAGTGATAATATTATGTTCTACCAATATTTTGTTTCGATTTTTGAGTGATTATATAAGATTAAAAAGTTAGAATGGGCCGGATATGATAATCATTTTACATTAAATTTATTTATTAACTGGAAATTTTAAAATAATTTTTTTTTTATCGTTCTACCATGTAATCATAAAAAAAAAAAAAAGCAAAAAAAAAAAAAAAAAGAAGCAGAATCTCATTTTAGGGGAGTGATTTAGCTAAAGATATTAAACTATTTTCCATTATTATTATTTTATCTCATTTTTCTTTTGACAATAATGCAAATCAATCTAATAACTGAACAAATCTTTATAATTGTGAGAAAAAATATAAACATTTCCTCAGAGAGACCACAATGTTAAGAATGATTTTCTAAATAGTAAGATTATTTTGGAGAAACTCATTCTTGACATGGGACAGGCTTTGTTGACTATTTTGTTCCTAAACCGTTTTCTTATTTTGCATACTTCTAATTGTTTACGAAAATTTTAAATGGCATTAATGAGGGCCAAATGCAAATGATATTTTTTTTAATGAAAAACAAATCTTGTCTCACAAATTTCAATCAATTACAAGGAAAACAGAAAAAAATATTTAGAAAAATCTGCTCTTGTAATATACACCCACATGTATGCGTACATTTTGCAAAATATATGCAGAGATTACACAGAGAGGGAGTGGTTACAGTTATTTGAACATTTTTAAAAAAGCATTGAATTTTAAAATTTTAAAAGCATTAGAATTGGTACATGTATCGGAATTAGAAATTTAGAAAAAGAATTAGTAATTGTATAGGAATCAGAAAAAAGTTTATAATCATCCCATCACATATAGAGTGGCGCCAAAAAGAAAGTTTGCACTTGTCATTTTTTCCAAAACCACAAATTTAAGCTAAATTGAATGTAACTGTTTAAACAACTTGTACCTCATTTGATTCGCCTTTTATTCCTCTATAATTTTATTTGTTCATATTTGACTTTTAATTAAAATATCCTAGTGTTCACGTCAATTTAAAAAATTCACTTCAAATCAAAAAGGCAAAAAGAAACTCTGCACAATGGAAAATTATTTAAATGTAACTTTAGAACATTAATGCAACACAAATACAAGAGGAACACCATGAACTAGTTAATATTTAGTAGCATAGCCCTTCTGCAATTTGACAGCCTACAATCTTTTGGGCATTCCTTGAATTAGTCTGCAGCAATACTCTGATGAAAGGGCATTCCACTTCTCTTTAATTTTTGTTCAAAGTTCTTCCAGATTTGAAATTTTATCATTGCGTAGCTGTTGTTTGATGTAATATCATACGTTTTTGATAGGATTGAGGTGTGAAGATTGTGCAGGCCAATCCAAGCACAGAATATCATGCTTTTCCAGGAACCTCTTGACATTGCTAGCTGTGTGAATGGGAGCATCATCCTGCATGAAGATGAGATTATCATCCAAATTCCGGCCAAAGTAAGATAGAAAATGCTCAGTCAACATATTAATGTACTTGGTTGAATTAATCTGACTTTGCAAGTGAACTATAGGCCCTGAATCATTGGCACTAATAATGCCCCACACCAAAACTGAACCTCCACCACCTTGTAGCATTGAAACTGTGCACCTAGGATGAAATTCTTTGTCCTTCCCTCAATGGGCATACTGCCTACCATCACTACTTAGCCTATTGAACTTTCGTCGCTAAAAATCACTTTCGACCAATACGAAGAGTCATGATCTTCATCGCATCTGACGAAATCCAGACTTTATTCTCTTTACAGAAATCATTGGCTTGCGTCTTGCAACACGGCAATCATTGGCTTGCGTCTTGCAACACGGCAATCATTGGCTTGCGTCTTGCAACACGGCAATCATTGGCTTGCGTCTTGCAACACGGCAATCATTGGCTTGCGTCTTGCAACACGGCCTTGCAAATTAAATTCCTTTAATCTGTTCTTGACTGTAGATAGAGAGCACTTTTTAATAAGATTACACTGTTGTTGGATTTGGGGAGATGTTTCAAATCTGTTTCTGAGGCTGCAGATCTTGATAGCATTGCGTTTCCTGGAAGAAGTAACTTTTGGATTATCAAATTTAAGGGCATCATGAACACTGGTGGTGTTTTGGTGTTTTTGCACAGTCATTTGTACCATTTTCTCATCACATTTCAATCTACAGCTGATTTCTCAATTGAATAAACCAGAAAAGTGGAGATTAATGAGCTCCTAAAGATCACTAAAAGAAAGTCGAGGCATATGAACTAAATATTACATTGTATAACCTGGAACAACAACAATTATGATTAGAGATGCTTTGTTGCCAAAAGGGTGAATATTTTAAGCTAGTTTTAAACTCATTTGTTGCTGCCAAGTTTCTTTTCACCTTTTCGATTTGAAGCTAATTTTTTTAATTGACGTGAACACTAGAATATTTCAATTAAAAATCAAATATGAACAGGTAAAATTATAGAAGATTAAAAGGCAAATTAAATGAGGTATAGATTGTTTAAACAGTTACATTAAATTTAGCTTAAATTTGCGGTTTTTGAAAAAATGAAAAGTGCGGACTTTTGGGAGGGAGGGGGGCATTGTATATATATATATATCTCAAATAGGTTTAAAGAATATGGATAGATTATATGATATATAAGAAAGTGAAATTCAAGATACGATAAAGTTTGATGAGAAGCCTAACACTCTGAAATGCTTAGGTATAAAATGCAGTTATAATCTTTGTTTCTATATGATTTTTATCCTTATTGAACTCACAAATAAATTCATATATATCTATATTTACTTTATCTTGTCTTAAATTCCATTTTTTATGTGTGTGTGTGGCTTATCTGCAGTGGCATGAATGATCCAATCATCAGATTACTAAATCCCAGTAATAAAATCTCAAGTGCTTTTACATGTCATAAATACAGGTTTGAACCACACTGTAATTCTAAAATAACTTCACTCAAATAGACATGACGAATATTTTTATTCTTATGATTCTATATTTCATTTAGTTATGAAACTTTGTAGAGAATAGCATTTATTTGAACAGAGCCAGATTAAATATAAAAAAATTATGAAATAATGGAAACCTCATGAGGTAGGAGGGTCAAGTGAAGTAATGTGTGGTTAATAGTTGTGTGTGAAAGATGATTGGTGACAGGTTAAGTAGTGAGAGTGTAGATGAAGAGGAGGGAGGTGCATGTTGGTAGGTCAATGAAAAAAAGGAAGTAAAGATGGTACATGCTATTACATGGTGGATGAAGAGAAGAAGAAGGAGGAAAAAATGGGAAAGAAATAAAAAGGCAGCAAAAAAAAAAAGTGGAAAGTAATAAATGTATATGTAGGGGAAAAGGAAGTTTTTAGAAAATAAACAAAATTAAGTTCAAAATTGGGACACTAGATTCTTATTCAGCATCAAATTTGTTTGCTTGTAACATATTTTAGTTATAAATGGTGCTATTTGAAAGAATACAAGTCTTTAGCTAAAGTGTTGTTTTCTTTAAAAATTAACGATATAATCATGTGTAGTCTCTCACAAGCAGTTTACCATTGTATTCTCAATGGTATTGCCTGGTAGTTCTCTAACCCAACTTTCAGTAACAATAAAGATTCCAGTGCTTTTCAAATTCTTCCACCCAAGATCTTGATGAGTAATATATTGCACTCCACTCAAACTTTCCAGAATCACTTTCTGTTGAATCGACCAATATTGGTGCCATTGTTTTCTTTTTGTTTTTTTTAGGGGGGGGGAGAAGGGAATTATTATTATCACTAATATTATTAATTGTTTAGGAGGCATGTTTTCCATACAACAATTGCAAAATTTCATATATATTCATATATATCGATAATTTTAGATTACTTTTTTTTTATTACATTTATCTATGATCATAAAAAAATTATTTGTTTTATTTCACTATTATAAAGTGGATTAATTAAAATATTTTTATTTTATCTTGATTAGTTTAAGATATAAATTAGACTGATAATACATGAGATAATCGATTTGTTTTTTTGTAAGTCTAATTTATAAAAATCACTGTCTGTCTGTTTCCATTTTCTTAAAGTGCATTTTTTGTGGATCATTCTTTTATGATTTTAAGCTGGTAAAAATAGCTGATAAAGAGTCAAAATTGAAAAAAAAAAAAATTGAACATGGCAGGCCTATATCTACTTAAATTGCTCTTGTACACATGCGCAAATACACATACGTTAAAGTCGATTCATTTTCAACTATTTCTTATCCATAGCTCAAATGGTAACAACTCATTTTTTTTTTAAACTTTTGAAATCACTACAATATATTGGGTACAATATAATAATCAATAGAGATTGGCTCCATAATAAATACAAAATCTGCATAAATTAAAACATTGTATTGAAGTGTATTTCACAGCTAGGCAATGCCGGTCACCCTACTAGTCTTTATATATGCACGCACGCACATTAGTTTTGTTTGTTATTGTTTTAATGTTAGAAGCAAGGTTTACTTATCTACGGTGAATCATTAATGCTAGAAGGGATTTACCTCACTTACATTGTTGTACTCTATATGTGCAGATGGCAAAATATTTTTTATTTGATAGTTTATAAATAAATTTATATTTAGATGACACACATACGTAAAAGGAAATAACTGTCATAGCATCCAGGTTAATAGATAAGTTAGTTTTGTTTTATAGACAAAACAATAAAAAGCAAAATTAATGTGTATGTATTTATGAGTGATAAATTGTACAATAATTCTGATGAAATCCAGTAGCATGATTGGTAAGAACATTTGATTACAGTATCCATGATAATGGTTTTGATTTTCACCAACAGTAATGCCATGCTGAAGAGCCATAGGTGGTGAAACATGCAAATTCTTAAATAATTACTTTATAAATAATATGTATGTATATATATATATAATATGTATATATATATATTTAGTATAAATTGTTATTTATACAAAGAATTTTGGTTATATATTTGCAGACATAGTTCCGTTGTTTAGTTGGGAATCAGCTGTAATTCAGTTTTGAATATTCTAAAATAAACTAAATGCATTCATTTTTAACAATTCCCAGCTAAAACTGAATATATCTGCAAATGTGTGACCAAAAAGGTATAATAAAAATTCATACCATATAATTGTGCGTCTCTATTATTGAGAACTATTATATAAACACAGTAGGAATTCACTAGAATAAGTCTTATGAAGTCACCAGAAAACATAAAAAGAGGGACATAGGGGACATAATTGGTCCCCTTTGTTAGATTTAAAATAAATGGCACATATATTATTCTGATCTCCAATAGTGGTAGATCCAAATCAATGCAAAATACAGAGCAAATCATAGGGATATAGGAAAAACTGAATCTAGAAAATAATAAATTAAGACAGTAATAAATTTTTGTGGGTAGAGTTACATAGTTTAAGAGAAATAAAAGCCAACGTCACAATTTCTATTTCAAGAGCACATCATATAATGGAATAATATATAAGGAAATATTTTATGATAACATATTATACAATAAAATAACATTTTACACTGAAATAATATTATACAATGAAAATCTCATTAGTTACATAATATCAGTAATTTTGGAAAGTCTGCAAGATTTAGCAAGTTGAGCTAAAAAAAATTACAACTTTATTTTTAGTCAACAAAACTAATATTGAATTGATATAAAAATTTTATAGTTAATAGGAATTATCCACAAGAACTATTTGTTTGCGGGGTACTAATGAGCTATGTATGGAATCATGAAGGCTAGAATAATAATTAAAATAAAGGATCATTAAAAGAGAGAGAAAAAGTTAAATTAAGTATTGATTTCAAGATTACTAAACAATTTAGACAACTCATAAATTAAGAAGAATAACTTTAAATGAATTTTTAAAAATCAAAAATCTCCTTTTCCATAGTTTGTCCATAAAAAATAACTTTTTTTTTTTAAATTTCATTAAATTTTATTTAGATTAACACTAGAGACAATCAAGTTGAAAAATCTACCTTCATTTTTTTTTTCTTAAATAAAAACTTTTTTGGTAAAAAAAAAAAAGAAGCCATTGTTGAATACAGCTGGATTCTAAAAGTGGTATCCTTCAGAAAAGTTTGTTTGAGAAATTTGAATGGAAGAAAAGGATAAAAAATTATTTCCTGAAACTTGAAGTGATGAGGTTGTAAATAGGATAGAATCCAAAAACTTATAAAGATTTGTTTGATATTTTGATATTTGTTTGTATCTACGTTCCCTTCAGACATCACCCTTCTTGTTAGAGGAATCATAGACGACTAGCAGGACCTGTGGAAATTCCACAGCAGACGCTTTCATATGTTATAAATTAATGTTGGCATTCTGTAGATTTTCAATGCAAATGGAGATGCCCTGATTAATATCAGGGCATCTCCATTTGCATTGAACATCTACAGCTCTTTTGTTAAAACTGCAAAAGTATTGTAGCTCTTTTGTTAAAACTGCAAAAGTATTTATCTAAGCTAGCAGGGACGTCCAGCATAGCTCAGTTCTAAAATACACTTAAATATGATATTTTAATTTATGCAGTTTTCGTATACATTATTATAGAGTCAATTTTCTATCAATTCTTATTCTTCTATATTATAAAGTTGTGATTTCAAAAATAACAAAAAAAATATATATATATCCATATGACTTGGGTGCCTCAGCTTGGATCGAAACTGAAACCAAAACTTATAAAGAATTCTTGGTAAAATTATTTATTACAAGAAATAGGTCATAACAATAAAACAACAGTCACTCAGAAGAAAAAAAAATGTGTGACACATAAAATAACACACATGCTATCGTATTAATATATAGATAAACCTGGATAGTGAGTGAGGATAGTTTGAAATGTTTGAAGATTCAGGAGATGTTCACTATGAATTAGGTAGACAGTACTTAAAAAAATATGAAATCGGAAATACAGATTTTAGAACTTCTTTTGATTGAGTGAGAAATACAAAGCTGGTGTTGGTGTTATATAGCTTAAAGAATTGAAATAAAGTGCCAATTTTTTTTTTAAAAGTTGTGCCAAATAATTTATTGAAGGAAGAGGGTAGAACTTTTTTTTTTAATTCTTTATTTTGTTCATTAAAAACAAATCAAAAAATTGGAATTTACACAGCCTTTAAAAGCATACCAGCTCATACGTTTAAGATGAAAATGCTATAAATTATATATAGTATACATAAATTGTGAAAAGAAAATTTCTGAATAGGCAAACCTTTCAAAATTACAAGCACCAATATTGAAGTGAGAGTAAAGTGTTTTAATAAGAACCACCATACTGTTGAAGTATACCATCAGCCGCTTTTGCAGATAGAACCCGACAGAAAGATTATCACTTCAAACTATCAGCTTTTTCATTGACATAGTTTTGAACAAGTTTAGTATTTCATAACTTTCTAATAATGTTTAGATTTCTAAAAGATATGTTAATCATGTTAGCTATATCCAAACAATGTACTCATTTAGCATTTAAACAGAGTAGGAGCAAAAATAAAAATGACCAATTCTATGAGTGAATTAGATATATTGTATCTTTCCTTAATTTAGAAGAAAAAAGAGTTTTTTGTTAAAAATTTGCAGAATTAGTAAGTAGTATATGTATAAAAATATACAAAACTTTACCTGGAACAAGAGATATATAACCTGCGATAATAAAAACAACTAATATGAACAGGCAGAAATGCAATTATGAAGAGAATTATGATTCAAATACGTTTTTAGTTTATATAGCGACCATTAAATTTTAGTAATTGTGTCAAACAAATAAACACAAAAAGCAGGCAAAAAAAAAACATGCCAAAATTTAAGATGTGTGTGTGTGTGTGTGTGTGAACTCTTTTTCATCTCAAACAAGACATATTGCTATTTGGATGTAAGGGGCTCACATATATAGGATCATGCTTAACAGGGGAGAGATGAGCAGCAATATGTCTATTCGTATTACATTTAAACTTCTGCAGGTTATTACAGTCAGGAAACAAGAAACAGGGGAAGAAATTACAAAGTCTAGCAGTTGGAGGGAAGAAATTAACTGTTGTAGAAAGCTTTCTGACATTTAAGGATATCAACAGTGAAGGGGTGCAATTCAGCTGTTTGTTGGGTTAATCAGGAGTATGTATATCGCGCCGGGGGGGGGGCAGAAGTGCTATGAGGTCATTAGAGCATATTCCATTAAAAACAAAGGAATGCTATATTGTGTCAATGATTTATGACTCCTTTTCAGACCCTATCGAAGAGGGGGAAACTAGTGATAGATTCACCAACAGAGACATGGTAATAATACTCCGTGCATGGGCAAGTTGTGACTGTGTAAAAATATAGGATACTTTCTGATGTGAAAGATTTTCTAGCATGATAGAGGGAGCCCACCTTCTTTGCAGATTTGGCAATGTCTTTGATGTATTTGTTCCAATTTATGTTGTCTGTGAATGAATTGGTGATTGAGAATGTTTTTTTTTGTAGTTGTTAAAAGAAAGTTTAGCCTTCCAAGTAAAATTAAATATTATTGACCACTTACAGCTCCATTACACTACCAACTGATGGTCATTTTCTAGGGTTTCTGCAATTACCTTGAATGTGCGTGTGTGTACGTGTGTGTTTCTGGCTTTTATATATCTCATATGCTCTTATTTTACTTTTTTAATATCAATTTATTATTCATTAAAAATCATCAAAAATGCAATAACGTTAAGTAACCCAACACATGCCAACACGTAAAAGACATTAAACAGAATATGATAACTAATACTTTTTAAAAATTCTTATTTAAAAAAACAATTTTATTATGAAATTAAATCAATCAAAATGCATTTCTGTCTCTTAAATCAGCTATTTTAATCTTAATAGTTTAAAAAAATATTTGAACAGAATTTTTGAAGCTGTCAACAATAGCACCACTAATAAAAAAAAGTGATACATTTTCTTATAAATATCACGTGTGTCAAAATGTTACCAATTAGTTATTTAAGTGAAGCTAAGGTTGCAAATTTTCATAATTGAAAATTTGGAATTTTGTGTTACTAAAGCACAACTTTATGTTGGGGAAAAATATTGTTTATGCAGAGCAACTGCTTGATAGCTTCATAAAAAAACAATTGATAGCTGAATAGCTGCACAAACATTGATGATTCTGAGTGCTTAGGATGCCCAAATTTGGCAGTTATCCCAGAAAACATAAAAATTTCATAAACTTATTTCAGCTGATTACAAATTCAAGTTGTGTGATATCTCAGAGGAGTTAAAGATATCAGAAGATAGTGTATTCACCATTTTGTAGTGAGAGAGCTGTGTTCAAAATAAGTGTCATGTTTGCTCACAATTCAAAAACCAAAAATGCAGAGTTCAGAGCATTGTTTGCAACTGTTTTAATACAGCAAATTGAGTTTTTGCATCAATATTCAACACAATGAAATATGGATCCACTACTTCTGAAGTCAAATCAGCAGTCAGCTGAATGGATAGGAGCAGGTAACAGCTGTCTAAAGTGGCCAAAAATCCAAATATCAGCAGGCAAGGTTTTGGTCTATATTTTAGAATTTGCCAGATATTTTGTACATTATTTGTTCAATATTATATTGATGCGTTTGAAGAAAGTTATCAGCAAAAATTGGCCAAAAATGAAGATAATGGGCTATTTCATCAAGACACTGCACCATGTCACAAATCAATCATTTCTTTACTTTCATGTATTTCCTTCAGGGTTTATCCACAAAATATGTACTGTTAATAAAAGCCATAAATTTTACCTATCATATAAATATCAATTATAATAATGGGCAAGAGTGTGATCATGATCGTGAGAAAATGCTATAGATGATAATTAAAAAAGAAAGGACTCTACAAAATTAGTCCTTTTGAACAAGATCAAGTCATCCATGAACATGAGTATCATTTATGAAGAATGATATTTTGTATCTTGAAAAGGTTTACTTTTAAAAATTCAACTTATATGTACCATAGTCTTGTGACTGAAGTTTATTTTTCTTAAATTTCACAAGATCTGGGTTTACTTTATAGGGTTTTCTTTGTGGATTTTTATAGATTAAATTTTTTTATTGATTAAATTTTTTTATTGAAACGTGTAGTATCATTTCTGTCCTTCTACACCGAAGCTATTTTAATTTTAGTCCCAATCCAGGTGCATCTTTTTTTGGAAATGAATTTTAGATACAAGCAGCATTATCTCCTTGCAGTAAGTAAATAGTTAAGTAATTGTAAATTGTAAGTAAATAGGGACTTCTACAAAACTACTGTTTCAATTAATATATATAAGTGAAAAAAAAATTTAATCTATAAAAATCCACAAAGAAAACCCTATAAAGTAAACCCAGATCTTGTGAAATTTAAGAAAAATAAACTTCAGTCACAAGACTATGGTACATATAAGTTGAATTTTTAAAAGTAAACCTTTTCAAGATACAAAATATCATTCTTCATAAATGATACTCATGTTCATGGATGACTTGATCTTGTTCATACAATACTGGAATGAAAGAATAAGAAATGTTTTTTGTTACCTGGAACTGCTACAAAGAATTTCACTGCATCTCGATGCCCATGAAATGATAGTTGTGCCTGCGCCATTGAACAATATGGAATGAAACTGCCTGGTGTAATACTGTCTCCTTTGCTATCACTATACACTCTGATCACACTACCAGGACGGTTCGAATGGCTACCGGTGGTCACTGGCTGCTTATTACCTACATTACAGAAAAAAATATGAACAAAAAATATAAATATACAAACAAGTATTTTACATTTATATTAAACAGTAAAAAAAAACAAAAAACAAAAAAAAACATATTTCAGAACCGGGATTTTCCATTCATTTAGTTCCTTTGAAAATAATTTTTCCACAGCTGTAAAACAAATACAATTTATAAAACTACAATATTATGCATCTTAATAATAAACACTTTTGTTTAGGTATAAGATTATCTAGGGTTAATTCAATTAGGCTATTCATTTTTAGCAATAGATACACTAAAATCAGAGTCAGCCTACATTGTAATACAAGCAGAAAAATTCCTGAACAAATACTAGACATAAGTATGATCAAATTTTACTAATATATAGATGAGCTATGTTTTTTTAATAGACTGATATACATTTGTTTTAAAGTTTAATCGGCAAAGTAAAATGAGAAAAGATGTTATCATTATTTTTTTCATCAACTATTATCATCAATTCAAACTATAATTAAACTTCTATAAAACTCATTCTGCTCTATATATTTTTCAATTTCTCTTCTGCTAAATTGTGATAAGAAGCAATAAAAGAAAAACATGAAAGAAAACACTTTTTGGTTTAAACAAAACTCCAGGCGTGAAAACATGTCACATATGATATGAAATTGTGTGCCATATGGGTTTTTATATTTTAAGTTGAAGTTTATTTTCAGTTATTTTAAATTATAAACGATTTTTTTATATTACCTTCAATAAAAGAAATCTTTCTCTAATATAATATTTGATTACAATATCAATATATATATCCAATTTTGTTGCATTTTCAAAGAAATGAAGTAGCAATTGGATGGCAATTAGGGTCGTTTATCTTCATATACAGAATATCTAAAATCTAATTTATTGATTGAAAAACTTTGCTAAGGAATTGGATTTCATAAATAATTTTTTTAAAAATCTCTGAAGACTTCTTAACTTTAGTCTTAGCTTATGCAGCCGGACAGATTATTTATACTGGCAATACAGCTTGAGTTTTAAAAATAAAACAACTCCAACAGTACAAACAACTGGAAGAAAAAGGGAGGGAGGTATCAACATTAATTATGATTATTGTTACAAATATTAAATTACATTAAGTTGTGTGTGTATATATATATATATATATATATATATATATATATATATATATATATATATATATATATATATATATGAATGAGAGAAAGAAACCACAATGCAACAAGTAGGAATATGCAAGTGTTGTGGAGAAGGAAGAAAAGTGATCTAGGACAAATGCAGTGAGAAAGCAGAAAAAAAACCTGCCTTCACTAAACACATCTATTATGAGTTTAACAAATATGCCAATACCATCATCAAGCACTTCAAGAACTGGAGGAGACATTTTCCATCCATCAACTGTTTCTTAAAACTTAGTTCAGTGATAAAATTACTACAGCTGTCTGCAAAAGCATTAAAAGGGAAGGTTTAACATACAGCCAACACATTCAGGGCCATCACTGGTACAGCAACTAGCCACACACAAACACAATAATAGCTCAACGACATGCACCCTGATTAATTACTGAATCAATACACATGTTAGAATATACCACTTGCAACAAATTTTATATGGAGAGGACTATGAAACCTTTGACATCAGGGGTTAAGAACATAGATAAGTATCTTCATTTTTTAAATACCTTAACATTTGCAACAACAGAAACAGATCAAAGTTAAACTCTTGGCCGAGGAAAAGAACATTGAAAATCTTTGCAAAGGTTTACATTCTGAATTTATTAATAGACTGAAACTTGGTGCCTCATTTATGATATAGTAGACAGCATAGTTAAACTTAAGCCCGTACACACATATATATTAAACACATATCATAAAAATATGTATTCAAAGTAAATTTAATTAAGTCAGGAAAAGAGAAAGAAAAAAAAATTATATATATATATATATATAGTGATCCCTAATAGTAAAACTTAATATATAGATTTACAATTAGTGAATAAAATGAGAAATCAATAAATATAACAATCAAAGATCAATAGAATAAAACACTTAATATATAGATTTACAATTAATCCCAAAAGATAAAATTAAATGAAAGAGAAAAAAAAATGATCTTGAATAGTAATTGAATAACAGTCATCATCATCATATGAATTTGAAGATTCAACTGTTGGTATTGGTTTCCCTGATATTTTTCACATCAGATTTTTTTTCTAGAAAGACATAGGGTAATTACAAGAGGTACCACCTAAAGTTAAGTGAAAGTGATTTTGTGGAACAAACTGAATTCAAACTTGAAACACACAGGTTGTCAATCCGTGTCATTAACCATTCAACTACTGTTGTAATGTAAATAGATAAGATATACAACTAATTAAAAACATAAAAAAATAAAATTGTACAAATACAATTAATAGATAAACTCAATCATTTATAAAAAATTAAAAAAGGAATAATAAAATAAAATTAGAAAATGTAATATAAGCACAAAGATGAATTTAAATGTTAAAACCTTTTAACATATTTTACTAATTTTGCTACAAAATTTATAAATTATTACCTCCCCTTTTCTACACAGCAATTCAATATTAAAATGTTAACAGAACTTAAATTGGAATAAATTAATATAATTAAAATTACGCTAACACATACACAAAATAACTATAAATGAATATATAATTATAACAATAATAAATAAATTTATCAGGAATTATTTCATAATTTAAAAATTTTAAATCTATTTTTTTGCAAGCCCACTGTCTTATTTACTGCATTAATGTAAAGAAAACAATATTACCAATGCAAGCTTAAGGAGATTTGAAACACCTACCACTTGAGGAAGATGTCTCAAAATATATTATGAAATACGGTTACAAACATTGGATCAGCATGTAGGAGCTGTGAATGAATCATGTAAGATTGAATAAAAATAATCATTTTTGTCTTCTATCTTAAAACCAGTATATTTGCACTTCTTGCATTAGTAACCTTCTATGATTATATATATATATATATATATATATATATATATATATATATATATATATATATATATATATACACACACACACACACACACATCTTCTTAGTATTTTTTTTTAACCAAAATTTTAATGCTAAAATTCCGCTAATACCAATAAAATGAAAGTCAAAATTAATTGAATCAATTTTTTAAGCTTCATGATTATCAGTTTTTATAATCGAGCACGCAAATAGTGTAATCGCAAAAATCAAGGCAACAAAATATAAAATGAGAACATCTTATGTATTTTCTTATGCATTACAATTGTTTCATAAATGTTTAGATAATTTTAATTATATCACTCAAAAATATTCCAAAAATAGCTACTCTTCAGACAGCCAAATACACTATTTATACATACATGAATACATTCATAATCTCTATTTAGAGAACAAGCAGTTGGACCTACCTGCACAACATCTTTATATTTTCTTTGTTTTTTTATTTTTGGATTTGCATTTAGTAAACAACCCATTTTTGCATTTCTATTTGTTAAATATTTCAACCAATTACCTATTTTAATATTAATTTAATCTTTTGTAAGTTTTTAAAAATTTTGATGATTACTTTTCTTCTCCCATTTATTTATTTCCAAATACTAATTCAAATTCTATATGCTCGATTACGTCTTCCACAATCTAGGATAGTTTTGTACAAACTTTGTTTACATTCTACGATGTTCTGAAGTATTAATGCCTAACATTTTATTAAAAAAGAACTGTGATTAAAAGTTCAGTTTAAATATTAATTAAAATTTATCATCATCTCATACTGGTTATGCTAATAATGAAAATTCTTTTCAATTCTTATCATTATCCAAGTATTTTATTTTAATTTATCTTTCCTATTTCTTATCGATAAAAATCTTCACATCCAAAGGGAGATAACTATTCAGTCAATTTTTATCAATTTATTAAAATTCAATGCATTAGCATTTTAATATTTAGACTTAAGCATTTATTAATCACCTTTGTTTAATTTATAATTCCAACATTATCTTCTTAATAACCATCTCAGTTTAATTTCTCACTTAGTTTTCTTCCAATTTTATGTTTTGATTAAATTTAATTTTCATGTTATTGAAATTACCTGGGTACTATTTTTTTTATCCATAACTATTATTGAAATTACATCTATTTCTTCTATTTATGTTATAATCATTTTAGTTTCTATAAGTTAAAATGATGATCTAATAATTTATTTATTGCACCATTTTAAAATCTTTTATTTTTATTTAGATTGGAGCTCAGACGGGCGTTTGCCATGAAAATAACGATAAAACAGAGACAGGCTTGCAACGTCTCTTCTGTGAGAAAGAGGTTGCAGGGAAGAGAAAAGGGCATCCCCCACTAAACTACAAAGTCTATTTTGAACTCTGTCAAGGAAGAATAAGTTCTTCCTAGCAGCTCCTGCCCAGATGTGACAGCAATACTCGATCCTTGGACGTACCTGGCTCTTATATAGGTAGAGAATTGCATCAGCAGGTAGATATTTACTGGATCAATAGAAGAATCCCATCATTTCTCCAGTGACCTTGGCAATGGATTTGATGTACGTATTCTATTTTAGATCAGAAGCTTGTCAAAACATTGAGCCTCCCCAAGACGAGAGCCATTTATTTCAATTGATGCAAGATGGGGATCAGACGTTGATGATGCAAAGACAGAAGCTTGGTTTAGATACATTAAAAGTAACCAGCCACTTTTTCCCCATTGTACCACACGCTGAAGATCAGAGGAGAGAGAATCAGAGAAAACTTGGTTGTTTACGGCCTTTGATGTGCTGCCATAGATGGTAATGTCGCCAGCATAAATATCTATGAATGATGTTAGGATGTGATTTGGAAGATCGTTGATGTAGATCAGGATTTAGGTTATAATTATTTTAGTTTATATAACTTTTGTCTTGACTTATGCAGCCAAGCAGATTATTTATACTGGCAACACAGCTATTTTTTATGGTTGAGGATCTAATAATTCATTTATTTATTGCACCATTTTGAAATCTTGGTATTAAATTTAACATTCTTTCCACACTTACATTTTACCCTTAACATATTTTGTAAATTTTTCTTTATTAATTTATTTTAATCAGGTTTTCTGGTATGGTAACAGGAATGTCTATGAAGACAGCTTTGTAAAACATCTAACCTTTTGTTTAAAATTTCCTCTTTGTAGCATGCCCTAAGTAAACATAGATTATATCTTTTTGATTTACTAGGTCTATATTTTCTAGCTTTATCTACTATTGACCATTTTAATCAAATTCTTTTCTATTCCTACGTAGTTTACTAACCTAATCACCTAATGCAGTTTTGTTCCTATTCTTATTTTTAATAATTTTTTTTGTTCTATCCTTATTTCTATCATTATCCTCATCCCGATTTGGTTCGTTCTCTGGTCCAATTTTAAATGATGCAACATGGTTTTGGTATCTGTCCTTAAAACAAACATTCGATATATCATTTTATCCACCTTTTCAAATTTGTAGACAATTTCAGAAATTAAACAATTGCTCTCTAATGGACATTCGTAAGGTATTATATATATATATATATATATATATATATATATATATATATATATATATAAGTGGCCTGGTAAGACCACAGGGGAGACAACCAAGCAAAAAAAAAAAAAAAAAAAAAAACCTAAGCAAAATTCATCCCAAAGCAGCAAAACTAAAGCTGGCTTGCCAGGACACTATACATACTTTGCTTACATATGAATATATATATACGCAAATTTGAGCATATTTTATTGGTTTGAAAATATAGGTTCTTTTTAACAATTGTCATAATATTTTAACGATAGAATAATATTATAATTTTCAAAAAGCTTGCAAATTTTCATGTAGTTTCATCCCATAGAACCAAAGATATGAGCATTTCAATATTCAATTTGGCTACAAGCAAGTATATATACACACACACACACACACCACCTTTTTTTGGGGGGGGGGGCAATTTTATAAGTTAAAAATCTCAATGACTATTGATCAAAATTTAACAAATGAAGTCTTCTGGAAAAATTAATGATCTGAATTGTGCCATAGGCTATATGACATTTGCCCTTAAGGTTGCACATTAAGGAGATCATCTATCATCCAGAGTCTATTTTTGGCACATTTTTACATTCATAAAATGTTTCAACAATACTTATTTGTTTTCCTAGTTTTGCATATGAATTACAAAATATCTGATATTTCCCCAAAACCTCTGGCCTTGATGGAAGGGAGACTAAAATTTGCTGTTCTGGTTTCATATTATCTGAAATAACAGTAAGGGGAGATGTTATTCCAAATATTTCTCATATGTTATATCTCCCCTCTGGTTTTCGTACATACAGTAAATTTCACAGTATATAAGGATTATTTGATACTGGAGATATTTATAATCATACCCTATTTCCAAATGAGAAATATTTGGAATCAAGTCTCTCCTTGCTGTTATTTCAGATAATTTGAAACTGTAAGGTAAGTTTTACTCCCCCCTCTACCAAGGCCAGAGGTTTTGAGGAAATGTGTGTATATATATATATATATATAACTCTATATAAATAAAATGAACTCATTTTTTCCTCTCCGACATTGACCGTAATAGGATTAAAAATCATGACATTACATGCAAATGTAATGCGTACTGACTGTAGCACATTATCTAAGGTGTGCTATAGGCCTATTACCTCTACAGTTGCTCGACAATGGTACATTCCTATATTGTTTCCGGTGAGAGTCCACTGCCAAAATCACTTAGATTCAATGGAAGTTGCAACAAATTTTCTCTCTATTAGATTCCTCCTTTCTCCTCTTCCCATTTACAACGCAGCGGATGCGTTCATAAGGAACAGTACGAAGAAACACACCGGTTTGGAATCGTACTAGGTTACTTATGCCGGTTTTTTTTTGTTATTTTTTTAAAATCTTTTACCCTGATTTATGCTTTCTGTTTTTTTCCATAATAAAATAGAAATGAAAAAAATTAAAAAAACAAAAATAACACGAAAACGCGATTACTATTATTGTTTTCTTTTTGCTTTTTTTTTGTTAATGTAAGACGCAATCTGCAAGACTAACTGGATTTTAGTTCCGGTTTTAACGACTAACCGTGAAATCTAACTACGACCTTTATTTATTAGTACTTTCAACTCAACATTTATTTTTACACAAACATTACAACGCAACGATATCGCGAATTCAATTGCATTACACTTAAATTAAAATTAAAACAAATAAATTCATTTAGAATTCAAGAAAACAAAAACATTCATTTAGATTTCAAGTGTGATGTGACTACTGAAACTAAACCAAAACAAACTTCACTGCGGAATTGATATTTGACCTAATCCATCACTTTTTTTTTCTTTCTTTGGTGTCTCTAAAAACCAGGTAACCCCCCGCTAGTATATATATGATGAAAATAGTATTCCCACAAAATAGAGTAAAAGGAACAAACCAAGTTATGTGTTCAACGTTTTGTCTTTATTTCGAGACTTCCTTGAAATAAAGACGAAATGTTGATGAACACATAACTTAGTTTTTTCCTTTTTATTTCTCTCTTTCTCTCTCTATATATATATAGGTATGTAAGTGTAACACACTGGTAGATATTATAGATAACTTTATGCACATACTTTGATAAAAATCTGTTCAAGTTTTCTGGTAAATCTTGATCGTGATTACAATTCTAAAAATGTTCAATAGGGGACATCTTCAAGGAATATGTGTATTGCAAAAAAATAATCAAGTTAAATATTTATTTGAGTAAAATTTGCCAGAAAAGTTGTAGTTAGTAATATCAATATAAAAGTTTAATAAATTTTAGTATGTTGTAATCGATTGAAATTTAATTTTTAACAATAGTGTTTCTTTTTTAACTTGATTATTGTTTCTCTTAATTGCTAAAGCTTCAATAGTAATTAACGCAACAGTGTATTTAATTAAAACTTTGAATTACATTAATCACTAAAGCTGCTGTGATGACTTGTTTTTTTATTCATTTCAAATTTCAAAGAATAAAATTTTACTTTTATGGATTTTTTAAAATTCAAAAGCAAATAAACATTTTAATTTAAAAGTTTAACTAAAATGTTCTAAATTTAAATTAACACATTTTGCACTCTGCTATTTAAGTCAATCTCCTCAATCAGCCAATAAACTCGATGGTTTACAATTTATTGTAGTCTGAGCAATTAACATATTTTATATCTGATTTTAATCACATAATTTAATTTTTGCTGTGTAAAGTCTGTAAATGTTATCAAAATAATTAGAAAATAATGAACAGAATAAAAAATGGTTTTAAATGATTTGAAAATCTATTCTATAAATTTATTATACTTTTGATAATTAATCTCATAGCTGAAGCATTTGAAAATATTGTGAGTTTTTATCTGTATTTGATTTAGTTTTTAGGTAGTCACAATCTCTTAAAGCATAAATCAAAAACTTCTATGCACATTTCAGTTCTGAGTTTATTCCATGTGCCATCAAACTGTACATTACATGCATACATTAAAACTTTGTAACAGAGATGCATGCATTTAGGAATTTTTGCCCTTTTAGAGGAAGACTTACACAACGCACAAGTTTGTGATGTGAGCCATAATCTACATCTTACATGATACACACAGCTTGAAGTCTACTTTGCAAGTAATAACAAAATTGAAAATGTGACCACACCATGAACATGGTTGGAATAACGTTGCCTGAGGGGCAGCTTTCTGGTACCAGAAGTTGTTGCAAATCATGAAACCACAGATTCAGTACAATGTTAGTTTGAGGCCATTACTCTTCAGGCTCCTTATGTCATACTTGCACATTCTGAGAGCTTATTTAACCTGTGAGAAGTTGAACTTGCTTCAAAGGAAACTTTATCAGCTATTCTGAGATGTTGGTAGAAGGACAGAATAATCTCATTACTGCTAGGAATGGAAGCATAAACTAAAATGACAAGCATAAATAAGAACTTTGAAGTGCTAATTCAATTAATAAAGTTGTGCTGACGCTGTTCAACTCTATTATAAAAGGGCAAAGCACACTATCCTTATTATTTTTTAATCTTCAATTTATATTTCCAGAACAATGGCTAGCAAGTCTCAATTTCCATCAGTTGATCTTTATCACTGAAACTGACTTCTGTTGATTCTTTCATTTCATTTCATCATTTGACACTCAAAGTTTTTCAACTCAATGTGATTGAGAAGTATGTTTATATTTCAGATGGCTATCATTTGGCCGATCTTTAAATTTGTAATACTTAATACTCAACAAGTAGCAAAATTGCACCTTTTCTTTATCAAAAGTCCCATATAACAGAAATCCCTCAACTATTAGTTTCTTCTCTTGAACTGCTAGACTTTGGAATTTCCTCTGTTTCCTTCTTCCCTGACTGTACTAACATGCAAAAATTTAAATGTAATGTGAACAGACATTTAGCTGCTCAACTCCCTATGTAGATTGCCCCTGTAGCCATAGTTCCTAATTTACAGTGGCTCTTTACATCTCAGAGGCAATGTGCCTTGTTTGGGGTGAATATGAGTTTAAAACAAAATCGTATAGTAAACAATGTTAAATGTTACATACTGTTTTACAATTATTAGAGATTGGATAAAAATCATGGTTTTATTTCTTTTACTTTTATAAATATAGGTAAACGAGAAAAAACTTTGAATATTATATTTCACAAATCATAGCAATATATGAAACAAAATGTATCTAGCATCTACAATGTAAGTAATGAACCAACAACTAATGATACACTGCATCGTGGCTACCATAAATATTTAGCTGGTAAAACATAAGGGTTTAAATCATTTAAACAGCTTTTTAGCATAACTTTCAAATTAACTTTGGTTGTAACTGAAAGATAACATTTTAAGCTATTATCTTTCACTGAACATTAATAAATACAAACTGCACAATAAAATTAGAATGTTAAAATAATTGTTTTGGCATTCATACAATTTTATTAGATAATATCTTTTATCTTTTTACTTATAATAATTTAAAAATGCAACTCATGGTATAAACTATTGTAGTAGATGACAAAAGCAAGTCTTTCAATAAACTTTTAGTACAATCTGATATCAACTGACCAATAAATTAGTCATTTTTTATAAAATCGTATTTCTTTAGCATTTTATGGTACATAGATCTTTATAAAATCAGGTTATCTATTGTTTTTAAAAAAGGTAAAAACAATGGTCATATATATTTAAAAAAGAACAAAAATAAAATGTGCAATATCAAAATATGACACTGAATCTAAATCTAAACAATGACGACCTAGCTGAGCAATTTGCAAGCAGGACATGCAAACCACAAATTTATTCATTTTTATTCTACTGCATATAGGCATAAAAAGGGAGAAAATTACAGTATTGAAATATGTTTTTATGTCATTCAAGCATTTTACAAGGTTTTAATATTGAATTTATTAAAGAAAAAATCCTTTACCATATCTCGGCTCAGTTTATCTGGACTTGTGTTGCAAAGCAATTAAAATTAATTTATTTTGCTAACTATAAAATGATATACAGGGTGTTTCAAAAGTCTTGGGAACATTACAAATTCGTATATCTCATGAACTATTCCAGGTAGAAAAATGAAACTGGTGTCATTTTAAAGCTTGCTTAATCAAGTTTTTGGTCATACTAATGATTTTCGTCTTATCTTTCCATGTGCAGTAATGGCATTCTCTAAACAAGACAAGGCGTTTTGCGTCCTCCAATTTGCAAAGACTGAATCGTGGACATGTGTTCAGCGTGCATTTCACAGGAAATTTAAAAAAGAAGTCCCTGAAAGGAAACCCATTGTCAGATGGCATGCTAAATTTGTGAAAGATGGGTGTTTGTGCCCAAGTAAGCGAACAGGTTGCCCTTCAACTTCAGAAGCTGCAGTTGAGCAAGTCCGGACAGCCTTTCAGCGGAGCCCCCGTAAATCAGTGAGAAGAGCCAGCAGGGAACTTCAGCTTGCTCCAGCAACTGTCTGGCGTGTCTTAAGGAAACGACTGCAAATGGTACCTTACATGCTCAAGTTGGTCCAAAAGTTGAAGGACACTGATAAGCCACTTCGCCGTGATTTTTGCATTGCAATGCAAGAGAAGTTGGAAGATAACGGCTTTGATGACCGGCTTGTTTTTAGCGATGAGGCGACCTTCCATCTGAATGGCAAAGTTAACAAGCATAGCACTCGCATATGGGGTACTGAGAATCCTCATGAAATTCTTGAGCACGAGCGAGATTCACCAAAAGTGAACGTGTTTTGTGCAATTTCCAAGAAAGGTGTCTATGGACCGTTCTTCTTTGAAGAGGCAACTATCACTGGTGAATCCTATCTCAACATGATGGAAGACTGGTTAATGGCTCAGTTGGAAGAAGCAGAATCTGATGACTTCATTTTTCAACAAGATGGTGCACCACCACACTGGAGACTTAGAGTAAGGCAGTTTCTTAACACAAGGCTGCCTGGTAGATGGATTGGGAGATCTGGGCGAGGTGATGACGTTCTCATGCCCTGGCCTCCTAGGTCTCCAGATCTTACCCCGTGTGACTTTTTCCTTTGGGGCTTTGTCAAGCAACAAATCTATGTGCCGCCTATTCCAAGAGATATTGATGAACTAAAGGCTTGAATAACGGCAGTTGTGGGAACCATTGACGTCAAGATGCTGGAACGCGTTTGGCAGGAAATGGACTATCGACTAGATGTCTGCCGTGTGACGAATGGTGCAAGTTTGAAGATTCCCCACAAAACTTGAAACTTTAACCTTTCCAACGGTACCAATTTCATTTTTTTAACTCCTAATAGTTTTTGAGTTATTAAAAATCTTTATGTTCCCAAGACTTTTGAAACACCCTGTATAATGCTAACTATAAAATGATATTTTCAAATACTTTATTTTACAAAAAAATAATGTAATAAGTATTGACACATTATATTCCTGTAAAAGTTAACTTTTTTGGCAACAAAAGAAAATCTCATTCTTCAAAGAATTTTTATAAAGATGAATAATAAAAAATTTAGTTTAATCTCTATAGTTTGTAAATAAAGAAAAATATTTTCATTTTTGACAATATTTTAATAACTATTGCTAAAATAAAAAATATTGTTTACTCTGCATTAAAAATTATTTTGTAAGTGATACGACAAGACTCAAAGCAATTTATAAAATTTGCTTGCAAGGTTGGCTTGATCAATCAATTCTTTATCAAGGATAAAAATGACAAATCTCACTAAAGATGCAATATACCAAGATAATAGAAAAGGTCAAAAGTACATTATATGGTTTGAAACTATCAGTTACTGATATTCTCAGTCTCCTGATTAAGTCAATTCACAAACATGAATGATAATGTTATTTTGACAGTTGAACAATTTAACAGCAAGAGAAAATTATTTAAAAATGCACTTTTGAGTGAGGTTTATGCAATGAATTATGAAAACAAATTTGGATCAAAACATAAAACGTAAAGAAGGATGATCAACTGATATTGCAAACAACTATTAACTTTCTTTGTTACCTGTCATTAACCTACATCAAAACATTAGTCAAATATTTAAACACAAGTTTCTTTTATCAAATTAAAAATAGTAACTATGAAACAAAAAAGAACATAAGACAACTGAGGTCAGAAAAAAATTAATTTTGATGAAAATATTTTTACAAAATCAACAAGACTGAAGCTTCAACATTTCAATAAATAACATTAAATGAAAGAAAATTGTGTAATAATAATACATACATTCCAATAGCCAAAACACAAATGGATTACAAACATTAATGTACTTGCATTTTAACACTATCGTTTATTACATTATATGAGTACTGACATATTATAACTGAAGTTTTTTTTTTTTCAAAAATAAAAATGTTCAAGGTAATAGATATATTTTTCTAATGACTAATATTTTACCGAATTACTTAATAACATGAAACAGGAAAATAGAAATAACATTCTATATCATAGGAAATATATTTGTATAATTCCATTTTAAATTGTAAAAAAATATTGTGACGATGTTTCAGTTTAAGAATCATCCAGGGTTCTGACTAAAATTTGATTTTCCTCTGTAAAAAAATAAATTTCCTGATAAAATTAATCAACTTTTTTTATGGGAACTTCATTCCATAACAGGCACATACACAAGAAATTTTTCTTTTTGTTTTTTAATATCTTGGTTAAACTGCATAAGCACCATTTCTTTAGGAGGCAGTATAAGAGCTGGTATATATTTTCAAATAAAAGTTGATAAAAAGAATTTCAGTAAATGTTATTATTTCAATCTTGTAATATTAGTTACTATTTCAATCTTGTAATATTAGATATGCAATATCTAAGATTAACAATATCAATTTGACAGAATTAAAAAAAAAATCTTCACTGAATTTTGCAGAATAGCAAAATACTTTTGATTTCAGAAAGAAATGCATAAAGCATCAAAACTATAAGATGAAAACATTTTTTTCCAATAAAGGCAAATTATTAAGAATTCATAATTAAGCTAACTTATTCAAATTAAAGTTGAGTTGTGAGAAATTTGCACTTAATATTATAACAGACTTCATAAACATTTAATGTTATCAATTTGGCTAATATGAAAATCTTAAAAACAACTACGAGAAAAAATATTAAGAAAAAAATATTAACAAAAAATATTAATGCTATAGGAGACGGCAAATTAAAGCTATGAATAAAAGGATTTAAAAATTACTTCTTATTTTGACTGTGATGCAAAACAAGACATAACAATAGTTATAGCTGGAGAGTGAATTTTGAATATGAATAGTAAAATTTTGTAGGATAACATTTACAGGAGTGGATCGAAATTAGGGAGAGACGGCAGCTAAAAATAATACAAAAGAAAATGCCAAAGACAAAAAAAACTGTGAAGTTAAACATAGAAATACAAGATTTTAACACTAAACATATTTGAATACTGTAAACTTAATATTGAACACAGATTTAAATGGGAATGTTTTAAATTGCTGAAGCTGGTGTAAGCAAATGAGTTTGCAGTATATGAGAACAAGCAAGATCAGAGATAGAAAGGTCTGCATTTTGGTAATTCATGCTTGCTTTTTATAAAATATCATTTAGTTCACTCTTGACAAGAGTAATACATATAAACAACAAATATCTTTAAAGTAGAAAAGAACAGAAACTAATTCATAAAACGCATTATTAATCTTCCGACTGAGTCTCTTTGAAAACCTCATAAAATAAGACAAAAAAAAATTTCTTAGCTAATTTATCCCAAATATTTTATTGTATAAATGTTTTTTCATTTTTTTTTTTTTTTTACTGAATTTTAACTTTTTATTTTATGAATTTGTTGCTATGCTGTATAAATGTTTGCAAAATGTGCATTAGAGATAGGTGGCTTCATAAAAAAAAAATGCAGTTTTGTACACCATCTCAAACTTCTTTTTTTTTTTCCATAAAACCAAAACTGTGCATATCTGTGCTATCACTTTCAAACAATCATATCAAATGACATATTGAAAAAGTCTTTCAGTTTTTGATAAAATTTAATTTTTTTTTATTGCTTATATTTTAGCATAAAATATTTTTAAATGAAAACAGGAAAATAGAAATAACATTCTATATCATAGGAAATATATTTGTATAATTCCATTTTAAATTGTACAAAAATATTGTGAAGATGTTTCAGTTTAAGAATCATCCAGGAGTCTGACTAAAATTTGATTTTCCTCTGTAAAAATATAAACTTCCTGATCAAACAAAGAGATTGTTTTTATGGGAACATACATAAGATATTTTTCTTTTTGTTTCTTAATATCTCTGTTAAACTGCATAAGCAGCATATTTTTAAGGAAGCAGTATAAGAGCTTGTATATATTTTCAAATAAAAGTTGATAAAAAGAATTTCAGTAAATGTTATTATTTCAATCTTGTAATATTTATATCTATTGGAAATGAAATTCACATCCTATGTATACGCGCATATTTCATGGTAATATTTCATTCTAAACAACAAAACCTGGTTCTCTAAAAAAGAAACAAAATTACTTGTCTATGAAAAGTCAGGGGTCTGCTTAATGTTATTATAAACAGGATCAAAAAAAATATATTTAAACACACACACAAAAATAGATTCAGCAGCTTTGCATTAACTAAAAGAGAATTTTAAGATTTTTTTATTTTTTATTTAAATGAATAAATACAGAATTTTCTCCTTTTTCATCTATCCTAACCATATTAACATCAAAATGGGTTGTGTTTAATAAATTCTATTCTACGGCATAGAATTATGAAATACTGTATATATAACAATAATCTGCTAACACATACAATTAGTTTTGAGCATTACTAATTTGTATATTAATTTTTTTTTAATTTCTCATAAAGTAATATTTTGTAATGTACATTTTTAATTTATGTCATCATGATTTCGTATAGCACATGCAGTAATTTCATTGATAGTAAAATGCCTAATGTCATTGGTACACTGAGAAAAGATATCACACTTTGATCTTAGCCAAAAGGCCAATTAACCATAAAAATCATATTTTTAAGAAAAGGATTTTTAAACGAATGAAAAAAAAAAAAAAAAAAAAAAAGACTGATTTAATCTACTATTTCATCTTTTAATGAAGGTGGGTAGTATAGTATCAGTTCAATTGCCATCCGATCATCCTCTCAGAAATTATTTCCTTTGTTTTTATGAGGGTGGAAGTAATCGTCCAAGATATTATATTCTTCTTTTGGGGAAGGTGATAATGTAAAATGTGTTCTGTTGTCATGAGAGAAATATAATCATTTTTTGGGTACTTATGCAGTTTAGCAAAAAAATGTCTATGTATGTACCTGTTATAGAATGGAGTTATGATAAAAGAAAAAAGTCGCTTAAGTTTTTTTTTTTTTTTTTTTTACAGAGGAAAATCAAATTTTATTCAGGACCCTTGCAACGAAGACATCTTGGAAATTTTAGTTAGGATGAAGGGGGGGGTGCATGGGGAGATAACTATTTAAATTCTTGAAGTTTGTCCAACAGAACATGAAGTTCTAATAATTTCATTCATAAATTTGGAAACAATCTTTTGAAGGAAAAAAAAAAAACAAAGAAAAAAGAAACACCTAAAATTATTCAAAACTGTAAAAAATAGTCTCGCCAAATTTTAGCAAATTCAAGAATTAGATAATATTATCTCCCCTGAATTGTCCTTCTCATAGCTAAAATTTTCAAGATATCTCTGTCACGAGGTCTGTGAAAAAAAAACAACTTCCTGATCAAATTAATTTTTTTATGGGAACTACATTCCATAACAGCCACATGCATAAGATATTTTACTTTTTATCTCTTAATATCTTTGTTAAACTGCATTTTCTTTTTTTTTTAAGGAGTAGATAAACCAGCTTTAAATAAAGAACTGAATAATTATGTACACTATTACTAAAGTTAAAGACACACATTTCAACTTGGATTTTAATGATGTCTTTTAACAGAAAAACAAATAAGGAAAAAACTAACACTTTATGTGACATTTTTGGCTTTATGCTTGCTTATGCTGACTTAAGTATACAAAAATATAATTCTATTGTATTTAAATTTAAATTCATTTTATGTATCTATGCTAATTGAAGAGGTTAATAGTCTGTATGATATTTTCCTTTTTGGACTAAAAAGAGAAAAAAATCAGTATCCATTTGTGATTTGCTCAAATATTTTTCATTACAATATTTCATTTTATATATGTCATAGTAATAATGATTTGGGTAATCAGTTAAACTGTTGTTTGAATTTGGTGAATACAAACTATGTTCACTCAAAATCAGTGGTGTGCCAAGGGCAGGAGGTGGGGGGGGTCGACTGTGTGGTGGCCCAGATAACTGTGGAGGGAGGAACATCCAAATTTAAACCATCTCCCTTTCTCATACTATTTCTAAGCATATACTTGAGGCTTTTTTAGGTTGGTTGGGGAGGTCATGCAATCAAAATCAACTGCCTTCTGCAAGCCACTGCTCAGATGCATCTAATGAACATAATCCAACTCCAATTTAAAACTTATAAACATGAAATTTCTATAAAACGTTTGGTTAAATAGATATTTTGTATGATTATAGCTGTTATGAGATCAATCCCTACATCCAGCTTCAATAATTAACTGAAATGCGATGTTCATAAGCACGGAAATCAGAATTATAACAATCTACCCCACCACCATCTCCTACCTGGAACAAATAAAATCTCCAATTCAAAATTCTGAATCTGTCAACAAATGGAATAATGGTCAATGTATGATAATCAAGATGGGGCAGCAGTCTTAAAAATACAGTGTAAATAACAGAACCAATTGTTGATGATAGTTTTATTATTGTCAGAAGTTGCAAGTGGATTTTTATTCAATTATGTATGACTGCGAAAGACAAAATTTGTGTGAATCTATTAATCTAGCAACTAAGTTGCTGCAATATGTGTCATCTTTGAAAATTATGAAAACATTTACAATACTTTTTACTATTAACATTATAATACAATGTATTTAAGCAGCTTCACAACACAAACTAATACAAATAAGTGATGTCTCAAATGTATATATAAGCATGTAAGCATTTCTTTATAGACAAATCTACAAATATATCAAAAAACTTCAAGTTTGTCTGTGAAATACAAATTCCAACACGTTTTTATATAAAGTTATTTCAATTCAGACATTTCTAAGTTCCAATGTATCCGCGTTAAGTTACAGGAAATATTCATATACAAAGTAATAGCGTATGCATACATGTGTATATACATATAAAGACAAAGGAGGAGATATACATCCGATTATTTTTTGAGAATGTGAAAAAGCAGGTTGAATCCAAAATGAAGAAGTTTATTGTTAGTTTACCAAGTAATTTCCAGCACACCTGGTGTGAATAGGATGCTGTTGAAAGAGAACCTGAAATGGAGATATCACATGAAATTTAAGCAGACTAATGCAGATAAAATATAGATGCAAATTCAACATTTTACAAGGAGAGAGTGGTGGGTGCATTTCAATAGCACAATTTTCATGAGCTGTATAAACAACGGATGTTTCACAAGAAACTGGTTAAAAAGAACAAGAAAACGAAAACATAGGTAGTCAATAACAGTGAGGATTCTGATAGGTTCACCTGAAGCAATAGGCAATATACCACTCAAAAGAGGAGGTATTGCTTGGGAGGGTGAATATTCTAAGACCAAGCTGAATCATACCTTACTTGGATAAAAAATGGTTTGATAATTCAAGTCAGGCTTTAGGCTGCCAGAATGGTGCCAAAACAAATTTAGGTTGTTATGACAACTGCCAAATATCCAATTATTCTATGTGTTTCCAAACTTGTTGACAAATCCCTTATATTATACTTATATTATACTAGCAGATATACAAGGTATTTTTTGGGTTTTGTATATCTCTAGACATTTTTTTTTTTGCACATACACATATATATCGGAGTAGTTTTTTCTGTGTTAGAAGCGTTGACTAAATTTGAATTTTAAAATGAAATATGTATAAAATATGTTTAAAGCCAAATTACCACGCAAAAAAAAAAAAAAAAATTAAAATCAAACAAGTATTACTTGTTTGAAATATATATATATATATATATATATATATATATATATATATATATATATATATTTATTTATTTCGGAGTTACATTGTTTCATTAGTATAAGGTTGATGCTAAACAATGTTTTTTGACATGAAGTTGAACGTCAAAAAAGCAACATTTTTGCACCAACCTAATATTTAAATTTTTATCTTTTTTTCTCACTATGATGTTAAATTAAAGAAAAAGTGAATGAAATATCAACGCTTCTAACATGAAAAAAAAAAAACTACCTTGATATTCAGATTGCATTGCCAGAAGCATTCTTGCAGCATTTCAAAAACAACACTGTTGGTAATATCACACAGACACTTCATTCACTTTTTCTTCAATTTATCATCATGGCAAGGAAAAAAAAAAAAGGAAATTTAAATACTAATAAAGGAGTATAATTCCGAAATATATATAAATTTTAAACAATATTTGTTTAATTTTAGTATTATTTGGATTCATCCGACTACTTCAGTTGCTGTAACCTCCAACCTTCTTCAGGTGTATCATGTCAAACTTGGGAATGTTTCTGTCAAACTCAGGAATTTGGACGGATTTCAAGCGGAACCCTTTTATTTACTTCATGTGGGTAGCGTGCTCTTGTTCCAGTTGTAAATATCACTATTTATTACTAATTATTATTAACGTATATCAAGATATATATATATATATAAATGTTTTTATTTATTACTTGTATATATTATCTATTGTTTATAATTACTGAATACTGTCCTGATGTCATATGGATTACATATTCATTGAAGTTTTTCAGACAAGCCCTTCATATATGGTATACAAACTGTAGTGAGTTTCTGAGTGGTGTCCTTTTGTGTTTGGTCCAGATTTCTTGGAGCTGATGTCATGCTCTCTGGATAGTTGTTTCGGTGGAGGGTTTCTCTTAAACTGTGCATCTTCACTTGATATGCACTGATATTACTACATATTGTTTTTGCTCAGTGTTGTTCTTTCTTTACATTATATGGATGGTGGGAGTTGAAGTTTAGGTACTGTCCAGTGAAAGTTGGCTTTCGGTATACAGATGACATAAACCTCTGACCAGTGAGGGTTATCAGCACATCTAGGAATGATAATTTGCTGTTACGTTCTTTTTCCATCATGAACTGTACAGTTTGACAGATCAAGTTCACATGGTCTAGCATTGTTTGAACATCTTCCTGATGGGGCCAGAGGATGAATGTGTCATCTACATATTGCAATCGCATTGTTGGCTTTAGTAGTGTTGATCTTAATGCTATTTCCTCAGAGTATTCCATGTATGAATTGGCCAGTACTGAGGACAATGGTGATCCCATTGTCAGACTTTCTTCCTGCTGATATACATCAGATCCCATCACAAAGTATGTAGTTTCTACACAGAAGGTCAACATCGCTTTTATATTGTCAATTAGGATGCAAGTGCCTTCTTTTAATGAGGCATCAGAAGTCAGCTTATCCCATACCACTGTCAGAATCTCATCAGAGGGTACTTTCGTGAACAGACTCACTCCATCTAGACTCACCATTTGGTTGGAATGAATGGGAGCATTATTTATTATTTCCATAAAGTGAGCCGAATTCTTGGAGTATGATGGGTCAATCTATCTACCAGGAATTGGCTCAGTTGGATGGCATGCTGAACTTCGGGCACTGACCATAGGCCTTAATGGAATATCGTCCTTGTGAATCTTAGGGAGACTGCATGGGTGTGGTAGCTTCCTGTAATGCTGTACTAGCTGTCTGTATTTTGCAGGTGATATTAGGTCCTTATTCTTACTGAGGATCTGTGACAAATTTCCTTTCCGTTTTGAAGGTCGGATTATTTTTCACTTTATAGTAGCCATTAGATTCTATTAAATCTGCAAATTTCTTGGCATATTCTACTCTATCCATTAACACTGTAGCATTGCCTTTGTCAGCTGGTAGTATTATGATATCACTGTCACCACACAGGGATTTGATAGCCAATACTTCTCCCTTTGAGAAGTTTGGTTTTGGAGGCTTTGAATTCTCAAGTTCATCATCTTGTGTGTTGGATTTATTCAAGGCTGCCTCCTCTATTGGTGCTATTATATCTAAGTATGGAATCCATTTGATAGTTGTGGCAAAGTTGAAACCTTTGTTTAGTATTGATTTCTCAGAAGTTAGCTGACATTTACTTCGGTTGGCAATGGCGCTTATTGGTGAATAGTAGACATGGAGTCTTACGTCTTTAGATTTTCTGATTTCTTTATTTGGCGAGAATTCCCGAATTCAACAGAAACGTACCTAAGTTTGACAAGATACACCTGAAGAAGGTTGAAGGTTACATCGACCGAAACGTTGTGAAAATTACACTCAAAATGAGAACAGTAATCCGATGAATCCAAATAATATGAATAACCAATCTTCATCTCAAAAATTCAGAAATGTCATAACTTTTCTTGTCTTGCTTATTTAATTTTTTTTGCACTGTAATTTGGCTTCAAATGTATTTTATACATATCTAATTTTAAAATGCTTCTAACCCAGAAAAAACTACCCTGGCATTGCCAGATGCCTTCTTGCAGCATTTCAAAACAAAACCGCAGATAAGATGACGCAGACACTTCATTCACTTTTTCTTCCATCATATCATCGAGTGGAAAAAAAGAAAATTTAAATACTAATGAAGGAGTATAACTCTGAAATATATATAAATTTTAAACAATACTTGTTTTTTATTATTTAATTTTTGCATTGTATCTTTGCTTCAAACGTATTTTATACGTATTTCATTGACAGACAGAAACAGAGAGATATTCAATATTTATTATTCATAATGAAGAAAGTACTACTTAAGTGAAAGTCCTTTAAAAATATTGAATTCTTGTTACATTCATAAGTTTAATTATCTGAATGTTTGAAAACATTTAAGCAGTCATTACTATTCATTTCACTTTTCTTCAAGTGATATTTTTCAGATTCACAATTTTAAACAGAATTCTTTATTCAGTCTACCAAGTTTGGTTAAAACAAACTATGCTCCAACATATAAAAGTCACCCGTACAAGTTAGACTTTTCAGACTCAAATAAAAAAAAAACGTTTGGTAAAACAAACATTCTACATGAACATAAGTGTGAGATCGACTTTTTAAACCCAGCTTTAGTAATAATCTAATTAAAATAAGATGTCTAAAATCATGGAACAGTATACCCCCTCCCCTTCTTAATTACACTTTTTAAAACATTGAGATTAAACATGAAATTACTACAGACTTTCTTCATAAAAAATATTCCGTCTTTTAGTTCTGATATGATGATGTAAATCCAAAATTCAATGAAGTTTTGAAACTTTAGTATGAAATTATAAATGTAAATCCAAGATTATTTTAATTTTTTAAAATCATCTTCAATTTGATCATTCTTGTCAGAATAGCTTTCAAGATTTGACTTGTTGTCTCATTAATTGGATTTTGAAAAATAAATATAAATAAAAAATGATGACTTTGGATTGTCAGATTAACTGAGGTTTTATGGTAAAAAAACGTCTGTGTACCTTTCGAATTTGCCTATATCAATTGCTGTTTCAAGTAATTCATTCTAACAACCAACCTTGCACCAAGTTTTATAATAGTCTACAGTCTACAAATTGTTAATTGAATCATATTTTGTACTATGAGTGATTACAACCTGCTTAATATTTCTATTGGAAAATTTAGTCTCATTTTCATATGCAATAATTGATTTATAAATGATCAAATTTACTAGAATTTTTCCCCATTTTATGGAAAAACTTTTTCAAATGTTTTTCTTGAATTATGATGCTATCTTAATATCCAACTTCATCAAAAAAAAAAATCTTTCCTTCTCCATTATCTAAAAATAACCATGAGATGATGGCAGCTTCCCAAATAAAGATGAAGATTTCATGCCAGCATCCACTCCTCCTCCCATGTAATCTTTTAAAAGGTGCAAATTTGCTTCATAAGCTTTACCAAGAAGATATTGTTTTCAGTCAAGTTTCACTTGACTCATCATCACTAAACTTGGTCAAACTATTGATCACTTAGAACTAATTTAACTTTTGAATATCTAGGTCAAAAGTCGAAGATACAAAAACTTGACACTCATAATTTTGGTTGTGTTGATAATTGTCCCATATTGTAGCAACAAAGTCCCAATCAATCACCGCTTGATGGAATTACAGCTTTCAATTTTCCCAAATTTGATGTATGAATCAGATGCTATTTAAAAATAGCATCTGATTCATACATAAAATTTGGGAAAATTGCATATGAAAATGAGACTAAATTTTCCAATAGAAATATTAAGCAGGTTGTAATGACTCATAGTACAAAAATTTCATCATTTTTTTGAGTTATCAACATTTCGATGACTTAATTCTGGAAATATTTCATATAATAAAAACCAAATAAGATTTTGGTTCATCTTTAGATTACCAGGTAAAACTTGTGTTTTTGTTAATAGTTTTATTCTTTACGATTTGATCATTTTTAAATTCATTTTCATTTTATTATCCAACAACTGCAATATCTCATTTTTTATGAAACCTATTTGTATATTTATACTTTGACAGAATTGTAACATTAAAGAAACTGATAAATATTGTCCATCTAGTGTCTTTTCTATCATGGTATTTGGTTATGAATTTACCATGGTTTTGATTTTTTTTTCTTGTCCACAAATAATTCTATCAGTATTAATCTTGGTCTCAGCAATGAACAATTTGGGAAATTTGAATGCATTTTCCAAATTCAAAAGTAACAGCAAAGTGACCAAATTATTCGGACCGACTACAATTTGTGATTTTATCACCCTGACAACAGAACAAAAGCACAACTTAACTACCTATACAAATAGTAGACACAGAAGGAACATTAACACAATGTGTACATTTATATGAAAGTTAAGACATTTATGCTGATGATACTACCATCTATGGTAGCACATCTAAAACCGTAAACAACCAAGTTCTCTCCGATTCTCTCTCCTCTGATCTTGAGCACGTGATACAATGGGGAAAGGAGTGGCTGGTAACTTTTAATGCATCTAAAACCAAGCTTCTATCTTTACATCATCAACGCTCTGATCCCTATCTGGCAACAATTGAAATGAATGACTCTCATCTTGGGGAGGCCTCATGTTTTGACAAGCTTCTGAGCTTGATCTTTACTCCTGATCTGAAATGGAACACGTACATAAAATCTGTTGCCAAGGCCGCTGGAAAAATGGTGGGATCTTTCCATTGATCCAGTAGATATCTCACTGCTGATGCAATTCTCTATCTATATAAGAGCCAGGTACATCCAAGGATTGAATACTGTTGCCACATCTGGGCAGGAGCTGCTAGAAAAGACTTATCCTGCCTTAATAAAGTTCAAAATAGACTTCGTAGCCTCGTAGGAGATGTCCTTTTCTCTTTCCTGCAACCTCTTTCTCACAGAGGAGATGGTGCGAGTTTGTCTCTGCTTTATCGTTATTTTCACGGCAAGTGCTCGACTGAGCTCCAATCTATGGTCTCCCCTCGCCAAACTTTCACAAGAAACACTTGTCTAACTGAAAACACTAATAATTCCCCTCACACTTTATTTGTGCGTAAACCTTAACGTAGATTCCATGAACAAAGCTTCTTTCTTAGAACTGCACGCCTGTGGAATTGTCTTCCATTTTCCTGCTTTCCAGCTGACTACAATCTGATTGTCTTCAAGTCCAATGTAAACAAGTTCTTGATGAGCTGTTCCACTTAAGTTAACAAATTTACCGAATTTCCATTACTAACGATTACTATATTGTCCAATTGACTACTGTACACTCTTAACCCCTATCCTCGAGTGGTCTCTGGGCCTTGATAAGTGGTGATGCCTATGTAAAAAAAACTAACAAATAATCAGATTGCAACTGATAGTCCATAAAGTAGTCACCCTTCAAACTGGAGTAAACTGAGATTTCCCATTAATGAAACGCAAGAACACTGATCTGTCAAAGTTAATGTTGCGAAAATTAGTGCTAGTCAGCCAGGACACTATATATACAAATGTAGGACAATTTGGGCATATTTTACTGGTTTGAAAATATAGCTTCTTTTTTACCAATTGTCATAAAATTTTAACCATAGAATAGTATTATAATCTTCAAAAAGCCTGCAAATTCTCATGTAGTTTCATCCTATAGAACCAAAGATATGAGCATTTTAATATTCAATTTAGTTATGAGCATAGATATTTCCCCAAAACATCTTGCCTTGATGGAGGGGAGATTAAAACTTGTTGCTATGGTTTCAAATGATCTGAAACAACGGCAAGGAAAGACCTTACTGTTATTTCAGATCATTTGAAACAATAGCAGCAAGTTTTAATCTCCCCTCCATCAAGGCCAATGATTTTGGAGAAATTAGCTATGCAAGAGCAACAACAAATGAAGAGCTACTGAGCAGCTATCCACATCATTCATATGAAATCATTTACTTGCTTACAGCAACCAACAACAATGGCAGTACTTCACCATGAAAGGAAAGACTATCACCATTGCCAAGCAGGGAAAAACAGAACTTTCAAACAACTGATAAAAACAATTATTACTGTTGATAATCTCACATTTTCTACCAGCAGACTTTTTCAGTTGCATAAAGCAATCCGATGAAACATACACACTCATTACATTAACTAAAACTTACTTTGCACACAGTGTATTACACAAACTCTTATACTAACATTATGTACACACCTATAAGCACATTTCTCAGTAAAAATATCTTTAACTCTCAATAGGCCTGGCATATAGATGGCATGAATAATAATAAATTCCATGATTTTTATAAAGTACTAACCTTCAAATGATATGTTTCAAAAGTTCACAAGTTACAATTATTGAAGTGAAACTAATGTTGCAAAATTTAAAAACAAAACCTGAATTTGGACTGTCAGAAACAATGTTAAGAAGATACATTCAAATTTTAAACGCAGACATACAGACACAAATGATGTTGAACACTCAGGTATCCAAAATTTAGTAGTTGTCCCACAAAACATAAAATAAATCTAGAAATTTGTTTTGGGCTATTATAAATTAAAGTTTCATAAAGGAGTTAAATATATCAGATGGTAGTCATATATTCAACATTTTGCATAATTATTTACCAAGAAGAAAGACGTGTTGCCACATTTGATCAAAGTCAATCAAAACAACAATGTATCGCCATTCCAATACGTTATTTGCAATTGTTTCAACGCAATAAAGAAGTTTTTGCATAAACATATGACAATGGATGAAACTTGGATCCATCAGTTCATTCCAGAATCAAATCAGCAGTCAGCTAAGTGGACATCAGCAGGTGAAAGCTGTTCAAAGCATCAGCATCTCCGTATGTGTAAAAGTATTTTTTCATTGAAAGAAGAGAACCATCAGTAGCAAATATTATCTAACATTAGTTTGATGAAAGAAATTGCAAAAAAAAAACAGCAAAAAATGCAGAAATGTGCTTTTTCACCAAGACAGTGTAATAAGTTGCAACAATGGTAAAACTGCATGGATTGCATTTTGAATTACTTCTGCACTCACTATTCTCCAAATCTAACCCCCCAGCAACTACTAGCTTTCTTCAGACCTCAAAAGAATATTCTAGATTTGATTTTGGTGAATAGGTGACATCGGAAACTGAGGCATATTTTCAGGTCAAAGACTGACCGTTTCATGAAAATGGCATTGAATTGTTAGAAAGGCATTAAAATTAGTGCATCACTTTAGAAGGAAACTTTGTCGATGAATAACGAAGACTTTTGCTTAAAAGTTTTTATTTTATAGGTTAGGCCCAGGACTTACTGAATGATGTGTAATAACTATCATTTATTATATTTGATTTGCTTATTTGATCAACGCTTACCTTTTTAAATCATTCTTCCATTGTTCATAAGTGCTATGGTACACTGGACAACTGGCCATCAACTGTGCCACTGCTCTTGCAACAACGTTTGCTTCTTGTTAACTGAATGCAGTAATCTTCTAAAGAATTTGATAATCGGGAGAAATAATAATCATAATGTTTTAAAAAATGTAAAAGCTGCTTTTATTTCACACCTGATGATTTGGTTTGCAGGCTTATGTTAAATTAGAAAATTAGGGTTATGAGTCAACTCAGATGTCACCTCAACCTGCGTTAGCTAGAAGCACATGTGACATCACATGGCTCAAAGAGAGAAGTGGAGAGTTTGTTGCATTAAATGAACAGGACATTAAAACGATGACTTAAGAATTAATCATAAGCTAAGGGGTTAAGGCCACCAGATGTTTGTAGCTCTGAATTCCTCCTCTATTAGAAAGGAAGACAATGTGTATAAATAGTCATTCAAAAAGTTGTATTATATATAGATAATTCACTGGAAATAGAAAAAAAAATGTAAAAGAATTCTGCAAATGTTTAAAAGACAAAGTGATCATTCTTATTGGATGTTATTATGTCAATTCTGAAAAACAGAAGGAAAAAATTTTCATTAGGATTGAAAAATTTGCAGCCAAATGGGTATGATTGCATTTACCTTCCTGAAGTTTTTCAGGCTGATTTTTGTCTTAATTCTATGGACTACTATCAATTAAGCAGCAAAATTTCAGATTATTAACAAAAAATAATTATTTGTTTAATTTTTAGTGGGGACGGGGTAGTTTTCCAATGTAAAATACTTACAAAAACTTTGATATAAAAATCATATCTGTACAGCAGAAATATAAACTTAATGTATTTAAAGTTATGAAAAATAGAAAATGATAGTCTATGTAAATGATAATGTAATTTTAAATGTGTTTTTTTAAAAGTGTTTTAGTCAAATAATTGTTCATTGGATTTTTTTAGCAAAAAGTGACTACTATATATAGTCCATGTTGATTATGTGGATTATATACAGAGTAAAACAGAAAATGAAACAGAAACATGCTTTTTTATTTGTTAAAATAATAGTAAACAAATCTGTTTTTAGCCGGAAACATAAATTAAAACCTGAACGTTTGGGACAATTTATTTTATCAGATTTCTTTTACTACTTTCGTTTTCCAGGATCCTTTTATGAGCTTATTCTGAAATTAAACATTTTAAGTTTCAAGTTAAATTTTATTCTTTTATTCTGCATCAAATAGACAACAAAATTAACATGTAACTTTTTGGTCAATTAAGGAAATTAGTGAACTGCTGCAAATTCTATTGAGATTTATAAGGGAAAGAGAGGTGTTATTAAAGAGTATTTTATTTTTCCTAAATTAAATATTTTAGTTTATTAAATACTATTTCTTACTAAATAGAATCTGAAGTTATAATTTGCTGTGGTTTTGTAAAAGAAAAAAAAAACTAAAAGAGAAAAGAAAACTTTTTTAAACATTGATATTTAAGATGACAAAGAAGAGAACTTACTCTCTGAAAGGGGGACTGAGATTATGACACCATTTCCTGTCCCAATCCACAGCCGATTACAGGAGATCAACATGGAAGTAATTCTCACAAAAGAAAATCCCAATTTACCAGTTCCTATAAGAAAAAACAAAACATTATCATTAACTTTTCTCTGATCAAATACGAGGGGCGTGCAATAAGTAATGCTCCTGGCTCACTTCCGGTTGTCTGATCTACCTGAAATTTTGCATGTGCAATGATTTATATCTCTACGGGTTATGTGGCAAATTACAGCTCTGAACTAATTGTGGTTTCTGTTTTACAGGTGTTTGAACTGAGTCAGGTGTGAAATGGAGCCTGTTGAATGTCGAGCATTGATCCGGTTTTTGTATTTGAAAGGATGCACACCACAGGAGACTTTTGATGAAATGAAAGAAACTTAAGGTGATAATGCCCCATCATATGACCTTGTAAAATGCTGGCATCGTGAATTCAAACATGGCCGGAAGTCTGTGGAAACAGCTCCCAGACCTGGTCGCCCCCTTCTGCCATTGATGAGGCATCTTTCCGTCAAGTTGAGGCTGCCATTTTGGAAGATCGGCGCTTTACTAGTCGCCAAATAGCCCAAGATGTCAAGAGTAGTACAGGGTCTGTGGAAACTATCATTCATGACCATTTGCATATGCATAAGGTGTCTGCCAGATGGATTCCCAGGTTGCTCACACCATTCCAGAAGCGAGAATGCGTCGAGTGTTCGAGGATGAATTTGGAGATGTGCCAAGAAGATGAGTCAAAGTTTTTCAAAAGACTGATTACACAGAATGAAACCTGGGTCGATCACTATGATCCAGACCCTAAAGCCCAGTCAATGCAGTGGAAGCACTTGGACTCACCACCTCCAAAGGAGGCAAGGGTACAGCTCTCCGCTGGTAAGGTCATGCTCACAGTCTTCTAGGACCAGGACGGAATAGTGATGACAGATTTCCTGGCAAAGGGTACCACAATTATAGGAGCCTATTATGCTTCACTTTTGAGGAAATTAAGGGAAGCTATCAAAATCAAGAGGCGAGGAAAGATCAGCAAAGGTACCCTCCTCCTGCAGGACAATGCTCCAGTCCACAACTCGCATGTCACCTGATCAGAAGCACGGGCGTGTGGTTATGGAATCCTCCTCCCTACTCTCCTGACCTTGCACCCTCTGACTTTCACCTCTTTCCAGACATGAAGTTGTTTTTGAAAGGAAAGCATTTCCCAGATGATGCAGCCTTGATTTCTGAAGTCACGTCGTGGTTGGAGGACCAACCTGGAGTTTTCTACAAAAGCAGACTCCAGAGCTGCATCAAACGATGGGAGAAATGCATAACTCTGGGTAGTTCCTATGTAGAGAAAGACTAATAACTGTGCCAAGTTTCATTGCTCTACTACTATGGGAAGTGGGTCAGGGGCATTACTTATTGCACGCCCCTCGTATTATGTATTATACCAGATAGACCCAGTGTTGCCTGGATATAAACTATGCTAAAACATTTTATTTTATTTAGGGCATATATATACTCATTCAGTTTTGAAATTCATATATAAAAATGAAATTATTATTTTGATAGGTTGTTAAAACATTAAAATTTTTCCAGTCAATCACACCTTATATATAATAATAAAAAAAAAGTTAAATAATTGAAAACAGAAACTCATAAAAATTATAAGTGGATATAACTATAATGGAAATTTTATTTAGGATTTAGTTGTCAATCTATGTTCAGATTTAATACATAAACCGTTTGTATATAAATTAATAAGATTTCTTACAACTGTTTGTAATTAAGGTGTGTGTACAATAAGTAAAATATAATTCACATAGTGTGCATACAAAAATGACCAACTAAAAATAAGAAATTGTTATAAAGGTAATCAAATAAATATATATATGCTGTCAAAATAGACTTACCTAACATTTTACTGACATATGGTTCAATGTCAACATCTTGTAAGTGTTGATAAGTATAGGCATGATATAACCTTAGTGTACTGTCTAATCTTATAGACACCCAAACACCATCACCAACCCAGGCTAATTGGCGTACTTGACTCTCTTTTCTGGGGTGGGCATCAAAACTTTTCTGAAAAATGGATAAAATTAAATAGATTATATTAAATATTTGAAAGCTTGCAACATATTGTAAGATTTCATTCTCTACAAAATAATAAATTTTCAAAATCTTGTGTTCGAATACGCATAAAATTAAAATTGCTTGTAAAAGCTCCAATCAGTAAATTGTTAACATATCTATACAATATCGCATATGTAATAACAAGGAAATATATCATACCAAAACGAGACATAGAAAGATAAATTTATTATAACAATCTTTAATTAGTCAAAGATCTGTAAATCTGGCAGTAATTTTAATGCTGTAAATAATAAATACATACATAATAAAAAAAAAAAAAAAACTCACAACTATTGTCATGCTTTCTGGATCAACCACATGTATAGTATTTTTGTAGCCGCACCAGACATGTTTATTTGCAACTAAGACCATACAGCGGATTGAATGTAGGGGTTTTCCTAAATCTAATAGATGATAATTCTTTAGATCCCATTGACCATCTGTAAAGAAAGAAGCAATAAAATAAGATTCAAACATGTTAATTAAAAATATAATTGCATTTTTCGTTTAAAATAGTTTCCACCACATTTCATTAAAGTAAAGAAACCTATTTTTTCTATTCAATTTACATATGCATTTACATGTTGTACATTATGTAAATTAGCTGTAAAATTTTCTAGGTGCACAGAGAGTGTGAAGTGACAAGAGAAATACAGAAGTAGCTAAGAGAGAGATGGGTGATGTGTTCAATTAATTATAAAATATAACTAATTAGGACAAATAAAGCAGATTGTTTCAAACAACTCAATCCGAGAACCAAAAGATATTACATGTATTTTATATTATTAAAAATGCCTTAAGGAGACAACTGTTGATTAAGTCACATTTAGTATGATAATATATCTATTATTTATTAGCTGAAACTGTTGAGAAAATGAAAACCATTAAATTACCTGCAGCTCTGTGAAATATTGCAACAGATCCATCAGCTAACGCTGCCAGAACTCTGCCTTTTGTATGACTGTCAACAAAAAAGATTATTGTAATTGCTTATTTTGTAGATCAAACAAAAATATAAGATTGCTTATTTTGCAATCTACAAGCTGTGAATGAAGTAATATACTTTTCTCATGACTTTACCTATAAATAGGTCAGCAAATCCTGCAGAATTATATTTGCACTCTGATATGCATAAGATTTTATTGATTTCTTCAATATTCTATTAAAAACGAATTCTCTATCAAAAGGCAAATACATGCTATTGTCAAAATTATCTGAAATCTAACAGTTGGAAGATTTTAAGATGTATACAAACTTACACAATGTTTAAAACAGAATCTGGAAGTTTCACTGAATGAAGACATCTTTTCCACTGAGAGACCGACGAGTGTACATAGAGACTAGATTTAAAAATTAAAAAAAAAATTACACAGCAAAATTAAGACAAAAATTCGAGAATAATTTTAGTCAATACATCAAAATATCACAAAATAATAATTGAGAAAATGTTGGAAAATGTAGACCAAGATATTAAAAAAATATTTTTAAAATAAAAAGTAGATTTAAAACTTTTTGAACATTTGAAAAAATTTTTTAACATAAAAATAATAATTATTATAACTCATCAAAAAAATAAGAAAAATCTTTAATTTTATAACTGAAAATGATATTTCCAATAGCACAACTTAATATGTAATCATTTAGATTGTATATAACTTATATTGTGAAAATAATCTTGAGATACTAATCAATTTTAAAAAGAAAATGATAAACTAATAATGTTTATTTGATAAGAATAAACTTGATTTTTTTATATTTGAGATCCACTAAGTGGTCATCTATGCATAGGTTTATGAAATGAGATCAGCATTCTTTGGTGTAAACATACCTTCCACTTTGTGAACCTAACCACATTGTAGGCAAAATACTACTCATTTTTTCTACTTCTTCATACTGTAAGTCATTATCTGTAGCAAGTGTAGAAATTCCATCCTTCACAAGTTCTGTAGGTTCCTGGAGAAGTCTTTTTTCAGGACCTGATGAAGAACTTGAAGTTGGTGTTGTAGCACCGGATGATGCTGGAGAACCAGTTGCTTTTATCAATAAACCTTGGGCATCAGTTGAAGAAGTAGAGGAGACATCAGCACCTGTTCAATAAATAAAATATTTTATTAAAATGAAATAATTACAAGAAACAGAAATAAAAAGTTGTTTGTTTTAACTTGAGGTGCTGGGGGGGGTCACTGTTTATCAAGACTCAGAGGTTGCTCTAGGATAAAGGTTAGGTGTTAGCTAGATAAGACAACATGATCTATAATGGTGGAAAGTTAGATTATTTAAGAGGACGGCTCAACAGGAACATTGATTTAAAAATAACCATGCTATAGTCAGCCGATAAGCGACCACATCGTATTATGTTCCACAGACAGTTCTAGGAAAGAAACTCTGTCCATGGAATTTTTCTTTATTTTTAGGCACACATAGAGAGTGAGAGAAATTGTTGACAGTTGCTGTAGTTAGATGAGTATTTGTTACGAATGTTTTGGAAGAAGGAATCATAGATTGGAGCTCAGTTAATCACCTACCATAAAAAGTAATGATAGAGCAGAGACAGACTTGCAACAAATCTCTTCTGTGGTGAGAAAAAAGAAGTTCATTGTCCACTAAATTTCAAAGATGGTTTTGTACCCTGTTAAGGCAGGAAATGGTACTCTTAGGAGCTCCATCTCAGATGTGGCAACAGTACTCCATCATAGGATGTATTTGACTCTGGTTCAGGTAGAGATTTGTGCCAAGAATGAGATACTTTCTGGAGCAGTAGAATGATCCTACCATTTTTCCAGTGATTTTAGCAATAGATCTGATGTAGGTAATCTATTTTAGGTCAAGGGTGAAGGTCAGACCTGAAAGTTTGTCAAAACAGGGTGTTTCCTCAAGACGAATGCCATTCATTTCAACTGGGACAAAGTGAGGATATGAATATTAGTGGTGAAAAGATAGAAGTTTGGTTTTGGATGCATTAAAGTTAACTAGCCATTTTTTACCCCATTGTACAAGACGCTCCAGGTTGGAGGATATTTTAATAATTTACATAAAACAATAATATCTATTAAGAAACTTGGTGTTTTTAGAGTTTATCATACCCAAGTGATTGGCTGACAAAAAAGAATAAGCAGAGTACATATTACTAAGGCAGAGTTTTTATGATATCAATACTGCATTTCAAATCCCATGTAAGTCTAAATGATTATTTTCTTTTTAACTGGATACGTGTATTATAAATTTCAGAAAGTTATAATCATAAAGTATATTCATTCAAAGTGTTTGATTAAAAAAATAATTTAACAATACTAACTAATAAATATAATACATTCATCATAGTTACTTACTCTCTAATACAATACTAAGTCACATACTTGCTTCCATGAAATTTCAAATATTTTTATTTGTACTTATTGCTATTCATTAAAGATTTGTACCTATTGCTATTCATTAAAAATTTGTACTTATTGCTATTTATTAAAAATAAAACTGAATTTAAAAAAAAGGTAAAGATGAAAATTAAAATACCTGGAAACTCTCAAAATTAAGTTACATTTAACAAATTATTATGAAAAATACTCATTTTTGTTGATTAAGATTCAATTTGTTCATGATATTGCTACAACAGAAAAAGTTTGAAAAACAATGAACATAAATATAAATTACCAGATTCACTGCCCTCAGGACGACCTCGATCTTCTGATAATTCTTCATCTTTGTTTTCATCTGTCTTTTCTGAATAAAAAACAAAACAGAAAAATCAATAAAAAAAAATGTAACTAAAATATTTTCAAATGGTTTTGAGAATTAAAAAAAAAATGTCCACTATAATCTGCAAGCCAAGTTATAGATGAATAAAATGCTTAGTCATCACAACGACCATTATATTCGACTGTATACAATTTAAGGCTGTACATCTCCCATCACATTTATATTCTTTCAAAACTTGATGATCTACAGGAAATATGAAAAATATTTTGAATATTTCAATGCAACAGGTATCCTTGAAATGCAGCAGTACAACAAGAACATTACTCTGGAAATCCGCAATAAAATAATACTGGTAACTTATGGAAATAACGATGCATTTTTGGCTCAGATGATTAGCCTGGCCATGCCATAACAATCGTTACTGGCTGTGTATTTGAAAGCAGCTATTGTGAAACTAAAAGAGGGCACAGAGAAAGTGTCTGAATAAAATGCTGAAGAGATATCTCTCTGGTTGCAACATGCCAAAGAACCTTGCAGAAATTTGTGTGTGTGTGAAGGGGGAAGTAAAAAGTGGTAGTAGGGGGGGAATCAAAACAGCAGTAGGCAGTTTGGATGGAGAGAGGTGTTGTTATAACAAAAAAAAATTGGTAGTAGGCAACAGGCTCGAACCCATAATGCGAAAGAGAAAAAAAAATGTAACGTCTTGGCGAATGCATCCAAGGCGCAAGCAGAAGTCGAGAGCATTGAAATTAAGCATAGTCAATCCAACAGAGACGATAACTTGCAAAAATTTGAACAAAAAAAAAAAAAGAAAAAAAAGTCGACCCCTCCTTGTACAAAACTGCCCAGTTGAGGATAAAGGAATTAATGTTTTTGGACAGTTTTTCGAAATTTTTCGTCCGAAGGATTGAGCTTGAAAACAATACCAATCTCGTGAGGATCTGTTGCATGTTGAAAGTTTTTCAGAGACATACAAGCACGCACATGCACATTTTTGCTTTTTATATATTAGACTAGTCTGGGTGCCCGACGTTGCCCAGGTGTGTGTGTGTGTGTGTGTGAGTAGGTGGGAGGGAGGTTAGGGCGTTGGTTGAGCAAAAAAAAAATTAGGAGTAGTAGGTAGGCTCAAACCTGTAACGCGCAGAGGAAAAAGAGGTGAAAAAAAGCAAATGGTCTTATCGATGTGCCCACCACGATTGTGACGTTATAGGCGTTCAAAATAGCCTGTTTTATGCAACGTCGTTGACACGAGGTTTGAACAACTTGCAAATATGTCGATGGTAAAAAGTGGCCCTTCCTTGCAGATAACAATCTTTTTTTAATCTTTTTCACCAATTTTTTTATATTTGTCATCCAAGACATCGATCTTTGAAATGATACCAATTTTGTCATACGCATCTGTCGGAAGTTTTCGTGAGGCATACAAACACATACACATATTTTGCCTTTCATATAATAGATTAAACTAGCAGGCTCTGCCTAAGTATTGTGCATTTCTCATTCAGTAACATACCACAACACAATAACAAAAGACAAAGTAATTATTTCTTCCCGGACATGCTGTACTTAAACATGCTTGCTCTATCTTGAGCACTTTGTTAATCTCAGGTTGTCCCTCACTTCCCACAATAATTTGATAAAGAATGATGTCATAACCAAAAATAATCCCCCTCTTACACACTATACTCAAATAAAAAGAAGATGAATCAGGGGGAATTGTCCAATTTAAACACTCGTCAGTCCATGTGATGATAATCTCAAGTTGTCCTCCACTAAAGACCATGTTTTGATCAAGAATGACGTCATCACCGGAAGTTACCACCCTATCTGTCACCCTCCTACTTGAATAAACAGGAGGAGATAATGTCTGGGAAGATTGTCTTATTTACACTCGCCAATCCATGTAATGATAATCTCAAATCGTCCCCCACTTAACACCATAATTTAAAAAGGAATGGCATCATCACCGAAAGTTACCCCCCCCCCCAGCCAATCTTCCCACCCCATACTTGAAAAACAGGACGAGAAAATGTGTTTGGCTGTATTGTCTCCTAAATAGTTGCTAATCCATGTGATGATAATTGCAAGTTGTCCCCCACATACCATCATCATTTGAAGAGAAATAACGTCATCACCGAAAGTTACCACCTCACCTACTTACTCAAATAAATGGGAGAAGATAATGTCTGAGAGGATTGTCTCATTTAAACACTCTCCAATCCATGTTATGATAATCTTAGGTTGTCCCCGACTAAGCACCATAATTTTAATAAGAATGACGTCATTACCAAGAGTTATCCCCACCTGCCTATAACTCGCTACCTACTCAAAAAAACAAGAGGAGATAATATTTAGGAGGATCATTTCATTTAAACACTCCATTTGATGATAATCTCAAGTTGTACCCCACTTATCACCATCTTTTTAGAAGAATGACAATATCACCAGAAGTTACCCCCGTGCCTATCATCCTCCCCTCTTTTCTCAAATAAATAAGAGGAGATAATGTCTGAGAGGATTGTCTCATTAAAACACTCTCCAATCCATGTGAGGATAATCTCAAGTTGTCCCTCACTTAATACTGTAATTTGCAAAGAAATGATATCATCACCAGAAGTTACCTCTATGGCTACCCCCCCTCCTCGAATAAAAAGGTGGAGATAATGTATTAGAGGATTGTCTCATTTAATCACTCGCCAATCCATGTAGGAGGCATTACTATTGAAATGTCTGTCTCTCATATAACTTATAACATCCTCTACCTAGAGAGCTCAATAAACAATAAGAAATAGGAGGCATTACTTTTGTTGTATAATAAGGGGACAGGCTGTGAAGAAATCGGAGAGGCAAGCCAAGAACGTGATGTGAGGGTCACGTTATAAGCATGGCAACATGGAAAGTTGGACACGAGCATCACCTGAGCTAGTGACACACATAATTGGAATGCGGTGATGTTTCAAGGCCAAACAAACAAAAGGAAATTGGCCTACAATCGAAAACAACGGTTGTGGATTATTGGGACAATTATGCTTTGAATTAATCAAAAATAATAACATCAAAAAATATTTTATGACCAGATCGGAATGCAGCTGACATTCGCAGCTGGGGCTAGAGAAACGTGACCGATACCAATATAAACAAAGATGTTTTGGTTTTACAAAAAGAGTAGCCGGCCGACGCGGTGAGAACAAGTCTGTCATCTGTCAACACCCCCGCCACGCCACCTATCTCTCCCAACACCTCTCTCCTCGCTAGTGGAGTCAGTGACAACCGACACCAAAGTGTAAAGAAAGATTGTTTAAAATAAACTCGAATTCTTTTGTAAATAGTCGAGTCTTTTAGTTGTCATTCCAAATATACACTCGTCGGTAAACTTGTCCGACGACCATTTGTCCACGCAGTTATATATACTGAGTGCACACAAGCAACACTTTTGGAAAGCCTCTCATAGTTGATAATATCATTTGGGTTGTGAAAAATATGCAGTCATCATAACTTGATCTATTTAACTGAGTTTTGGAATACGACATCTATTGTCAATATCATCTATATATATAAAAGGCAAAATGTGTGTGACCATTTCGTGTATGTCTCTCAAAGGCTTCTTTTGCACACGCTCCCGAGAGAGGGGGGTTATGATCACTTACAACTGTTTATATAGCCACTAGATAATAATATCTACGATTTGGGAATGTGGGTCACCTCTAGATTTATTTACGTCGACTTTTATGAGATTTGCGCTATTTCGCTCTGTCCCCTGTCCTGCTTTTTAGTATAAATAAAGTGAAACTAAATTCAAACCGTGCGGTTCTCGGCATCGCGCCGGGAAACGTCTAGAAGCAATCAGCTTTGATGAATGTGGGGTCAAACTCCTATTCAATCTGGACAATGGGGAGCTGGTTTCCCCTTCCCCAACATCTGTTGGTGAAAAAAACAGTCAAAGTTAGGTAAACAAACCCAAGTTAACTGCGTGACTTCTATTTGACCTCATTAATTAAATCAAATACAAGCAGCAGAGTTAACTTTTATTGCGGCCACCTGTTTTTAATAATTAAATATATAAATTCAACTGTGTTTCCCTTGTATGTCGCGTTGGCCCAGTGGTTAACGTTGCACGTTTTTGTTTTCACACTTTAATTTCCAACTTTGCCTCAAGGGTTCGGGTTCGATCCTCATACTCCCCTACCAAAACATTTTTTTTAATTTCAAACACCCCTCCCCCCTGGAGTTTTGATTTACCCAAAACCACACACCTCAAAACACCCGGGCATCGCCGGGTACCCCCCGCTAGTATATCATAAAAATTTTTTATGCGTTTTTTTTAAAGAAGATAATGTTTAGGAGGAAATTACACTATATAATATGGTTACTTGATCTTTTGGCTAAGATCAAAGTGTAGTATCTATTCTTTACATTCAAGCTATCTTATGTCCTACCTCCCCATAAACAGAGTTAGAATATCATATTTTAATTAATACTAAAGAAAAATGGCCAGTCAAGTTTCAGAGAAATGACATCATTTCCGGTATAATGATTCGGCAGTTTTCAATTCATATTAAAATACATTGTTTCCTTTATAAAACATAGCAACTGTTTTGTGTACTTCTTTTCAATACATATTTTCATTTATAATTTTTTTCTACCTTACCGTTTCTCATGATTCTTGGATATATTACTACACAATTACACATTAGACACAACAATTACATAGGTACCATTTTTTTACTTGAAAACCAGTATTTCTTCAGTATTTTAGTGAAGAAACACATCTGTAAGAAGTCAAAATTAATGCCATTATAGAAAGTTGACGCCATTTCTGGTGACAGGAGTCAGCATTTTTTTAAATATACATGAAATACATTGCATTCATTTAAAATTATGTAGATTAGATTTTCCGGAAAATATCGACCCCTCCCATCACAAAAAACTGCTTGGTTCACCCAGACAGAATTAATCGTTTTGGCCAATTTTTCAACAATTTTTTTCAGAGTTTGATCTTTATAACGATACCAATTTTGCCATTGTTTGATGCGTCTGTCAAAAGTTTTTAGCAGATATACAAACAAACAAACACACAGACAACTTTCCTTTATATAATAGATGTCAATTTCAACTAAAAATTATCTGCTTAATCGTCATGTCGCAATTAGTTTAATATTACTGTATTGTTTAAAAAAATCCTGTATGTTCATGATTCATAGAAAAAAAAGGCCAGTCCTATTCTTTTGAGCAGTGAATGTAAACAAGATAATTCTGGTTGCCAAAGTATCCTATGAAATTGAAATCATAGGCCTTTGTTTTGGGAAGAAATGAAAAATTTTAATATATCTGCACTTATTGTACCATGATGAAGTAATAACGCTATTATTTAGAAAGTGAATCCTAACATAGAGAGGGGAGGGTAAAGGCATTCTTAACATTGGGAAGGGAGAATGTTTGTAAGTAATCTTTTACCTAACAATAAAAACTATAATGTAAATACGTATATAAGCACCTAATTTATTTTAGATAAAACCATTTACACTAAGGCATATACAAAATACATCGTACAGTTTCCATCATAAGTACCCTCATCTTACCACCCCCCCTCCCGGTCCAAATATACAACATGAAATTGAGTTCTCATGTGGCTGATGTCTTCCTAATTCTACTTTTGCTTTTTCTCACTCACATGCCCCTATTTTGAATTCGCAGCAGTAGGTCGACATCAGTAGACTTTTTTTTGTACCAAAATGATCATTAAAAATATATATATATTATTTTTTAAAGTTTAACCTATTTCAAACCAATATAAATTGCACGGTAAAACAAAACTCATTTTTTCCGAATCATTTAATCAAGTAAAGATTCCATTTTAATTATTTGATTGCTAAATTTAAGATATTCTAGCAAAATACCTAACAATTTTATAAACAAAAATATTGTAAAGAAATGAAATTAACTTGAAAATACTATAAAAAAAATAGTTTTTTAAATGGTGTCATCAAGGAAAAAATGGCATTTTCACTTGATTAAATAGTTTGAAAAAAGGTAAATGGTTTTTGTTATAATTAACATTTTTTTCTGTGCAATAATGTATATTAGTTGATTATTAAATTTTAAAAAGCTATTATTTTGCATGGTAATTTCATGTTAAATTCAGTTTTTTTACAATATTTTTGTTTATTAAATTGTTAGTTAATTTGCTAGAATATCTGTATAAATTTAGTAATTAAGTAAAAAAGTATAACTTTTAAATTGAAATAATAAAAATAATTAATGTTTTAATGCACAATATTTTATATCATTATTAAATAGGTTAAATTTTAAAATAAAAACATTGGTAATGATTGTTTTGGTACCAAAAAAAGTTCATTGAATGTCGATCCACTGCTATGAGACATGTGAGTGAAAAGAATCAAAAGTAGAATCAGGGAGACATCAGCTACATGAAACCTGTGATTAAAATCGTAGGTTTGATCTGTTTTACGATGAAATTAAACTTAGGTGTATCTGAACTTATTGAATGTCACTGAAATAATAACAGTTTTATTTAGGAAGACATTCCTAACATGTGGATGGGAGGGTGAAGCCAATCTTTACATGTGGAGGGTAGGGTGTTTTGTAATTAATCTCTACTCTCACTTAACCTCCATAAAACATAGTCCATTAAGTACATAGTTGCGCTAAGGAAGATAAACAATACATTGTACTGTTTTCATAATGTGTAAATCGAGTACCCCTCACCCATAGGATTCTTTTAGTTATTAGGCGTTCATGTGTCAATAAAAAAAAAAAAATAAAAAATTATTTTTGGGTTTATAGTGGGGAATTAGTTTTTAATAAGAAACCGAATAAGAAGGAAGAGGAAATAAAATGTATCAAGGACAAACTGCTTTAGAAGAAGATCAAATTCGTTAATTGGCAGCTCAAAATTTGAAAGGTAAACAATTCATTGATAATGAATTGTTTACCTGATCATTTGTCTTAATTTGCGGAGATGTAATGAATTTCAACCAGACAAGTAAATACCTTTGGGTTTTAAATCAATATTTCAATTTTTGTTTTCTGCAATTCGATCAGAGCAGAAGTGAATATGTTGTTTATTTAGCAAGACACAGCTGTCAGTAATAACAGTAGTAATAGTTGTAGAGATATAAATGACGGGCATACACACAGAGACACAGAATATGTTGCGCTGTTTTATTCTGTCTCTCTATGTCTGTCAGTTTCTATTTGTCTCTCTGTAGTGCAAGCATTATTGGGACCTGCAGAATCAGTTGCACTCTCTTTGGCTGTTTCTCTGTGTGTCTCATTCTAGTGAAAGCATTATCGGAAATCTGAATGTAAAAAGCAAGGTGTTATGGTAAAAACCGATGAAAATGTTGAATCTGTGCTAAAATGACCTGCACAATAAAAAGTAAGGGATATCTATAATAGCATAGATTTGCTACTCTAAGAGAAATCGGCAGCTATAGTGAATGCATCAAAGAAGTATTAGGTACCATTTGCTAATTGTACAACATAGAATGACAGAATATGTTTGTTCAGTCAATGAAATTGTTGGAATTAGCAGACGTGAAGCAGAGAGCATTTCAGTAGCTAGCGAGATAATAGGCCTTTTGTAAGTGTTGGAAGCACATAACCGTGAAACAATAATTACGATGAAGCATGAGGAAATAATAGCTCCATAGCTCCATTGCGGTAGTGAAAGTAGAAAATTATTAGTTGCCATGCTACTACGTCTAAGAATGTCATAATTGGGAATGAAATGTAAAATGGGTTAAAAAAGTGTAATTTTTTAAAAATTCATTGATGAACCATCCTCCTCGCCATTTCTCTTTCATCAACCTTATTTTTTATGTTGTTTCTTGCTTCATCCTCTTCTTACCTACTCATATCTATTGTATTTTGGGTTTTTTTTTCAAATTTGTAATTGTGATGAGTGAAACAATCTGAAGAAATCTTGCAAATATAAAAATCATGACTTTTCCCACTTATCCCTAATATTTTGGTGCATTTAATTCCCATTATTTTCTTTTAGATATATATTTTTTACATTTGATTATATGTGTTCTTTTGCTTAGGTAAATTTATATTGTGTCAATTTAGTCTAGTACAATAGAACTGATCTCCAAAAATAAGCATTCAACTAACCAAATCATTATCATCCTTACAAACTAACTGAACAGTCACACTCAACTCAAGCAACACAGTTCAAAAGATGAGATTCTAACTGTATAAATTTTTTTATAAATATACAGCAATATAATTAATTGTGAAACAAGTCTTGATATACAAAAAGAAACATTTTGGAAAGATCTAAAATCTAAAACCATTTTCAGCTTCTATCTGTGATTGTTGAGTGATAAAAATACTTTCTGAAAATGCAGATTCTCATCAATCATATCTTGTGGGTTGCTGCTGTGTGTCTTCCTCAGCATTTTAGATAATTAACCAATAATCAGATTCCTTTCGTGCAACAAAATCAAATGCATTGTTACTAACTTATTTAGATTTTGTGCAGAAGCTATGAATAGGAAGCATACATCTGAACAAAAGGGTTTTCCCACTCTCGCTATGTTCTGTTGTTTGCTATGCAGTGAATAGCATAGGCTTTTATATATTCCATTTTACCTTTCAGCGCTTGTACGGCTGCTTTGACAGATTCCATAGAGGATTTCCCATCTGGACTGCTCTCTGTGGAAGGAAATATTTACATAACTGATAAAGAAAAAGTGTGCCTACAACAAAAAAAAAAAGGTGCAACACATCTTCACTAAACACTACAGAAAACAGAAGAGAAAAAAGCATGCATTTCATTTAAATCAACCTTAGGAATAGCAATTAATTTTAAGATATGACATTAATTTTAAGATATGACATTAATTTTAAGATATGACATTAATTTTAAGATATGACATTAATTTTCTATGCTTATCTATTATTACAGAGGAGATATTTTTGTACCGATTTGTTACTAAGCTGATTCTAATATTAATTTCTTAAGAGAATGAGGGCTGTAATGTGTGATCTTACTCTCAATATATGCAAACAACTTAAAATTCATAATTTTCTGTTCATTTTAACTATTCATCAATCTTCATGGTACACCTTGAATAAAATGTCTCTTTTATCCTTTAAATGATTGAAAATTTACATCAAAAAATATTTTTTGAAGTAAGTGAAATTGGCAATGTTTTTGTACTAGCAAAAATAAACTAATGAACCTCAAACAAATTTGATATACATAACTTATTTCAAGCATTTATTTTAAGTTGCATAAACTAATATTTTATATTTAAACTAAACATAAACTTATATATGTTCGTTAGTTGTGTTAGATATGAGAAACAATTGAGAATGATGAACTTCTTTACTTATGAACTAAATGAGAGAGGCAGATAGGTATGAGGAGTAATAGAAAAAAGAAAAAGGAGCGAGAGCAGAAATAACAAGAAGGGAAAAAAGAAGAGAGGTGAAAGAGAAAGAAGAGTAGAGAGGAGGGGTACGAGAGAAGAGAGGAGAGGAGGGGTACGAGAGAAGAGAGGAGGGGTACGAGAGAAGAGAGGAGGGGTACGAGAGAAGAGAGGAGGGGTACGAGAGAAGAGAGAAACAGGAGCAGAGAGGATCGAAAATGGAGAGGGAACGAGAGTAGCGAGGAAGGGAAAGTGAGAAGAGAACAAAGAAAGGTGAGAATAGAGACGGAAGCGAAAATAGAGATATAAGTACTAGGAAGAAAAATGGATAGAGAAGAAAAAGAGAAAGAGGAAGAAAAAGAGAGAGGGGAGAAAAAAAGAGAGAGGGGAGAAAAAAAGAAAGAGGAAGAAAAAAAGAGAGAGGGGAGAAAAAAAGAGAGAGGGGAGAAAAAAAGAGAGAGGGGAGAAAAAAAGAGAGAGGGGAGAAAAAAAGAGAGAGGGGAGAAAAAAAGAGAGGGGAGAAAAAAAGAGAGGGGAGAAAAAGAGAGAGGGGAGAAAAAGAGAGAGGGGAGAAAAAGAGAGAGGGGAGAAAAAGAGAGAGGGGAGAAAAAGAGAGAGGGGAGAAAAAGAGAGAGGGGGAAAAAGAGAGAGGGGGGAAAAGAGAGAGGGGGGAAAAGAGAGAGGGGGGAAAAGAGAGAGGGGGGAAAAGAGAGAGGGGGGAAAAGAGAGAGGGGGGAAAAGAGAGAGGGGGGAAAAGAGAGAGGGGGGAAAAGAGAGAGGGGGGAAAAGAGAGAGGGGGGAAAAGAGAGAGGGGGGAAAAGAGAGAGGGGGGAAAAGAGAGAGGGGGGAAAAGAGAGAGGGGGAAAAGAGAGAGGGGGAAAAGAGATAGGGGGAAAAGAGAGAGGGGGAAAAGAGATAGGGGGAAAAGAGATAGGGGAAAAGAGATAGGGGGAAAAGAGATAGGGGGAAAAGAGATAGGGGGAAAAGAGATAGGGGGAAAAGAGATAGGGGGAAAAGAGATAGGGGGAAAAGAGATAGGGGGAAAAGAGATAGGGGGAAAAGAGATAGGGGGAAAAGAGATAGGGGGAAAAGAGATAGGGGGAAAAGAGATAGGGGGAAAAGAGATAGGGGGAAAAGAGATAGGGGGAAAAGAGATAGGGGGAAAAGAGATAGGGGGAAAAGAGATAGGGGGAAAAGAGATAGGGGGAAAAGAGATAGGGGGAAAAGAGATAGGGGGAAAAGAGATAGGGGGAAAAGAGATAGGGGGAAAAGAGATAGGGGGAAAAAGAGAGAGGGGGGAAAAAGAGAGGGGGGAAAAAGAGAGGGGGGAAAAAGAGAGGGGGGGAAAAGAGAGAGGGGGGAAAAGAGAGAGGGGGAAAAAGAGAGAGGGGGAAAAAGAGAGAGGGGGAAAAAGAGAGAGGGGGAAAAAGAGAGAGGGGGAAAAAGAGAGAGGGGGGAAAAGAGAGAGGGGGGAAAAGAGAGAGGGGGGAAAAGAGAGAGGGGGAAAAGAGAGAGGGGGGAAAAGAGAGAGGGGGGAAAAAGAGAGAGGAGAGAAAAAGAGAGAGGGAGAGAAAAAGAGAGAGGGAGAGAAAAAGAGAGAGGGAGAGAAAAAGAGAGAGGGGAGAAAAAGAGAGAGGGAGAGAAAAAGAGAGAGGGGAGAAAAAGAGAGAGGGGAGAAAAAGAGAGAGGGAGAGAAAAAGAGAGAGGGGAGAAAAAGAGAGAGGGGAGAAAAAGAGAGAGGGGAAAAGAGAGAGGGGGAAAAGAGAGAGGGGGAAAAGAGATAGGGAGAAAAAAGATAGGGAGAAAAAAGATAGGGAGAAAAAAAGATAGGGAGAAAAAAGATAGGGAGAAAAAAAGATAGGGAGAAAAAAGATAGGGAGAAAAAAAGATAGGGAGAAAAAAAGATAGGGAGAAAAAAAGATAGGGAGAAAAAAAGATAGGGAGAAAAAAAGATAGGGAGAAAAAAAGATAGGGAGAAAAAAAGATAGGGAGAAAAAAAGATAGGGAGAAAAAAAGATAGGGAGAAAAAAAGATAGGGAGAAAAAAAGATAGGGAGAAAAAAAGATAGGGAGAAAAAAAGATAGGGAGAAAAAAAGATAGGGAGAAAAAAAGATAGGGAGAAAAAAAGATAGGGAGAAAAAAAGATAGGGAGAAAAAAAGATAGGGAGAAAAAAAGATAGGGAGAAAAAAAGATAGGGAGAAAAAAAGATAGGGAGAAAAAAAGATAGGGAGAAAAAAAGATAGGGAGAAAAAAAGATAGGGAGAAAAAAAGATAGGGAGAAAAAAAGATAGGGAGAAAAAAAGATAGGGAGAAAAAAAGATAGGGAGAAAAAAAGATAGGGAGAAAAAAAGATAGGGAGAAAAAAAGATAGGGAGAAAAAAGATAGGGAGAAAAAGATAGGGAGAAAAAGATAGGGAGAAAAAGATAGGGAGAAAAAGATAGGGAGAAAAAGATAGGGAGAAAAAGATAGGGAGAAAAAAAGATAGGGAGAGAAAAAGAGAGGGAGAAAAAGAGAGAGGGAGAAAAAGAGAGAGGGAAGAAAAAGAGAGAGGAGGGAAAAAGAGAGAGGAGGGAAAAAGAGAGAGGAGGGAAAAAGAGAGAGGAGGGAAAAAGAGAGAGGAGGGAAAAAGAGAGAGGAGGGAAAAAGAGAGAGGAGGGAAAAAAAGAGAGGAGGGAAAAAAAGAGAGGAGGGAAAAAAAGAGAGGAGGGAAAAAAAGAGAGGAGGGAAAAAGAGAGGAGGGAAAAAGAGAGAGGAGGGAAAAAGAGAGAGGAGAAAGAGAGGAGGGGAGAGGAAAAGGGAGAGGAAAAGGGAGAAATAGAAAAAGGAAGAACGAGTCAGAGGGAAAGGTGTGTTAAAAAAGTAAAACAACAATTTCAAAAGATGTTATATACTTTTTAAAACTCTTATTCATTCACTTGGGCAATGCTTGATAACCGTGCTAGTCATATATAATTTGTAAAAATATTATCTAGAATGTTAAGTTTATTTTTTTTAGAAAAACGAAACTATAGCAATAAAAAATGGCTACTCTAGTAAACCCCATCAATTTTTTTAATCAATGAAAATGATTAGTTATTTATTACAATGATATTGAGATTAAAACACCAAATTCATATTTATAAAATAGAACAATAGCTCTTTTTTAATATACTCATCATAAGTATGTACTTAATGTACAGTTTGCATCTAAATTCCAGATACTTTTAATATTCAGAAATAATTACCAGATTATTTACATAAGATTTTTTAAAAACAAAAACAAGAAGATTTCTAGGTAAAAAGGATAAAAAAAGCAGTTTGCATAATGAAAACAAAAGTTTGCTCCATCTCTAAATGTGAGAACAAGAATATTTAAGTAATAATAAGTGCATAAATGACAATATTTGAAAACTAAAAATAAGCAATCAGAATAAAAATGTGAAGACTATCAAAATTACTAATCTTTAAAGTTAAACAATAAAAATAACTAAAAAAATGAAATAATTAAAAAATAGTACACACAACAAGCATGATTACACATCAAATGATAAAATGGTAAAAAGAAAAATATACAAAAATGTGAGAAAAAACCATGCAGCTAGGAAGGAACACAGAGAATGCTTAAAGATAAGCTACATAATGGGGGATCTAATAAAACCATCTTTATCAATATCTTCAATTGTTAGAAATTATAAATATATGTGTATGACAGAAAATTCAATATATCTATAAATACCCCACCAATGTAATTTCTTTCTGATTTTTCAAAGTTTTGGATGTCTCCAAAAGGAATTACTCCTTAAAAACAAAAACATTCATAAATGATTTGTGGATCATATAGGATCATAACAAATCTACATTCAACAGCTCTCAAAAAGCAATCATTTGAAATAAGAGACAAAATTCATAACAAAATTTCACCCCGGCAGGTTTTCCGGAGAAAATCTTATCTCTAAATTATTTTGAGATTTACCTAGGGGATATATAACTAATCTCTAAAGTGTTCATATTTGACAAAATCTTAAACTTTGAAAATGTTATTAAAAAAATTTGTGTAAAAACAAATGGCCAGTGAGGAGGACAGCCACTCTAAAAATGCAAGATCCATCTGAATTGAAAAGAAAATCAGTCTAACTCCCTCCATTTCACCATTTTTTTTCAAAATAAAAAAATATATTTTTAAAAGAAATTACTGAATAAAAATAATGGTAATTCATCTATATAATTAGGCAATGCTTTAAATATATACTTATATATTCGAGAGAAGTTATAAGCTGGTAGCTATAAAAAATATGTCTTTAGAAAAACCTCACACCTATCATGGTTTCAATACTTTTGCTGAGCATTGTACATAAAAGAATTGCCACGTGAATGCTCATATATCAGCTTCAGTCTTTTGAACTGAAATGAGCACTGTTTATTTTTTCAACAAAATTAATATTTCAAGAATTGAAAAATAATAAAGCCATAAATTCAGTTGTGTACATACAACTTTGCGATTTTGTTGTTAAAAATTAAAATAAGAAATGTGCACGTGATAAAAGACATCAGCTAGATGATAAGGCAGAGAGCAAGACGTGTATGGCAAGAAGAAAGCTCAACAACTGCCTTACCTCTCAGAGCTGGTGAATCAGCAGGTGATGAACTTTTACTGGTTGTTCGACTAGCAGTGCCAGTTGCACATTGTACAAATGTTATACCACCTATTCCACTGTCTGAGTTATTGCTACCAGACCCACCTGGAGATGATGGTGGCTTTATTTGAGGAGAACAGGAATCCGCCTTCAAAATTTCTTCTTCCACTGGGTAGTCAGACTCCATAGCACCTAAAACAAGATTTAAAATTATCAAGTTACCATCGATAATTTTAGTTGGAAATTTTTTTTTTTTTTTTTTTTAATTTTCTTTTTGAAAACATTGAATACCCACAAGCTCAAAACAACTTATATTTTGTTAGTTATATTTTCACATTTTCAAAGTTGTACGAACTTTTGCCTGTAGTGTCTATGATGTATCTTTAAAAAAGAAAGGAAACAACTGGAACATGTTAGTTAAGCACCTTAATTGACAGCACTTTATAACGTGAAAGTTTTAAAAATAATGATAATGGTATTAATCTATCAGAATATACATTATCTATTATTATACTAAAACTAAGTTAATCAATGTTTGTTTCCCTATAATCTTCTCTTATATAGTTTAATCACAATACATGCTAAAATCGTCTTTGGTTTTGGGATTGAGTTATGTTTCTTTTAAATTTCATTTTAATTGTTCTAATTGCAATAAACTCATCAAATTACCAATCTCTTGAAGGTTCCATTAGTCTATGTTTTTTGTTTCTTTCCCTCTTATTTGATAAATTGTGTGTGTGTGTTTCTATCCACTCATTTCTGTCTCTATTAGCAGTCAAAGGTAATAAAACTAACTATTAAAAATACTGGAATAGCAGATTATAAATAATAATGCATATCACCAAAAGTATTAATATTAAACGTACAGCTGGAGAGATGAAAAATAAAAATAAAGTGAACTAAAAGTGACTAATTTAGGATTTTGTCTTTACTTAAAAATTTGAACTAACTTTGAAAACTCACTATTTTATTCTACTAGACAAGGGGATTCTGAGTATCCTTCCGGCAATGTAGAAATGGTCTTGTTTACTGGTAGATCATTCTTTATTTGATTTAGACTTAGAATTATCTCCTGCTTTAAAAGTGTGCCAGTTGGCACAGTTTAATATTCAAATTTAAAATCGTTAAATACAATTTAGGCGCGCAGTGCAATTGATTGTTTCGACGCGTTAAAAAAATGAAAAATGACACCCACGCAAATTCCGGCATGACCTTTATATACCAAAGGTGCGTACGTAGTTGAAAGCACCCCATGTGATGTCTTCCGTCCAATGGAATTCCTCCTAGGACACATTTTAAAACTGATTTTCTAGAGCTCGTTTGGAGCCAATCAAACCAAATATAAACATGCACAAACACAAAATCTATCTCTTTAGTCTCTTAGCCTTTCGAGCATTCTTTCGTCTCTTTAAACTCTTCCGACTCATTCAACGCTTTCTCATTAGGACTTACCACGCGTGCAAACATCAATTATTTCATTTCCACTGCTCCGCGCATTAATACTCTCTTTTAACAGACGAACATTAATATTGTCTATGTTACATATTTGAACATTCAAAGAACACAAAAAAGAGACTCTCCACCTTTCATATGAACTCAAAAAAAAAAGAACTCTGAAATATTGAGAACTATGTTTTAACTTGTTATTATTTGTTATTTCTATTCCGGAAATAAACCTCCGTTTGTGTTGCACATAAGATTTCTTATTTTTATTTTTATTATTTGTGGAGGAAGTCAGTTCCCAAAAAAAGGCCAGGCGACCCCCACAAGTTGGTGACCCGACGCAGAAATCATATGCACAACGGAATCTTATAAACTATTAAACAACCATGACTCAGCGGAAAAAGCGACAATTTTTTTTCGACCACAATTTCAAGCTCCGCGTCATCGGAAAAAGTCAGTTGACAGTTTAAAGGCTTTGAAATCACTTTCGAGCGAAGAAAACAAACATGGAACCTTCCTGTGTTGAAAAACCTCTGGCAACGTTAACGGTAAATATACCAGCATTTAATCCTACCAACATAAAGACCTGGTTTATCCAAATCCAGGCCCTTTTCGACGCAAAGCGGATAACGTCTCAACGAACCAAATACTGTTACTTGGTGGAAAAACTCCCGGAAGAGGTGACGGATTTATTGGAGAATGTGCCTGAAGACAACCCATATGACGAACTTTAGAAGGCCATCTTACGACGGACAGGCTTTCCAAACGAAACAAGGTTACGCAATCTTTTCACCCAAGTAGAATTGGGAGATCGCACCCCGTCACAACTTTTGCGATACATGCGTACATTGCTAGGGGACAACAAAATGTCCGAAAATATAATGAGAAGTCTGTGGCTGGATAAACTTCCAGACACAACAGTACAAATCCTAGCACCCACAACGGAAGAGACAAATATTGAAAAACTCGCCGATATGGCAGATCGAATCCATGAAAATCTGAGGCACCGCAAAGTAAACTCAGCACAAGCACAGCAGAAACAGACGTGCGACGACGATATATTGGGACTAAAAATGACGGTCGAAAATCTCACTCGACAAGTGCAGGAATTAATGCAAATAAACCATCGTTACTCATTTAATAAACGATCGGACTACCGAAAACGAAGTCTTAGTAGAGGTCGAAGCAACACACGGGAACGAGCGAACGAAATCTGTTTTTACCACAAAAAATTCGGCACACAAGCTCGGCGTTGCACTTATCCTTGTTCTTTTAAAAACAAGAATCAGGGAAACGAATATTCCGGCCAGTAGAGACGACGACTGTCGCTGGATTTTCCACTAAAGGTCGTTTATTTTTTATTCGTGATAATAATCATGGATATAATTTCTTAATAGACACTGGAGCTGAAATCAGCGTGATACCACCTCTACGTAAACAAAAAGCTATTCCACAGCCTTACCACCTCCAAGCAGCTAATGGCACACAAATACCGACATACGGTGAAAAATATTTAGACGTCAATCTCGGCCTGCGCCGCACATTTCCGTGGATTTTTACCATAGCCAACGTGACGACACCAATATTAGGAGCAGATTTCCTAGCACGGTTTAATCTATCGGTAGACATGACTAGTCGCACACTGACTGATAACCAAACAAAAATCGTAATTAAAGGTATCACCACAAGATACCAGTCTACTGGGATTAGTTCTGCCTTACCTGAAGAGACGTACATTCGTCGGCTGTTTCAAAAATACCCACAACTTACTCAGCCATTCAAAGTCACGGATAATATTAAACATAATGCAAAGCATTATATTAAAACGAATAGACAACCAGTCTACGCCACCCCCAGACGTCTGAAGCCGGATAAGTACAAGATCGCAAAAGACGAATTTCAACGCATGTTGCAACAAGGAATTATCCGACCTTCCAAAAGTGCGTGGTCATCTCCTCTACACATGGTACAGAAAGCAGACGCGACAACATGGCGTCCATGCGGCAATTTCAGGAGATTAAATGCACAAACTGTACCGGATAGATACCCTATCCCACACATTCACGATTTTGCAATCGGACTGCAAAATGCCACGGTATTTTCCAAACTGGATTTAGTAAAAGCGTATTACCAAATACCGGTGGCGGATGAAGATATCCACAAAACAGCACTGACCACACCATTTGGACTTTACGAATTCGTCAGAATGCCATTCGGACTTAGGAACGCTTGTCAAACCTTCCAAAGGTTAATAGACGAGGTTTTTAGGGACCTTCCATTCGTATTTGCTTACGTGGACGAAGTCCTAATTGCTAGTAGAAACCTCGACGAACATAAACAACACTTGGAACAAGTTTTTCAAAAACTGTCCCATTACGGTTTAAAAATAAATTTGGACAAATGTATTTTCAGTCAGCAAGAAGTAAACTTCCTTGGACATTCAATTGATAAGGATGGTATATCACCATTACCCGAAAAAGTAAGCGCCATTACGGATTTTCCACAACCTACGTCTGTTAGACAAGTTCGTCGCTTCATAGGTATAATTAATTACTACAGACGATTTTTACCCAACTGTTCCACAATCCTTGCACCGTTAACGTCATTATTGAAGAACAAAACGAAAAACCAACAATTAAAACTGGACGGATCAGCTTTAAAAGCTTTCCATCAAGCTAAAACTACCTTAGTCAATTTCACAAAATTGAATTATATTAAGGACAGCGAAGAATCGAAGCTTACACTTACAACAGACACGTCAGACATAGCTGTAGGAGCAGTTATACATCAACTGACAGGGAATACAATGACCCCTATATCATTTTTCTCAGCCAAACTGAGCAAGACACAGACAAAGTACAGTACTTTTTCACAAGGGAACTATTAGCAATTTATTTGTCAATTAAACATTTTAGACATCTGTTAGAAGGAAGAAACTTCTGTATTTACACTGACCATAAACCGTTAACATATGCACTGCATACGCATGTAGATAAATATGGTCCAAGAGAAATCAGACACCTTGATTATATTGCCCAATATTCCACAGACATCAGATACGTCAAGGGGCAAGAAAACATTGTGGCGGACGCATTATCACGAGCTGCAATAACTTCACTAAATTCCAGTTCGTTAACTATGGAATTAATTGCACAAGAACAAGACGGACAAAACACTCACTGACGTACAACAGAAAACGTCTTTGCAACTGAAGGAAATGCCCGTACCTTTTAGTGTAACAACTCTTTATTGTGATACAGCAAAAGAACAACCGCGTCCATACATACCGCCAAGCATCAGACGACATGTTTTTCTACATTTTCACAATATGTCGCATCCAGGCAAACGAGCCACCGTAAAAATAATAACAGACCGCTTTGTTTGGGCGAATATGAATGCAGATATTCGAAATTGGACCAAGACGTGTGTATCCTGTCACAAAAATAAAATACACAGGCACAGGAAGTCACCGCTGGGCACTTTCAGTGCGCCTGATGCCAGGTTCACCAATATCCATGTTGACTTGGTGGGGCCATTACCGCCCTCAAAAGGACACACCCACATTCTCACCATAGTCGAAAGGTTCAGCAGATGGCCAACAGCCATACCCGTGAAAGACACATCGGCAGCAACAGAAGCTGGAACAATACTAAAAGACTGGATAGCAATTTTTGGAGTACCGTCAATACCCACAACGGACAGAGGTTCACAATTTCAATCGACACTCTTCGCAGAGTTCAACCAATTGTTGGGAACAACCCACATAAAGACTACTGCTTATCACCCTTGCTCAAACGGCCTCGTCGAACGCTTTCACAGACAGCTAAAAACTTCTTTGGCCACGAGTCTTAACGCGGACTGGTCAGATAATTTACTATTAATCCTATTAATGATCCGAAACACAATAAAAGAAGACTTATAAAGCACACCAGCAGAGCTAGTTTTTGGATCCGTAGTCACACTACCTGGACAGTATTTTAATGCATACACAGATATTTCACCCACGGCTACATTTGTGACGGAATTAAAGAACAAAATGTCTTCTCTCAAATTTACCCCCACCAGGAGGGCTGACAAACAAACCTATATACCGAACGACCTTCACACATGCAAATTTGTGTTTATCAGGAATGATACGGTCAAAAAGCCATTTTGTCCAAATTACACTGGACCATACCAAGTTTTGGACAGAAGTGAAAAATATTTTACTGTCCAACGGAAAGACAGGAAAGACAACATCGCGATCGACCGAATTAAACCAGCATACATTGAGGAATACCCTTAGACAATTTCCCCACCAGAACAAATTCCCTTAGAACATGGGAGACCAGCAGAAAATGACGAGGACACCAAACCCACGACAAAAACGGGTAGGAAAGTCCACTGGCCGAAACATTTCAAGGAATACATTACATATTAAAAAAAAAAAATTTTTTTCCAATCTGGGGGGAGTATTTGTGCCAGTTGGCACAGTTTAATATTCAAATTTAAAATCGTTAAATACAATTTAGGCGTGCAGTGCAATTGATTGTTTTGGCGCGTTAAAAAAATGAAAAATGACACCCACGCAAATTCCGGCGTGACCTTTATATACCAAAGGTGCGTACGTAGTTGAAAGCACCCCATGTGATGTCTTCCGTCCAATGGAATTCCTCCTAGGACACATTTTAAAACTGATTTTCTAGAGCTCGTTTGGAGCCAATCAAACCAAATATAAACATGCACAAACACAAAATCTATCTCTTTAGTCTCTTAGCCTTTCGAGCATTCTTTCGTCTCTTTAAACTCTTCCGACTCATTCAACGCTTTCTCATTAGGACTTACCACGCGTGCAAACATCAATTATTTCATTTCCACTGCTCCGCGCATTAATACTCTCTTTTAACAGACGAACATTAATATTGTCTATGTTACATATTTGAACATTCAAAGAACACAAAAAAGAGACTCTCCACCTTTCATATGAACTCAAAAAAAAAAGAACTCTGAAATATTGAGAACTATGTTTTAACTTGTTATTATTTGTTATTTCTATTCCGGAAATAAACCTCCGTTTGTGTTGCACATAAGATTTCTTATTTTTATTTTTATTATTTGTGGAGGAAGTCAGTTCCCAAAAAAAGGCCAGGCGACCCCCACAAAAGACAATAAACCATTATATGAAAGGAGGGAATTGATATAATAGTCTGTTGCTTGAGGTATCCTTACATGGAATGCTTAGTTGCCAGCTATTTTGTACACTTCTAGGTTTCCCCTTTAAGAGAGAGGGGACTGATTTTCCTCAAATTAACTAACCTTGTGTCATATCTTGCTCATAGGAGGCATGCAAGTTTTTTTTTTCTTTTTTAACTCTTCTTTTCATAGTAGTTGTAGCATTACTGGCACATTCTGATTCTAGTGTCTGCTTCATAAAGGGACCAACCATTTTGTCTGAATAATATATCATTTGGTTTGGTTCTAGATGACCATCCTTCCATGCATTACCTTCTCTTTCAGGAGTGGATTCAGTTTATTGCCAATCCCCACCCCAAACCACACATCAATTTAAACTATCTAGCATGAGCTCAATGGGTGACCCAACAGGTGGTATGTTTTCTAATAGTTTATTTAATATCTAATATTTATTATTATTTTATCTAATATTTATAATTTTATTAGAAATTAAGAAAAGTTAAGTATTAATTCCAAATTACAATCACTGGACCACAGAAGCATAGTAATCAGCATGATAATTATGTTACTAAAACAATGAATTTAATTGTAATTCATACTGTAATTCAGCAATTTTGTAATTGGATCTAAAATTTTCAATTTTTTCTTTTTAAATTTAATTACTAATTAAGTATTAAATTTACTGTGTTTTATGCAATAAAATCTGAAATCAAAAATTATAAGCCGATAGAAAAAATATGAAATTTACTTGTAAATTTTATCCTTTTGTATTCTTTTAAAAGTCAATTTTATAAAAATTTTATTTCTAAATTTACATTTTAAATGAAGAGATCCATGAATTTTATGACTAAAAAATTACATGGTTCGTCGGGTTAGTTTTACTAAGAAAAAAATATTCTTCTATGAAATTTTATGTTGACAAAAACCTTTGTTCAGAAAATAATTTACACTTTGAAAATAGGACATATTAGAGAAACTTACTCTCTATTACAATTGTAAAGAAGAATTTACAGCATGTTACATCCTCTTTCCAGGGACATATTTCTAAATATTCACGTCAGAAATAATACATATGTCGAGAGGGTCATCGACATGAGCATGTGCTAGACAACATTTCAAAATTCCTCACCGTCAAAACTTGAAATTGTTCAAACTTCTAACAATTTCAACTTAGAAATGATGTTTATAACCTTAGAAGTGGTTATGGAAATTATAGGTGCAGTTAAACAGAGTGTAAGTTCAGGTTGATCATTGTCTGATTATTATTTTTTCTTAATTCATGTATTGGGTTAGAAATATAGCAGAGTTTGCATTACAATGCCTGAATAAAGAAATAGAAAGACGATAATTTGGTTATAAAAATGTTAACATAATCATTTTTTTTTATTATTATTTTTGGAAAATTATGATATAGAAGAGTCAGAGATAATTAAAATTGCAAAGTCAAGCAACAAAAAAAGAAATGAATCAGTTAAAAGTTTTTTTTTTATTTTTCAAGAGGGTTATATAGATGTTATGGACACAAAGTTGATTCATTGAAGAAATTTCTTAATTTCTCTTTACAATTTTTTTGTTTTAAATTCAAATGAAATAATTCAATCATATCTTGTCTTTTTTTTCTTTGATTTATGATTTTATTTTCTTTCCTTTGTTTGCCAATAAAAAATGGCTCTTTAAGTAGGTTCCAATTCCTTGAGCACAAATTTTCAAATGGAGATTTAATTTCAATTGCTGTTTCCAGTTATTTTCAAAAGTTGATAATATATGAATATATGATTTAACAAATTTCCATTCATGAAATTAATTTCTTTCCATTTTGAATCAAGAATGATTATAATCAGTGCCATTTTTATTTTACCAAAATTCCTGTATTTTCCAATCAAGAACTAACATAAGATCTTTTGTTCCCAGAACAAGATTTAAGGTACTAAAATCGTAATACACATTTTATTATGCCTCACTTCAATGGTTTATATTTGGCACAAATAAATCATGAGATTTTATCATAAACAAAATCTTACCTTTCAACAAGATGTAATTGTTGTTGATGAGTTATTTTTTGTGGTTTTTCTTTCACACAATTCATTATAACTCAATCTTTCTTTAGCGAACTTCAATTCAAAGAACAAACAGGAAAATTTTCTTGAGGAGGTTCTTATGCAAGATATAAGCTCATAAAACAGTTGCACTCGCCAATTCTATCACGGATTTATTTCTGTTCAGAAATTCATGGTTTCAATTCTTTTTGATCTGGTAATTATCTCTTTCATCTCAATCGCTAAATTCTTATTAGCATCGATTTTCTGTTGTATTCTGAAAAAAATTCCTTTTCATTCTTTTTTTCCCCTACATTACCACTTGTTTATAACGGAGTCATAAGATCATTCAGCATGTCTAGACTGGACCTTAACAGCAACTGACTAAAGAATGCCTAGAATAATAGTCACTTTTATTTTTAGCGCTAAAGTTGGTTTGAATTTTAGCCAACCCGATTGGCCACTTGGTTCTTCTGTCATTATAATGCTCTGCTGTTAATACTAGTTAATTTAGGATCATCATCATCATAATTCTATTCACTAACTAAATCTTTTGGCTAAGAGCAAAGCATAGTATCTATTTTGATACTAAACCTTATCTATTCTGTCTTTGGTTAGTGAAAGGGTGTGACAATTCAAGATCGTTATCAAAATAGATACTATGCTTTGCTCTTAGCCAAAAGATTTATCATTGTTACAAAGTAAAAGAAAAAGAAAGAAAAAATGAATGCAAAGGATAATCTACGGTCTGAATGAATGGGAAAAAATAATTACCTGAAACACTGGCTATACAAAGTATGTGGGGTGAAGATACTCTAAATGCTTCTAAAACATCTCCAGGGTTATTGGCATCAATGACTGTGACTCTGCTTGAGGATTGGGTACTTGTACAGATCCATACAAGAGATGACAATTGTTCTTTTTCAGTCTGTTTTAAATTCTTTTCATGTTCCTCAAAATAAACATTAGAGGAGGAATTAAATAAAATAGAACAAGACAACATATAAAAAAAGAATAATTTATGAGAATGAAAATATGTTTTTTCATATTTTAAGAATAGAACAGATATTCAATATTTAAAGAATAGAAAAGATTTGAAAATATTCATTATTTCTTTAACAGATAATCTCAGTTGCTCAATGCTATCCCTAAAGCTAATATTCACACATTAAACAAACCTTATGTGACCATTTCTTCTCAATATTCTATATGATTTACAAAAAACTGTATATAAAAAAAAATTATATCATTAGTTTAATGATGTCCCTTAACTTTTTTCAATAAAAATCTTTTAATTTTGAGAAATATTTTGATTTAATACTTGTTACAATCAATTTTTTAAATTTTTACATCAGACACAAAATAATATTGCAAGAAAATTTCATTTCATTTGTTTCATTACTGTTTTACTAATTGAACCAGCTAGAATGACAGAACTTAAAAAAAAAACCCCAAAAAACACCAATATCCACTTTACCTTGGTGTCATCCTAGTCAGAAACACAAGGCAAAATGAAACAAAAAGTTTTGATTAGAAATGATTTCAATAAAATTATAAACACCATCTGGACAGTTTCTAAGAACACTGAGACTAACCCAAACCTGGTACAATGCTTATGCTTCCATGTACATGAAATAGATCCAAATAATTACTAACACATTAAAACAAACATCCTAATCACTTGCAATGACTCCATGTTTGGTAAAATAAAAAAATCCGTCTTTGAAATATTTTGGAGTCTGTTGATCTGGATCTTAAGTGCAAACAGTCAGCTACCTAGACAAAGTTGAGACCAGGCAAAAATCTCTCTATTTTGTATATTTTGGGGGAATTATTACCCTTGTATATAAATAGGCACAATAGAAATAGTTGGTCATGGGATAACTCCCTTCATCTCAGGATTTCTAAATGAGAGCAAAAGAATCAGTTTCGTCCTCAGCTTTAAAGCATCGTTAGCTAATTTCAGACTCCTGGAACAAGCAAGATTTGGTGAATTTACATGCATTTCAAATAACTGGTAGACACAAAGCCCTTTCAACTTATATCTTTTATGGTATACACATTTTCAAGAGAATTATATTTCCATTTCTTTCACTAACCAAATTTGAAATACTTTCTTTTTAGTACTAATATATATATATATATACAAATTTTTCATGTAAATATTTTCAGTATTTACTTCGAAAGTGCTTGATATGTAAGTAGAGCTAGGTCGTAAGTTTTGAAAATATATATGGCATTTAAGCTACAAAGAATTTTCTGCGTTTCATCCTTGTGAGGACTTGTCAGATTATTGTACATATTACACCATTTTTACATAACATTTTACTTCTGAGAACAATATATATTACACATTTTATATACAAACATTTGATCGCATTTTAAAATGATTCGGGTTTGTATTACTGTACTCATAGATTCGAAAAAGTTGTCAAAAAACAAATATATAACAAATAAATGTTATCAAAGGCAAGATAAGTTACTTTTCTACCAAACTGGATATATTTTTTGTGTTTTTATTCAATGTAACATGTTTATTCAGCTCGAAAAACATGCAGTGTTTACCGATGTATTGGACAATTCAAAATGGCGGCCGACTCTCTCTTAAACACGGTAAGTTCGAGAAAAGGTGTCATAAATAATAAACTAGACAAAATATTATTAAAAAAACACCGAATATATTGTCAACCTATGTCACGGTAATATATATTGAGCGAATTTCTAACAGTATTTTGTCTAGTTTATTATTTATAACACCTTTTCCCAAACTTACCCTCTCCGAGAGAGAGTCGGCCGCCATTTTGAATTTTCCAATACATCGGTAAACAGTGCATGTTTTTCAAGCTGAATAAACATGTTACATTGAATAAAAACACAAAAATTATATCCAGTTTGGTAGAAAAGTAACTTATCTTGCCTTTGATAACATTTATTTGTTATATATTTGTTTTTTGACAACTTTTTCGAATCTATGTGTACAGTAATACAAACCCAATGATTCTTTAATTCTATATACATAAAATAATACATCTTTTGCATGCATATAAAAACAAAATAAATTATATTTTTTGAAATTCTTGTTCTCATTCACCTTATTATTATATTACATCCACCACAAACATTTGCACTTGTTTTAATGTCTTTTCACATTTTCATAAACTTGAATAAGAATACATCCTTGTTGTTTTTAAAATCTTCTTGTCTTAATCTGTGTTTGTGGATCACCTCAGTCCATATCATTACCCTAACAACTCCTTTATAAGTGTATGTGTTATGTAACTAACCCAAAATCTGAGGAGGAATGATGTCTATAACAACAAAAAATACAATTTAATGACAACAGCACCTTACACACAATGATACACAAAGAAATTAAGTGAAAACTTAAACAAAGTAAACAAAGACTAATATATTGAAATGATAGTATAAAAATGATACACAACACCAACAGTTCTAAGCCTAAAAAGAAATGAAATTTGATAAATCTAAATAGAAAGACTGGGTAAGACCAAATAAAACAAGAGTGAAGGTGGCAAACTTCAAGACATCAGCTAAAAATAGAGATTGACATCACGAATCATGGGCAATAAAACATCAGTGATTTAACAAAGACCTAAAAGAATTTTATGAATATGGTTTATAGGACATTAGAACGATCATTAACATTCACACAAGAATTAAAATCTTAAGAAAATTATTAAAGAAATATTTTAAAAAATCCCTTTGCTGCTGAGAATAATAATGATCTTTACTATAACATTTCAATCGATACATTTTCAAATATTTTTATTGCTATTACTGGTTTAGACATAAATTTAAAAACCAATAGTTATGTCAGCACTTGCAAGATTCAACAATTTAATAGGTAAAGTATTTTGCCTACTTTTAATTCTTCATTTAATTTCTCAATTTCATCCTTTGTTTCTTTTCTTTTTTCTAATTCTTCTGTTGGGGGATTTGAATAAAAGACACTCGCCCCAACAACTGATCCTCCATCTTTTGTTCTGCCACCTGTCAGATTTACACCAGCTGCACACCAAATCTGAACAAAACAAAGAAATTTTTCATTAAAAAACAAATAAAAACTTTATTACTTCCCCATTTCATATTTTTCCTTAAATGATCATCTATTTCAGATATAAAAATTATAAAGACAAATTTACAAAAAAAGATATTACAATGTTTGTAAATAGATCTATTAATTAAAACTGTTTTCATATTTAAGGCTTAAAGTCAATAGTAAACAAATAAATTTAAATTTGAATGTTTAAACAAGAAAAAAAATTTTTTTTTAATAGAAAAGCAAATAAATCCTTTGCTGAGTGAAAGATTTCTAAATGATGCAATGAATTTTATGAAGAAATGCTATAACTCAGCCTCAGTTATTTCGATAAAATTTGTATGCACTATTGTAAATAACAGGTGTAAGTTAAGAAAAAAATTTATTTGGTTGAAATAGTAAATTCATTTCATAATGTTTTCTTGTAGAGAGGAAAATATCATTAGTATATCTAATATTACTAAGCAAGAAATTAAAATGATGACAACTTACTTTTAATCCTGGTTCTTTTTCTAATAAAGGTCTGCAGTAAACTGGCACTGGTACTGGTACATGGCTTTTGTTAGGAAGTTCCCGTGGTATTGTAGGTTGAAATTTTGCAGGAAGACTCCAGCCATAGGCTTGCATTCTTCCATCATCTTTTTTCACATGAACTCTAACTTGTTTATATTGTTCCCACCTTTCTCTTTCTTTCTCTTTCTTTGTTTTTTCAGAAACTCTGAAAGAGAAAACAATATATAAATCCAGAAATGATACTTGTTTATATTTCTTTAAACGTATACAATTTGAATTTCTACTTATATCTGGCATTCACAAACTAAAATAAAAGCTAATTTGTGAATTTCCTTAAAAATAGATGTACAAAATTGAAATTCAAATAGAAACAAAAAAAATAAACTAGGAAATATGACTTACCCTTCATCTTGTAGGAATTCATATGCTTTGGCTTTTTCACCCAAATTGTATTTGCTGCGTTGTTTTTTGTTAGGGTCTCCGACTGGTTGAACATGAGTGGTTGGAGCGTTGTATCGTACGGTGGCGACTGGCAGGGGTTTTTTACTAGGCTTATTTGAGGAGTTGAACAAATTGCTAAAACTATATATATAAAAAAAAAAAAAGATTAAGTGGAGAGAAAAAACACTAATGTTTCAATTTTTTTTTTTTAAACTCAAAATTATTGTAAAAATTTGGGCATGATTATAAATAAATGTTGCATCATTTATTTTCATGGCTTTCGGTAGTAATAAATGTTTTCAAATTCAGCTTTTATTATTCCTAGTTGTTTTAGTTGTTACAGAATTAACAAAATGTATATTATTTTCCATGTACAGTTTTTGCATTGTCTCTTAAAAAATAATGGATGAGAGCATTCATTTAGAATATCATTAGAGAATATTTCTGAGATTAATCTTATTACTTATGTTTTTCAGCAAGATAATCTAGTAAGGTTTAAACCATAAAAAAGCATTTGGTATATCAGTATCAGAAACTCACTTTAGATTGCCCCCCGCCCCCTAAGTAAAACTTTTATCCATGATATTGATATATAACCTTATGATCATTGCATCTGATTTCACCTACCCAACTCATATTGCATTCTTTCATCATAAAAGGCTGTAAGCTTTAGTTCAAGTTCATCACCAAGTACAAATATATAGTATATCATATTAATATATTTCTTTTTTTTTTTTTAATTTAACTATAACTTCAACCATTCTTATTGCTCAGTGCACTCTTCCTATTAAAGTATTCTCTCTTTGGGAATAACCACTTGTCATTCTTCACTCCACTCCTCACATTCAATCCTCATGGATCAAACCTTTCCTCATTCTTAGCTCTACTCTAGACAGTGTCAAATCAGCATGTCTAATTTTAAAAGCTGGGTGATCAGCATCAATTAGCAAAGTTATCAAAACTCTGTTATTTCCAAATTCAACACTGAAATTCTTTTGTATTTATCAATTTTCACTGTTAGAATCTAATTCCTATTTCCAAAATACAACTATCTATGACCATGAGTACATGGCACCTTTAAGTATAGGAAATTGATAACTTTGATTCCTGAAGACAATTATGATCTACTTTGTGATTTGTGGTAAGATCTGGAATATAGCAGCCTCATAAAATATTGATTCCAAAATTTGTAATTTTCTAATTGTAAGATTATTTCAATAATAACCAATGCTTATGATGTCAAAGTGTATAAAAAAATTAGTGTAAAGTATATCAATCATTTAATTATTTTTGTAATATTTACTTCATTCATATTTTAATTAGTAATTAATATTATTAATTCAGGTTGTGAGTTCAATCCCTAATGAAAGAACATTAAATATGTTTTACAAAGGTGTTTTACATGGTGTTTGAGGCAATTTGATAATTTTGGAATATTCTTTAATTTCAAAACCATTTAAAGTATTTAATAGCAGTTAAGTGCAACGATAGCTGTTTGGGTGCAATATTGATGGAATTTGAGAACTTTATGCCATGGACAACTGAAAAGTATTGGAGTAAAGTGTATCATGATGATTCTCACTGGATTAAAAAAATTTGGAAACGTTAGCTGCAGTTTAGTGCTTATTGTGAATGCCTGAGATGTGATCTGAAGAATTGTGATGGATATAGAAGCAGTGATGAGCAAGAAGTATATAATTAAGGTGTTTTGACTGCCGACACAATTTGTCAGTTGATTAAAAGAAATTTTTTTAAGTGCAGCAGATTCACACAAAGTAATGCAGAGTTTGGTGAAAAGTGGTTGTTTGCACAGTGAATATGAAGAAGTGCTGAATGATGATCTTTACTACTCCTGATACAAGGGCCACAAGTGAACTGCCTAATGGAAGTAAAGAAACTCCTAAATAAAGTCAATCATAGAGTCACAATAGAGATGCTTTAGTTCTCCTCAGGATCAGTTATACGGTATACAGAACAACAGGTGGATAGTCTACAGTTCATATGAAGTTGTATATGTCAAAGACCAAGTTGTGATGATCTCTAATTGTGTTTCAAATGAAGGCCGTTTTATGCTACCAAGCATCTTTGAAAAGGGACTTAGACTCGATTCTGATAGGGACAATGAGCTACAGTTAATTATTGTTAAGTGATGAGTGCGTGAAAGGTAGGCCATACTTTTGGCAGCAGAAATCAGCTCCATATAACACCCATAGGAAGACCCAAAATGTCTGAGAATTTCCAAAAGTTCACCAGTTCAAACATTCCCAACCTTCCCAACTTGCATGATTGCAACATTATGGACCATTATGTATGAACCATAGTTGAGAAAGGAAACAAACAAAACTGCCTGCAATACTAAAAATGAGCTGGATGCTAAGATCAAACTGGTATTTAGGCATCTCTCAAAGGACAGTCTCCATTCATCTTGTCAAATCTTTTATATTTTTGCACAAATAAATTGAATAAAAATTAATTTTATTTTTCAGATTTTAAAATTCTCATTTTTTTTCTTGTCTGTTATGTATTGTATCATAACAAAAGGCTACTATCATCAGAAAACCATAGTATAAATAGGGGTCTGTTGTTGGTGGTTGTGACATAATAAATGCACTATTACACTTCTAATTATATGCAAATGTTCTGAATAAGATTAAACAATACCAAATTAATATTATAGTTTTTATATATTTTGTGTTGGTATTTTTCTTAATTTATAAATTGTTCTAAATTCAAATGAATTCTTGGAGAAAATACCATTTTTTATTTTCATTGAATCAGATGATGCATTTTGTAGATCCTTGTATCATCTCTGAGACACACGTGTGTGCGTATGCATAATATATAAATTTATTTTTCTTTCCACATTATTGCTTGCTAGCTTTCGCACCAAAAGCAAGATATATAAGTAGATTTAGTAAGATGGACCCCTATTGATTCATGTTGCTAGAAAGAAAAATGTTTTTTTTAATTTATTTCTTCAATTTTTATATATTCCAATATGTTCACACATTTCATTCTCTTTTTTTTTCTTTTTTTTTTTTAATAAATACAGGAATACTCTTTTTTTGACATAAGGAAAACAATTTAATAGGATACAGTTTCCAATAAACATCATTTTAATATTATTTTACCTCCTCAGACTTTCACATTAGGGTTGGACAGGATTTCGATTTTTTTTCTTTGCTCAGCAAGCATTATTAAGTGACTTGACCAACTAATTTACTGATCATACACTACTGTCATAAGTTTTAACTTATGAATATTTATGTTAATTTTTAGGCAAACATAAATAAAATGTGAATACATTAATCTTTATTTTAGTGAGAAGAAAGAGAAAAAGTATGATGAAGGAAGAGTTTGATAATCACATGCTGTAAGTCACTCGCTTTAATCTTTTTCTCTCTGCAAATTTAATCAGACTAACTTAAAGTCTTTCTTTTTGTTTTCTTTATTTACATTAAATCTTTCCATCAAGAATTTTTGCTGGCTTCCTACTGAGAGAAGAGCGCATCTGGTAGAGCTTTTATTGGATCGTGAGGAGACAACGATTTGGCACATCAGATGAAAATTAAATTCCAGCTGATGATGTTTTATATAAGAATTGCGTCCTTTAGTTGATCAAATGAGGAGCAATTATCCAAAGATCAGCAACCATGATGCATGCAGTGGTTCCTTCAACTGTTTGTTCATCTGCAGACTGACCACAAATGCGGCAACCTGTTCCACAATGCAGCAACTCAAACTGAGCCTCCTCCCCAATGATTAAGCCCAAATCATCTCATATACAGCTAATTTTCCACAAAGCCTTCTCTGCCGAGCTGATGTGACGAAGAGGTAAGAAGGCACACTGTAGTTACCACACAAAATAATAAAATTGATAAAGCCAAGGATGTAGTCCCCAAGCAACCATCTACAGTGAGTACAGGTTAAAGACCTCCAATCATTTTTCCTGGGACATTGTATGAAGTCAATTCACAACAAATCTCTGAACTTACTCCACTTGCTGGATATCCTTAGATGCAATATTTCAGAATGTGTTGCCACAAGAGTATAGTAGTAGGAGAATGTTAACTGTCATATTGGCAAAGTCACTGCAAGTGATAAAATGCGCAGCATGGGCTTTATTTGCTGCCTACATGCATTGGGCAGTGAGAGTAAAAGCAAATCAACCACAACACCTAAGTCCTGGACCAAGTTTGAAATCAACTGTCGTATTGCGTGAAGAATGGACTGGAAGATGGTTGCATCTGTTGACATTGAGAGACAAATCTCAAATGAAGCGATTAAATATTTAAATTTTGAAACATTTTTACTTTTGTTATTTTGACTAGCACAGGGTTCATACAGATTTTTAATGTTCATTTTCAAAGACTTATCAAGGCTTTTCAAACAAAATTTTCAAGGCCTTCTCCAGACAAAATTCAAATTTTCAAAACAAAATTTAAGGTTTGTTTTACAATCCACAGTAGTATATATCAATAAAGTTTACCATAGTCATTAAAAGTTACTTTGTAACCTACCTGTGTCATTTTTAGTGTTTTTAAGTAGTTTTAGATGCTTTTTATTTTATCTAAAATATTACCTTTTAATTTCCAACAAAGATGGCTGCCATCTTGTCCATTTTTTTTTTTTTTTGGTCCATCTGGCCTAATTTTTAATTATTACAACTACTTGGGGGGGGGCATGAAGGAGTCCTGTCTACGCAAGGAAAGTATTTTTTTAAGGTAATAATAGGTAATAATAGAAATAAGACCTTTTACAGACAAAAATCAAAATTCAAGGACTTTTCATCTAAGATTTTTTAAGTCTGTACAACCCTGTACCATTATGTTTTGAGTTCATTTGGATTTATCCTAACTTTTGAGTGAGGCCGCAAATCACTACCAACAGATTGAGAATGAAATAAAATCTGAATTATGACAGCAAACGCCTTGATAGTATGTACATTTTCTACTCACCAGCAGTAGTTCGAGAAAATGACAAATACATTCAATAAATTGAGATATCAAGTTTTTCTCTATAAAATATCACATATACACACACACACATAAATATATATAATCATTATTAATAACCCATACTAATACAAACATGCTTTATGAATTTTAGAATACAGCTGCTAGACATGAATGAATAAAGTGATTTATATTTAATTTAATGCAAACAAGGAATGAAAAATTTTCCTGAAAATAAAGTTTTGTGAAATTTTAACAATACATATTAGACATAAATTAATAAATATTCTACAGATTTCAATTTCTTTAAAGGGTTTATGGAGACATAATAGGGACATGATCTACTATTCAAAAAGTCACATTTAATTTGATCTATTCAACATCAATTAAGCAAACTACCCTGAGTTTCAATTGCATGTTACGAACCCTTAAGTTTGACTTAAATTTTAGATATTTTCTAAAATTAAAATGATGTGATTGATTTTGATATTAATTGGAATAAGCATTCTAGGCATAAGGTTTAGCATCATTATATTTGGATTTTAATCTTTGCAAAAGAATATAAAACAATGTAAAACTGTTCTGAGGTATTAATTTTATCTATTTTATCATCCTGTGTGCGTAGTGCTTTTTTTTTCATAGGATTAAATTTGATAAAACTGTGCTCATGTACAGGTGCTCAATAAGAAGTAAAGTATTAATACACGTTTATATATATATATATATATATATATATATATATATATATATGTGCATACATGTTTTTGCTATAACCTTATCTAAGACTTAGTCCCATCAGACCACATCTGACATTGAAGCTGCCACTAAAAAAGATGAAATGACTTTTGGAAATAATGGCAGCAGATCACGTTACTAAAATAATTAAAGCAAAGGGAAATGTATTAAAAGAATTAAAAGAAAAGTTCAGAAGAAACAAAAAGCTGAAAGTTATAAAAGATAAGATATATATATATATATATATATATATATATATATATATTTCTTCTGAAGACTCATGCATAAAAAAACTCAAGATATATTTCTATATTTAGTTGTCCATCTGTAGATGAAATAGATTCTTAAAGTTGTATGAAATTTTTAAAACATGAATAAAACATCAAACTGGATTGTTAAATACTGGTATAGCAACCTACTAAACTATTCATGCTTGTATAGAAATAAATAGTTTATTTCTCCTCCTTTCCCCTGGCCACATGGTAGAAGTTCAAACTGGAAAGTTAAAAGTAACTTTGGTCTGTTGTTGGAATCATTTGATCAGCAGAACAGTCATCCTCAACATTGATGATCACCCCCCCCCCAAATAAAAACATGTATCATACATATATAAAACATATATGCAAACTTCTAACAATTTGAGCTGGATGGGCTTCATTAAAATTGTTAATATATTTTTTCTCTAATTATAAAAATAAATTTCATGGAAATTTCTTTAAACTAGAAAGTTTCTTCAGTTTAAGAGTTGCTGTAGATGTACTCAAGGATGGGCAGTAGGTAGGTGTTTACAAATGTTCAGGTTGAGCTAGTTCATGGGGGTGGTCAATAGTTTATGACAATGCCTATGATAGTACGCATGTACACACACACGTATATACATATCTACACACACACACGTCTCTTCTAGTTTGAGTATAATTGAAAAGTAATAGTGCTATATTATAACTAAAAATCCTTTAATATGATTATGCAAACTAAACATTATGAATATGTGAGTGGAACTAAATTACCATAAAGAATCATATTTTTCTCCCAAGTTTTGTCATTTTTTGAAGTGAATCTTAAATGAAATAAATGCAGGAAATGCATGAAATAGTATGTTTTCAAATGGAACATCAGAAACTTGTTATTGGCGGGATTTGAAATGTAGCGTGCCACCTCTTGCACCAACTCAAATACATTCATAGATACTCCAGGCTCGAAGGTACGTGGGAGAGCAAGGAAAACCCAGCTTGACTGCTTGCAACATGATTGTTATCAACTCTATGGACTGGACCACATGGTGAGCAGGCAAGAAACATTATATGGTGTTGCCCACTAGAGTCTAGGTCACTTGCACCTTAAAAAACAATTTATGATGAATGACTATAGATATTGTTTTCATTAAATTGAACAATGGTTAATAAAATAATAAAGTCCTGTAATAAAAAATCTAAAATACAGAGGAATCTGCTCTAATTTTTATTCAGATAATTATTTCCCTGTGGACCGTAAGGAATTATTTCCCTTTAGCATATTCTTTATATCACTTAACACTTTGCTCAATAATACATGTAATTATATCTACATTTTAAAAAATTAAGATTTATTTAAAAAAATGATTTTAATACAAGTTGAAGAGCCATTCTCAAACAACAAAGAATTTCAAGAAGGATGACTTCTCAGTTATCAGAAATCACATCAGAGTTAGTACCTTTATTTTTCCTGTGGAACAGTGTGCAAACGAAGCTCATAAATGGTTTGAAACAGCAATTAAAATACATGTTCCCATGTGGAAGTTCTTTAGCAAACCCTACTCTACCCAATGGTTCACTTGTGCAGCTGCCATTCCACAAACTTATCCAACTTGTCCAGTACAAAGATGGCAGAAATAATTGTAAGAGTGAAATAGCTGAAGTCAAAAGAATGTATACCAAAATCACCAGAAAATGCATTGAGTTACATAAATTAGGAACTCGTGATTTCTGGAAATTTATAACAGTGTAATAAATAATGGATAATCAACAATTCCTCCACTATCCAACAACCAGGAGGTTCACAAACAAGCAAACAAGAAAGCTAACCTGCTTGCTTGGTGGTTTGTCTTCAACTCCACTTTAGACCCATCAAACCACTCCCTCTCAAATTTCCCTTTGTGGACAAAAAGCAGACTTATAACAACATAGATACCTCGAAGGCATGTAGGCCTGATCTCATCTTTGCTACACTATTAAAACAATGCTCTGCTGAGCTTGCCCCAATTTTCTCCAAACTCTTTAACAAATGCCTTACCATATCTTACTTTCCTAACTGCTGGAAAATTGCTTCTGTGGTACTAGTTTTCAAGAATTCTGGTGAAAGAACTGACCTACACAACTATCATTAGTCTTCTTTCCTCTCTTCACCAAACTCTTTGAGTCCTTAGTCAATTAAGCACTAGCCTACTACCTCATAGATACTAAATTTCTTTCTGACAGGCGGTATGGGTTTAGGTCAGCTTGTTCTGCAGATATCCTAACTGTAATCTCTGGATATACATATGTACTGCATAAGGCAGGGGAGGCTAGGGTAGTAGCCCCGAATTTAGGAAAATTTGTCCCCGGAAAACTTGTCCCCTTTTGCTAGGTAGGAAAACTGGTCTTATTGAATAAATATTGATTGAAAACACATTTTATGGCCATTCTTGAAGATATTGAAGCTTTTTTTTTGGGGGGGTACGAGTTTTGCCGAGGATGAGTTTTCTGGGCGCCAGTAGCCCCAGATACATCTGAGGTCTTTGACAGGGTTTGGCACAAAGATCTCCATATGGTATTACTGGATGGATATTAATAAAATTAAATCCTTTTTAGACAAGAGAAAAATATGTTATCCTGCCAAGACTAAGATTCTTTCCTTTAAAAATTAAGAAGCCTTCTCAATCACTAATTACCATGACTAATAATATGCTACCTGAAAACTGTTCATTCAAGCTTCTCGGTTTAACACTGACAGGGAACATCAATTCGAACAAATACATTGAGGACATTGCCAGGGTTGCTCTGACTAAGGTAGGTTCCCTCTACCATGCTAGAATATTACACCTAAATGGTGGCCTTGTAGAGGTGCACTTCTACAAGTCCACCATTTGTCCATGCAAGGAATATTGTTGCCACATCTGAACTAGTGCATCTATCACCAGTCTCTTGTTCTTAAGACAGGTGAAAAAAAAAATCTCCAACCTAATAGGTCTCACACTATGAACTAAACTCCAACCTCTGTCCTAATACCAAAATATTGCATCCCTGTGCCTGTTCTACAATTATTTCAATGGCAAGTGACGAACTCAAAGCACATGTTATACCCCCCCCCCATAAATAGATTCAACTAACTGTACAAACAAATTTAGGAAAACTCGTCCCTGGAAAACTTGTCTCCGGAAAACTCGATCCTGGAAAACTCATCCCCTTTTGCTAAGTAGGAAAACTTGTCTCTTATTGAAGAAATATCGATTGAAAACACATTTTATGACCGTTTTTGAAGAAGATATTGTTTTTAAAAGAGAATACACATCCCATAATATTTAGAAAAAATACTTTTACCTGTTTACTGTTGTTTCAAAAAAAATTTAATTAATTTTTCTAAGTTTTCGTTTTCTACCTAGCTTTGAAAGTTTTAGGTCTTTCAACTTATTTTAAAGAGTTTATTTAGTTAAAAAAAAAAAAAAAGGTAATGTCGAGTGTTACTTATGAACAAATAATGTCCGACATAAGAGGATCACGTCTTAGGAGTATAATTGCTCAAAAAGAGAAAATTAAAGAAAATGTTAAGGTAGATATAGTTTTAAAACGACCCCCCCTCCCCCCCAAAAAAAGAAGAAAATAAATTTGTATATTTTTAGGTAATAATGCACATTCTATAATATTTTTAAGAATATTTTTACATGTTTATTGTTTTAAAAAAATTAAATTGATTTTTCCAAGTTTTCGTTTTCTACCTAGCTTTGTAAGTTTTTGGTGTTTAAACGTATTTTAAAGAGTTTATTTAGTTAAAAAGAAATAACAAGTAATGTCGCACGACATTACTTAGTAAATAATTTTTAACAAAAAAATGTCTGAAAATTAAAGAAAATATTAAAACGAGCCTCCCCCACCTCCAAAAGAAAATTAATTTGTATATTTTTAAGTACTGCACAAGTGCCCCGAAATGACTTTTAAACGATAAGCTCCCCTCCCCATGTTAAGAATGGCTTCCGAAATTATTATTTTAAATCGGTACCAAAATTACATAAGACCGTGTTTTCTTTTTTGTTGTTCTGTAATAACACAAGAATTATTTAAACTAAATTAATTCTTCTAAATAAAATAATTGCTTTCTTTGATAATATATGTTTTCTTTATTTATTTTTGTTTCGTAATGACACAAAAAGTGTTAAAACTAGACTATTTTTTTTAATAAATATTTGGTTTCGTTTTTCATATCTTGACCCCGTGATCAAGTTTATTTTTTTAAAGCAAGAATTAAAAATAATTTTTACAAATATTATGGGGGTGCATTTCCTTCAAGAACAGTAATAAAATGTGTTTTCAATTGATATTTATTCAATAAGGGACCAGTTTTCCTACCTAGCAAAAAGGGGGGGAGATTTTTCCCGGGACGAGTTTTCTGGGCACTGTACAAACAGAAAAATCCTAAGATGCCAAAAAGCCTTCTATTAGGTTTGTGCAAAAATAATGTTTTTTGATGTTCAACTATATATCTAAAAACAACATTTTTACACCAAGTTTCTTCGCTCGAACTGCTAGACTGGAATTCTGTAGTAGATCCCTGATTTCAGTGATTGTACTGACATGCAGAAGTTCAAGTAAATGTGAATAGACATCTTTAAAATTACAATTTTGCAAAATTTGACAGGACGACAATAAATGTTGATAAATGATAAAATTATAATTTTAAATAACGCATGAGAGCATTTGGTATGAGAGAAAAAAACTATCAGAATTAAAAAACAAAAAAAAAAGTAACGAAGAATTGAATCGCTCCCTGTTTTTTTAATTTTTTTTGCTTTGTTTTTATTATTGTTTTTATTACTCAAAAAAACATTGTTAAAATTAAAACAAAAATTTTTTTGAAATTTACTAATAAATTAAAAGCGAAATATTTTTTGGCGCGAGAGATGACATGTGCTAACAATCTCTTGTTAACTCATTTTTAATTTTTTTAATTTTTACTTCAAAATTCTAAAATCAATCATTAAGAGAAAAAGTAATCAATAAATTTATTAATCAATTTTATTGAAAACTCCGCTATCGTTTATCAAGAATCTTTTTAATTTCATTTTTTGTTGGTTGTTTTTCGGGGGGAGATATAGTTTTTGAGTTTAGGAAAACTCGTCCCGGGAAAACTTGACCCCTTTCGCTAGGTAGGAAAACTGGTCCCGTATTGAATAAATATCGATTGGAAACACATTTTATGATCGTCCTTGAAGGAGATATTGTTTTTTAATATAGACTATAGCCCTCCATAATATTTAAAAAAAATATTTTTTCTTGTTTAATGTTTTTTTTTTTTTTTAAATAAAATCGATTTTCTAAGTGTCCGTTTTCTACCTAACTGGCTAAGTTCTTAGTGGTTTCACTTATTTTAAAGCGTTTATTATGTTCATAAACGAGAGACCGCATATTTTTTAAAATATTAATATAAAAAAGAATTTACTTATTTACTGTTGTTTAATTTATTTGGAATCGTTTATTCGGTAAAGAAAAAAAAACACAGAAAACAAACAAAAGTGTTACGTGAGAACGAGAAATAATGTCCGGTATATCACATCTTAGGGGTCTTGATAATCGCTAAAAAATAGAAAATTAAAGAAATTACTAAGGGAGATTTGGTTTTAAAAAGAAAATAATAAATTTTAATATTTTTTAAAATATAATTTTGAGAGGGTGGGGGTGGGGGTAAAAACTATATCTCCCTCCAAAAAACAACCAACAAAAAATGAAATTAAAAAGATTCTTGATAAACGATAGCGGAGTTTTCAATAAAATTGATTAATAAATTTATTTAGTGATTACTTTTTCTCTTAATGATTGATTTTAGAATTTTGAAGTAAAAATTAAAAATGAGTTAACGAGAGATTGTTAGCATATGGCATCTCTCGCGTCAAAAAAATATTTCGCTTTTAATTTATTAGTTAATTTTTGCAAAATTTGATAGGACGACAATAAATGTTGATAATTGATAAAATTATAACTTTAAATAACGCATGAGTGCATTTGGTATGAGAGAAAACAAAAACATAACAACAAAAAAACTATGATAATTAAAAAACCAAAACAAAAAGTAAAGAATTGAATCGCTCCCTGTTTTTTAATTTTTTTGTTTTGTTTTTTTATTATTGTTTTTATGACTCCAAAAAACATCGTTAAAATAAGAACAAAAAAATTTGTAATTAACTTTGTATGAACATAATAAACGCTTTAAAATAAGTGAAACCACTAAGAACTTAGCCAGTTAGGTAGAAAAATATTATGGGGGGCTATAGTCTATTTTAAAAAACAATATCTCCTTCAAGAACGATCATAAAATGTGTTTTCAATCGATATTTATTCAATACGGGACCAGTTTTCCTACCTAGCAAAAGGGGACGGGTTTTCCGGAGACGGGTTTTCCCCGTGACGAGTTTTCCGGGCACCATAGTTTTTACCCCCCCCCTCTCTAAATTATATTTTAAAAAATATTAAAATTTATTATTTTCTTTTTAAAACCAAATCTCCCTCAGTAATTTCTTTAATTTTCTATTTTTTAGCGATTATCAAGACACCTAAGATGTGATATACCCTCCTGTCGGACATTTCTCATTCTCACGTAACACCCGACATGTTTTTTTGTTTGTTTTCTGTGTTATTTTTTTCCGTTACTGAATAAACGATTCCAAATAAATTACACAACAAACATAGTTGGCGAGGTAGAAAAATCGATTTTATCCTTTTATAAACAACAGTAAATAAGTAAATTCTTTTTACATTAATATAAAAAAATATGCAGTCTCGTTTATGAACATAATAAACGCTTTAAAATAAGTGAAACTACTAAGAACTTAGCCAGTTAGGTAGAAAACGGACACTTAGAAAATCGATTTATTTAAAAAAAAAAAAATAAATAAAAACATTAAACAAGTAAAAATATGTTTAAAAAATATTATGGGGGCGGCTATAGTCTATTTTAAAAAACAATATCTCTTTCAAGAACGATCATAAAGCGTGTTTTCAATTGATATTTATTCAATAAGGAACCAGTTTTCCTTCCTAGCGAAAGGGGACGAGTTTTCCGGGCACCCCGTTTTCGATGTTAGTTTAACTTTATTTATAATTTTTAGTTGAATCTAAATAGGTCACACTGACCTAGATTAGGATATTTTTCTGACTAATTTTCTCCAAGTTAAAAAACGACCCTGGTGTCTAACTCTGTCCCGTGGGGAAGCATTGTAAATAGGTACAATTAAGATAAAAATGGCAGTGCTCTAACTGCTCTATAAAACAAGTAAAATGAGGAAAGGAAGACTATCCCCCCACCCACCTTCTGCTTGGTCCTAAGTTACGAAAGTTTTTCTTGCTTCTTGCCATTTTAAAAAATTCACTTTTACTAGAACACTACTATTTTTCCGTATGCCATTCTTAGTTACCAAAATCTTTACCACAATAATTAAAAAATAGCCAAAAAGCCCAATAACATAAAATTAATTAATTTTAGAAGATAAAAAAATAACTTTTTCATATTTAATTTTTTTAAATATTCTTCTGGTACTTTATGAAACTGCCAACTAGGAAAATTATGGAACAAAAATTGGTTGACAATAGATTTTATGACTGTTCTTAGAGGAGATAAAACTTTATACAAGGGACTATTGTCCCCCACCCACTTCATTTTTTTAAAATTAATATAATGTAAGAATGTATCGATTGTAAATAGATTTTATGACCCTTCTGGAGAAAGTACAGTTTTAAAATCATCTATTACCCTAACCCACCCACTCCTCCAAATTATATTTAAAAAATTTTTTTGTTAATATAATAATTAGAAAAATAATAAAATAATACAAGAACATGTTCTTTCTTTCACTTACAAAAAGTAACAAAGTTGTGATTAAAATCTAATTTTAGGCAACATGGCCACCAGCGATAAAACATTGAATTACATTTTCAAGACTTTATAAAGTAAATAAGAATTTTATTTTATTACAAAAATATAATTTAAGATTAAAAAATCAACAGTAATCCTTTTTTGGCACGCCAGGACGCCATCTCGTCACGTGCCAAATTTCATTCTGTCATAAAAACAACTTTCTACAAAAAAAAAAAAAACTTATTTTTACATTTTTACCTCGTGAATAAACAAAATTATATATTAAAAATCGCATTTATTATTTTTAATAAAAAAAGAAACCAACTTCATACCCGGTGTATAATTTTGATTTAAAAAAAATAAATAAATAAACGCGGTTTTTCCTATATATTTTTATGCTTATTCGCTAGGTAAATGTCTAAACATTCTTGTAAAATAAACTTTATTCAATTTTATTCTTTAGAAAAAATAATTTGTGAGTACGCCACACAGAAATTTATAAAAAAAATAGTTTTGCTTTACAATCGAAAACATTGACTTCAACTCCGTTGTTTGATTTTAAAAATAATAAACGCGGTTTTTAATATATAATTTTATGTTCATTCGTGAGATAAAAATGTAACAATAAGTTGGGTTTATTTTTTGTAGAAAATTGTTTTTATGACGGAATAAAATTTGGCACGTGGCATACTTTTTGGCGAGCTGGCATCCTGGCGTGTCAAAAAAGAATTACCCAAAAATCAATTTATCTAAAACTAACTGTTTCTATCAATGGTGTTATTCAAGTCTTCAATTTTCTTCTTTTTTTTTTTTTTACTATCTTAAACGGTGCCTGAAAAACTTGTCCATTTTTGCTAAGTAGGAAAACTGGGTCATGATTGAATAAATATTGATTGAAAACATTTCTTGGAGGAGATATTTTTTTAAAGAATATTTTTACTTGTTGGCTGTTTTACAAAAAGATAAAATCGATTCTTCTAAGTGTTCGTTTTCTCCCTAGCTTAATAAGTTTTCATTCGTTTAACTTATTTCAAAGCTTTTATTCAGTTACAAAAAACAAAACAAAAAAAACAAGTACTGTCAAGTGTTACATGCGAACAAGAAAAATGTCCAACACGAAAGGATCACATCTTGGGAGTTGATAATTGCTCAAAAATAGAAAATTAAAGAAAATACTGAGATAGATATAGTTTTAAAAAGAGCCCCTCCAAAAGAAAATTAATTTTAATAGTTCTTAAATATAATTTAGGGGTGAGAGGCTTTCTTAAAAACTATAACTCCCTCAAAAACAAAATAACCACAAAACAAACAAAAATGAAATTAAGATTCTTGAATAATGGGAGTAGAGTTATTGATAAATAAATTTTGATTACTTTTTTTCTCAATGGTTTATCGATTTTCAAATAAAAAATAAAAATAGAAATGACTCGAAAGATTTTCAACCCTTCTCCCGCCAAAAAAATGTTTTGCTTTTTTTTTTTTATAGTTAATTATAATTTTTATATTTCTAGTGTTTAAGCAATACATTTTCTTATTTATAACAATATTTTTTGAAGTTAAAAATAATTAAAAAAAAAAAAAAAAAAAAAACAGGGGAAGGTTCGATTCTTTTGTGGTAGATTTCATTTTGCTTTTTAATTTGATCAATTTCTTTTTTACTAATACTAAATGCATGATTGTTAAAAAAACAAAAACAAACATTACTCCTGTTATTCAAGAATCTTTAATTTCATTTTTTTTTTTATTGTTTTGTTTTTGAGAGAGATATGAATTTAGGAAAACTCATCTCCGGAAAACTCGACCCTTTTTGCTGGTCCCTTATTGAATAAATATCGATTGAAAACACATTTTATGACCGTTCTTGAAGATATTGTCTTTAAAGAATTTAGGAGAACTTGTCTCCGGAAAACTTGTACCTGGAAAACTCGACACCGGAACACTCGTCCCCTTTCGCTAAGTAGTAGTGTTTTCCTAGCAAAAAGGGGGGATTTTTTCAGGTACGAGTTTTCCAGAGACGGGTTTTCTGGAGATGAGTTTTCCCAGGACGAGTTTTCCGAGCACCGTCTTTAAAAGAGAATGCACATCCCATAATATTTAAAAAAAAAAATATATTTTTACTTGTTTACTGTTGTTTTAAACAAATTAAAGTAATTTTACTAAGATTTCGTTTTCTACTTAGCTTTGTAAGTTTTTAGTGTTTCAACTTATTTTAAAGAGTTTATTTAGTAAAAAAAAAAAAAAAAAAAAAGACAAGTAATGTCGAGTGTTACCTTTGAACAAAAAATGTTGAACATAAGAGGATAATGACTTAGGAGTTTCGATAATCGCTCAAAAATAGAAAATTAAAGAAAATACTGAAGTAGATATAGTTTAACATGAGCCTCCACCCCCACGAAAAGAAAATAAATTTGTATATTTTTTATATTTTAATTTCCAAGATCACTACTCGGAAAAAAATTAAGCTACCGGAAGTGGATATGGTTGATTATGTAACAAAACCGAATGGAAGACATGAAAAACGAAACCATATATTAATAAAAAAAATATTTCAGTTTTTAACATTCCTTGTGTTATTATGAAACAAGCAAACAAAAAGAAAACACTTTTTGTATCATCAAATAATAAAACAAATATTTTATTTAGAAAAATTGGTACTTCAGGGGGAACATGGACTCTGCATGAACAGTGTTTCTATTTAACGATCGCTAAAGATTTTATTTGGTTTATTTAATCACGAAAAGGGTACTATTTGAGGACCAAAAAAGGGGGGGGGCAAAAGCATTATTTAAATGCATGAAAAAATAATTTAAAAAATAATATTCAGTGGCGAAAATAATAAAAAATAAAATAAAAATAAGCACGAAATAAAAGTATGAATCAAATTCACACAAAGAAAAAAAAAAGAAAAAAATAAATACATGCGCGATTAAAAATAAAGTCTATGAGATATATACGAAGAAAGTGAAAGAAAACGCTTTGAGGGAGCAATCATTAAATAAAAACACTTTATGCAGGGTCCATGTTCCCGTGGCGTACCGAAAAATTAATTTAGTTTTAACACTTTTTTATTCATGAAACAATAAAAGGCACTTCTGCAGTATGCGCACGGCACCCATCTTTTCTTGGTGCGTTTCACTAAACTATCGCCATGTGGCGTGTGTCAAAAAACATTTAAATTATTAATTTTATGTTGACCCTTCAAATTTGCTTTAATTCAAAAAGATGTTTCATTTAAATTATTTGTTAAAAAAAAAAAAAGCTATTTTACTTTATAAAAATCTAATGTTATTTTTATTACAAAATTGTTTTGCTAAAATTATATTTTCTTACGCAGACTTTTAAATAAATGTTTTTACAATTATATATTGATACATTTTTTTTTTCAAATATTTTTCTGTTCAGAAAAAAAGATTTTAAAAAATCTTGTTTGTTACTTATTTGCCGCGTTATTTGACCTAGAAGAAATTGGAGTTATCTCCCCCTAACAATAGGCGCCGTCTGCATACTGCACAACTGACCCTGAAATGACTTTTAAACGATACTCTCCCCTTCTCCAAGTTAAGAATGGCTTTCAAAATAACGTTATTATTTCAGCGCAGTACCAAGTACCATGTTTTCTTTTTTGTTGTTTTGTAATAACACAAGAATTATTTAAACTGAATTAATTCTTCTAAATAAAATAATTGCTTTCTCTGATAATATGCGTTTTCTTTCTTTTAGTTTTGTTTCGTAATAACACAAAGTGTTAAAACTAGAGTATTTTTTTAAATAAATATATGGTTTTGTTTTTCGTGTCTTGACTCTGGAATCAAGTTTATTTTATTAAAACAAGAGTTAAAAATAATTTTTAAAAATATTATGGGGGGTGCATAGTCTCTTTTAAAAACAATATTTCCTTCAAGAACAGTAATAAAATGTGTTTTCGATCGATATTTATTCAATAAGGGACCAGTTTTCCTACCTAGCAAAATGGGGGAGGAGTTTTTTGGGTACGAGTTTTCCGGGCAGCGAGAGATATAGCCCCCCCACCCCCAATTATATTTAATAATTTTAAAACAGTAAATAAGTATAAATATTTTTTTTAAATATTATGGAGAGTGTCGTCTCTATTGAACTGCATAAATGCTTTAAAATCGATTTTTCTAAGTTCGTTTTCTACCTAGCTTTATAAATTTTAAGTGGTTCAACTTATTTTAAATAGTTTATTTAGTTAAAAAAAAGTGTTACTTTTGAACAAAAATTACTTTAGTTTTTAACACTCCTTGTGTTACAAAAAAAAACACAAAAAAAAAAAAAAACACTCCTTATGTTATTAAAAAAAAAAGAAAAGAAAAAGGAAACACTTTTATTATCAATTGTATATTGATACATTTTTATACAATAAATGTTTCGGTTTTCCAATATTTTTCTGTTCGGAAAAAATCTTGTTTGTTACTTATTTGCTGCGTTATTTGACCAAGAAGAAATTGGAGTTATCACCCCCTAACAATAGCTATCGTCTGCATACTCCAGAAATGCGCTCCAAATGACTTTTAAAACAAAAAAATATCTTATATTATCAAATAATAAAACAAATATTTTATTCAAAATACTTATTTTTATTTAATATTTGATAATACAAGATGTGTTTTCTTTTTTTTTTTTTCGTAATAACAAGAATTGTTTAAACTAAATTAATTCTTCTGAATAAAATATTTGCTTTCTTTGATATTACATGTGTTTTCTTTCTTTTTTTTTGTTTCGTAATAACACAAAATGTGTTAAAACTAAATTATTTTTTGTAAATAAATATATGGTTGCGTTTTTCATGTCTTGATTCTGTGACATCGTGATAAAGTTTTGTTTTTTTTAAACAAGAGTAAACAAGTAAAAATAATTTAAAAAAATATTATGGGGGGTGCGTAGTCGCCTTTAAAAACGATATCACCTTCAAGAATGGTCGTAAAATTTGTTTTCAATCGATATTTATTCAATGATGGAAGTTTTCCTACCTAGCAAAATGGAGGAGTTTTTCATGCACCACTTTTAACCCGACTGAAACTTTGTTTTTTTTATTTTTTCAAAAGATTTTCATTCAAAGTGGATGAAAATAATATGGTTACTTGTTGTGTAACTGTTGAAAGAGGTGGCTTAATTACTAACAAAATTGTAAAAAAGATTCATACTACCACAGACCCCAAATCCAAGAATTCTTTCAACATGACCATACCATCAAACTCACATTAATACTCACATTGAACATCCATCATATCATTCTAATATCATTTCTCTCCATCCAATACATCCTTAATTCTCAATAGCCAGCTTACATTTCCAGAGATAATCACACTCTCTCAAAAAAACATTCAGCAAGTTACACAGGTCAGTAAATTACACAGCACATTATACAGATCATTAAATATTTAAATTCTACTGCACTTGATATGGCATTTTTTTTATACAGGCCAAAAGGCCACTCAAGGATAATGGTTAAAGAGTGTACAGTAGAAATTGGACAATATAGTAATCATTAGTAATGAAAATTCGGTAAATTTGATAACTTATATGGAATGGCTCATCAAGAACTTATTTACGTTAGACTTGAAGACAACCATATTGTAGTCAGCCAGAAAGCAGGAAAACGGAAGACAATTCCACAGGCGTGCAGTTCTAAGAAAGAAGCTTTATTCATGGAATCTACGTTTAGGTTAAGGCACAGATAAAGAGTGGGGGGAATTATTGATAGTGTGTACAGCTAGACGAGTGTTTCTTGTGAAAGTTTGGTGGGGGGGAGGACCATAGACTGAAGCTCAGTCGAACACTTTCCATGAAAATAATGATACATCAGAGACAAACTCGCAACATCTCTTCTGTGAGATAGAGGTTGCAGGGAAGAGAAAAGGACATCTCCTACGAGGCTACAAAGTCTATTTTGAACTCTATCAAGGCAGGACAAGTCCTTTCTAGCAGCTCCTGCCCAGATGTGGCAACAGTATTCCATCCTTGGACGTACCTGGCTCTTATATAGATAGAGAATTGCATCAGCAGTGAGATATCTACCGGATCGATAGAAAGATCCCACCATTTTTCCAGCGGCCTTGCCAACAAATTTGATGTATGTGTTCCATTTAAGATCAGGAGTAATAGTCAAGCCCAGAAGCTTGTCAAAACTTGAGGCCTCCTGAAGACAAGAGCCATTCATTATATAGACGGACACATGCATTTGTTGTTTTTTTATTTGCTATTTCTGAACTGTAATTTTGCAATAAAAAAACAAACAAAAAAAAACAGTTTCAGCACATTAAATGTACACAAGTCTGTATCTAAGTAAATTTTACCATTTTTGATATAAGGAATTTACTGTATTTTATGATTTCTGAACTTTTAAATATTCTGCATTTTCACCATTTACTGTTTGAAGTAAATAAAACCAATTTTTCTGAATTAGATGAAAGGGTCTAGGCCCACTCTCCTATAGTTTTAAATAGAGGTTACCTTGCCCAATATTGAATAGTAAAGTTGCTTTTTTTTATTGTTTTTTATTTTGAATTAATCACTGTATCATTTATGTTTCAGGATTTATTGTTTTTATGTATAGCTTTTTACAGTTAATAAATAAATAAATAAAATGACATTGCTATGACAGCACAAGTCTTGGTGCATTCAGTAAGTTTATAATTAATTCAATAAGAGTAGATTAATTTTACTGCTTAATGTTTTGCATTTGAACACATCGCATCTTACAATATTGTTTATCTTACAGTTTATTTTATTTTATTTTACAAAATAGACCTAACATGGCCTAGTATTTTTATCTGATATGAGATTTTATCTTTCTTCTGTCAGTGAATGAGAAATCCTTCTAGACTGGATCAATAAAGTACAGTATCAGAACAGATAATCCTAGTTTTTACTTTTGAAAATAATACTAAAAGAAAAAGTTATTGTAAAATTGGCAAATGTTTAAATGCAGAGTTAGACCTAAAGCTGGTTTATAATATGGGAAAATCCAGAGGCACTTTGAATTAAAACAGAAATAAAAATTGCCTCAGTCTAGACAGAGTTCTCCTTCACTAACAGTAGACAAAAAATATTTAATATCTATTCTGAACCTACATTTTAATATCTATATATCTACAAAAGTGAAATTGTCTGTCTGCGCATGTGTCCGTTTATATATGTACATTTCCCTAATAAACTACTCTGTCAATTTTCGGTCTACAGACTCAAGATTTGACATAGGGTGTATTGAGATTTGGAAAAATCTTTTTAATCGGTTTTCGGACAGAAATTTGGCTGTCAAGGAGTCAAAGTTCAACGATTTAACCTTTGAAAACTCTACCAAACACCTATGCAATTTTGGATCTAAACACTTGAAATTTTAAATGTAGGTCACTTGGACATGGGTCAAACTTTTTAATTCGATTTGAACTTAAAGCAATAAATGTTAAAGGTTCAAAATTGGGGTCAAATTTTTAAAACTTTGACCCCTGCGGTCTCTACCAAATTACTCAGCCAATTTCTGGTCTAAACATTTGAAATTTTACATAAAGTGTAAAAAGAGCAAGTTTTTTAATTGCTTTGGGTCCAAAATTTGAGCTGCAAAGGGGTCAAAGTTCAAAAGATTTGACCTTTGCAGTATCTAGCAAATTACTCAGCTAATTTTTAGTCTAAACATTTGAAATTTTACATAACGGGTATTCAGACTTGAGGCAACCATTTTAATCAGTTTTTAGAGCAAGTTATGAACAGTATGTAGGGCCCGAGCAAAGCCGAGCTAAACTTCTAGTTAATTCTATTTTGAAAAGTTAGAAAAAAAAAAAAAAAAAAAAAAAAAAAACTGTAAAGAAAAAAAAAATGTCAAATTGACAAATCTTCAAGGCAAATGTAAAAACTCATTTTTAGCTTTTAAATATTCAAAGCAGACATTTTTCTTAAATTTCTAATGGTTAGGTTCTTTGATTGGTTAATTTGAATCATAAGACAAATCTTAATTGAAATTGTGGTGGCATAAATAGTGCTGCTCATTTAACACTAAATCAATATGCAAAAATAGATCTACCAATCTGCAATCTAAAATAATTGTTCGCTTTTTTTTTTTTTTTTTTTTTTTTTTTTTCACGAAAGATACATGTAATGTAATACAATGTAATACAAAGATGTAATACAATTTATTTAAAATAAATAACAAAAACGCAATTTAAATGTCCAATATTGGAATGGGGGGGGGAGGATGATGAGATTAGCCCTCTATTAAAAACTATAGGGAAGCCCTTAACTTAGACAAGAGTAAATGGTAAAAGTGCAGAGTAGTGCACAGCTGACTTATTGTAAAGAAAAAAAAAAAAAAGAAAGGACTTCTACCAATCTATCTACCGATCTGTATACTTTTAACATGCTAAAACTGTTTTCAAGTTTTATTTAAATATTTTTTTCTCTTAAGATCTCTTTATAACACACGAGGGACAATAATCGCTTAACTATTGAGGAAAGTTGTAAAAATAACTTATTATAGCACTAATCCTAAATCATATTTGCTACTTAGTTATTGGTAATAGGAAAAGTCATTTTTTTTTTGTTTATAAATATCTGGTGCTTGTTAAAAATGGCACAAAAAAATGGTAGAAGTGAATAAATAGGTAAAAATGGTACTTTGACAAAGGAAAATTAGGATCGTCCGAGAAGTGCAGGCTAAGCTCTTATTCCCCTTAACTTTAGTTTGGGAAAAGTCGCTTTGGTTAGGTTCAAATTCTATAGAAGTACCGAAAAGAATAATTGTAACGTTTTATTTAATAACTAGCGGGGGTACCCGGCGTTGCCCGAGTGTTTGTTTCCGGGACGGGGGGGAGTTTTAAAAAATGTTATGGTAGGTAAGTAGGAAGGATCAAACCCGGAGTCATGAGTAAAAGTAGGAAAATAAAGTGTGAAAAAAAAACAAAAAAACATCTGCAACGTTAACAGTTCGGCCACCAAGAAAAGTCCATTCCAGTTGTTTAGGAAAAAAAAAAACAAAAAAAAAACGACTACGGTAGGTCGGCGTGAACGTGAAAATATAATGTGAATTGTCCAGCACGCTAACCACTACGCCACAGAGCACTGCAGCTTAGTTTAGTGATTTTAAATAACTTCACATGAAAGAACTACGAAGTCAAACCGGTGTTCTCTTCTCAACTGTTCCTTGTGATCGATCCCCAAACGGTGTTAAGTGGTGGCAGGGGGAGGAGGAATTTATTAGAGAGAAAATATTTTACCACTTCCATTGATCTTAACCGATTTTGGCCGTGACTTCTCAGCAGAAAAAGTATAGAAATCTAAGATTATCGAGGAATTTGAGAAATAATAAGCCTATAACACACCTCAGATATTGTTCTGCTGTTTGTGCATATTATATTTGCATGAAATATCTTGATTTTTAATCCTATTAATGTCAAAATCAGACGGGGAAAAAATGAGTTCATTTTATTTATATAGAGATTATTTTATAATAAATATTTATGTATAATAATCAGAGAAAAAGTCTAAAAATTTTATTGTTGACATTTACCTAAATTACATTTATTTCTTAAAGTCTTAAAAATGGAAACTTAATTCAATAATTGCTTGCAGCTATTGCTTTTAATTTTCTTGCACCAGAACGATTTTTACTTTTTAAAAAACATGTTAGTTTAACACAAAAGTGCAAAATTGATTTACAAATAATCAAATTAAACTTCTTTTTAGAATAGGAATTTTGGGCTTGTTTTACAATAGACTTTAATGCGTTTATTTGGTTAAAAAGAAAACAAGTAGTGAAGAGTATTATGTGAGAACAAGATATATGGCGGACAAGATAGGGTCATATCCCTAAAGTCTCGATAACAACTTAAAAATAAAACAAATTACTGGTAGAAATTCACTCAATAAAAGTTATGGTAACATTTATTGGGTGAGTTTCTCCCAGTGTTTTTATTTTTAAGCCATTATCCAGACTTTAAAGATGTCAGTCATATCACAGCTTTTGCAGCTTAATTGTTATATGACGCGGTCTTAATTTAAAAAGTAATAAGCGTTTTTTTTCTTTCTATTAATGTGTAATATGTAATTGATTTTCATAATAAAATATATATAACTATGTATTTTGAATTATTTTTTTCTAAACTTATGACTTGACAATATGTTTCCATCCTGACACTCTTGATAGGTAAAGTTCAATAATAAAATCAGTGTAATTTTTGTCTCTATTCTATGCCAATGAGTTGTTTGAAGCAACAGAAGCTTGTCAGTTGGTGATGGGACAAAACCTGCCAAACAAAATAATTCAAACATGAACTAATAAAAAAATAAATTTATATTAATGTATTTACATGTACATTTATCTAATAATAATATAATAATAATTATTTCTCTTGGCAAAAATGTTTTTATTTCATTTTTAAAGGAAGGTTCTTTGTTTACTATTCTGTACTTTCACCTAACAATTTAATCTTATATTACATAAAAGTTACAATGTGTATGTACGTATGTGAGGACATTTCTCAGCAAATTTTTAATCTACATCTCCATCAACAAATTTTTAATATACAAACTTGAAATTTGGTATATAGGTATTTAGAAAAAATATCCGCATGCACATATTTTAGTTTCTTTCCGTTTTTTTTTATTCTATTTTTTTATAAAGAATTTTAAGGATATGTTAAATATCTACAGTATTTCTGTTTATAATAAAGAATTCTACACTAATTAAAATATGTGTATTTTACGACCGGGCAATACCGAGTGGCCTGCTAAATAAATAAACTTGATCAATTGAAACTTTCGCCGAAACTTATATTACTGATGAAGTTTAATATCAGGAAAAGAATCTGACCAAACATCACTTGGTAATAAATTTGAATCGGGTACTCTTCCGGTTTGCTAATATTTATGAAATTCTCAGTGCTCTTGTTTCATTCTGTTTTTTTATGTTTTCTTCCAATTCGTAATAACTTTTTTGTTGGTAAAAGAAATTAGCTATTACTAGCAGAGAGACCCAATGTTGCCCGAGATTGGAATAGGGTCAACAAATGGTTCAAACATCCATATTTTTATTGACATCGAAATCTGTGAAATCGCCCATTTTTCAATCAAATTGATTCATTGGCTGCTCTAATTGGGGACCTATCGCAGAGCACCTGGAGGAAGCTTCAATGCCTCCCCGCAGTGACAGTCCATAAATACATTGTAGTAGCAATATACATGAAAAAATTGAAATGGCTTAAAATATTTTAATGTCGAAGAGGTTGATGAGCTAAGAAAGAATCTTTTTAAATTAATCCAATTAAAATTAAGGAAGTTATAACTATTTTTGTGCCTCACACATTTGAATATTTTTCCCCTCTTTAAGACCATGCGAGTTTTGTCATATTTTTTACACTACTTCTTCAGTAAAAATGTTATATCTTTGTTAAAACAGTAGATTAAGCAATGAAATTTACCATATAAGTGTGTTTTTGTACTAGAAATTAGAATATGCTACTGAAAATCTCCAACAATTAATGGTTTCCAAATAATCTGCAGTAAATGCACATAAATATGCTGCAATTCTTTAAACATGTCATGTATCCAGAAATAACTCAAAGCTGAATTGTAATGCATTTTATGTATAAATAACTGAAATCGAAATCTAAGACTGTTTAAAAATGAATATATTGCAATATTTCTTTGGTATTATTGTAGATTAATACCTTCCGTTAAACCCCCACCCCATTCTTCCGAATTTAGGAAAACTCGTCTCCGGAAAACTTGTCCCCTTTTGCTATGTAGGAAAACTGGTCTCTTATTGAATAAATATCGATGGAAAACACATTTCGTTACCGTTCTTGAAGGAGATATTGTTTTAAAAAGAGACTATGCACCCCCGTAATATTAAAAAAAAAAAAATTTTTAACTCTTGCTTAAAAAAAAAAAAAACTTGATCACTCAGTCAAGATACGAAAAACGAAACCAAATATTTATTAAAAAAATACTCGTTTTAACACTTTTTGTGTCATTATGAAACAAAAGTAGAGAAAGAAAACACGTATTATCAAAGAAAGCAATTATTTTATTTAGAAGAATTAATTCAGTTTAAATAATTCCCATAATATTTTAAAAAATATTTTTACATGTTTATTGTTTTAAAAAAATTAAATTGATTTTTCCAAGTTTTCGTTTTCTACCTAGCTTTGTAAGTTTTTGGTGTTTAAACTTATTTTAAAGAGTTTATTTAGTTAAAAAGAAATAACAAGTAACGTCAGACTCGACATTACTTAGTAAATAATTTTTAACAAGAAATGTCCGAAAATAAAATAAAATACTGAGGTAGATATAGTTTAAAAAAAAAAAAAAAAAAGTTTAAAAGAAAACAAATTTGTATATTTTTAAGTACTGCACAAGTGCCCCCGAAATGACGTTTAAACGATACCCTCCCCTAAGAATGACTTTCGAAATAATAACATTATTTCAGCACGGTACCAAAATTACATAAGACCGTGTTTTCTTTAACACAAGAATTTATTTAAACTGAATTAATTCTTCTAAATAAAACAATTGCTTTCTTTGATAATACGTGCTTTTTTTTCTTTATTTTTTTTTCATAATAACACAAAAAGTGTTAAAACTAGAGTATTTTTTAAATAAATATTTGGTTTCGTTTTTCGTATCTTGACTCCGTGACTAAGTTTTTTTTTAAGCAAGAGTTAAAAATAATTTTTTAAAAATATTATGGGGGTGCATAGTCTCTTTTAAAAACAATATCTCCTTCAAGAACGGTAATAAAATGTGTTTTCAATCGATATTTATTCAATAAGGGACCAGTTTGCCTACCTAGTAAAAGTTTTCCGGGTACAGGTTTTCCGGAGATGAGTTTTCCGGGCACCCATCCTACCACCTCTCCAAAATGTGAGTTTACCTTTGTAGGCAATTATGTGTGAACACGAAAAGTTTAATGAAGATAAATATTATTTTAGAATTTAATGTAAAATGATTCCGCATTTTTGAGCCATTCTAGCGTTTTAGGGCAGTTTTTTTTCTATAGGAGATAAATTTTGCGCACCTGTTTTTTTTTTTGTTTTTTTCTAAAATCAATTATGTGTGGTTTTAAAAGAGTCTTTGTGCAATTATGAGAGGGGGGGGTCACTAACTTTGAGTTAATGATAGAGCTAAAGCAAATTATCTGTGAACATCCTGAAGATTTGATAGAAGCAAAAAATGATTTTAGAATTTAGAGTAATGGTTGGTTTCTGATAAATTTAATATAAAATAATTCACTATTTCCAGACCATTCTAGCATTTTAGGACAGTTGACCAATTTATTTTTTTATGGGATTTATATGCACTTTTTTTTAAGGAAGGATTTTTTAAAAAAATTTTTAGACACTTATATGTAGCTTACCAAGGAATTTTGTTTGGGGAGGAGCTTGTCACTTGGACTTAGTGTTATTGTTAGGGCTAAAGGTTTTAGGAGGAGGAAGTTTGCCACTTGTACCAAGGGTTAGTGATAGGGTGAAGGGAGTTTTTTTTAAGAGGGCGTTTGACACCCATATTTACAATTAGTTGTTCATAATTATTGGCTTTTAAAAATGTTATGCTTTAGATTTTGAAAATCAAATTACTTTTAAATATGTAAACTTACGTAAATGAGGAGTGTGAAACTTTACAAGAATTATGACAAAAAGATGAAAATAAATTTCATTTAAAACAAGCGATGTCACTAACAGAAAATATATTTGGAAAACTTAAGTATTTTTTGCCATCTAAAAAAACTTTTTGCTAAAGCTGGCAAATCGTTCACAAATTTTGAATTTATTTGATTTTTACATTTCTCGTCCGAGTGACACAGTATTTTGTTAAACTTCCCAGTTTAAGACTTTTTTTTTTTTCTCTACCTGGACTTGAGGCCAAGATCAGTGCTACACTTCGCCTTTTTTGTCCTCTGTCAGTGAAGGAGAAATCTTTCATGAATGAAACAATTTTTTATGTTTGTTCATATACAGATTGCCCCTTTTTGAGAGTTGGATTTTTCTCACATTAAAAACCGACCTTGTGTCTAACTCCTTGTAGGAAGGCAAGTAAATAAGAACTTAACTAGAAACTGAGCACCTCCTACAAATATTTAAATTTTGCATTTTGCATTTTTTCTTATATATATATATAATTGGGTAGATTAGTGTCTATTGATAAAAACCACTGTAAAAAATTGTAATGGGGGGGGGGAGTATTGTGGGGGGGGGGGGAGGTACTGCTCACACACGTGAAGCAAAAAAAAAAAAAAAAAAAAAAAATCATATTTCACATTTTCGTTTTTTTTTTAAACAAAGCACTGTTTAATTCGCCATTAAAAACTAATGCAATGGATGCACATAAGTTACATATTTACAAAGCTTATTTTCTTTTTTTTTTCAACTATATAAATATTTTTAAAATTTGATCAGAAATAATGCCAGACTGGTTGTGATTGCCTTAATTATATATTTTGATACCAGTATAGTTCTAATTAAGCTAATTATGTCCTGATAACAAAATAGCTCCAACTAAATGTGTAAGAACATTTTTTTATAATCATATTTTCATTTTTAAAATTTTTAATTTGCTCTGGAATAAAAAATAAAAAAAAAGTTTGTTTACACAATGCTATTGCTGATAGTAATGCTGCTGCTGCTGCTACAGATAGTTTTTAGATACTTTTTTTTAAAATAGAACGATTTTTTTCCAGGTATCATGATTTTAAATTTCTTGGTACAAGAGAAAGCAGGTTACAATGTTACTTTTAATGGATTAAAACAGGAAAAAGATGGATTTATTTAACAGTGAGTGTTCGAAGAAAATTTTTTTCAAAATTTTCCATACTTGTCATGTTGAAGTCTTTTTTTTAACACAAAAAAAAAATAAAAGAGCTTTCAAAAGAATTTCAGATACCTGAATCTATTAAAAGTGACATCTTTACTAGTTAATTTCCAAATTTCACAACAAAAATTCTTAACACAAACCCAATACAATCATTTACGAATTTAGGAAAACTCGTCCCCAGAAAACCCGTACCTGGAAAACTTGTCCCTTTTTGCTAGTTAGGAAAACTGGTCCCCTATTGAATAAATATTGATTGAAAACACATTTTATGACCGTTCTTGAAGTAGATATTGTTTTCAAAAGAGACTACACCCCCATAATATTTTTAAAAAATATTTTTACTTGTTTACTGTTGTTTTTAAAAAAATAAAATCGATTTTCTAAGCGTCTGTTTTCTACCTAACTGGCTAAGTTGTTAGTGGTTTCACTTATTTTAAAGCATTTATTCTGTTCAAAAATGAAACTACAGACTGCATGATATTTTTTAAAAATATTTATACTTATTCACTGTTTTTAAAAGGGCAAAATTGATTTTTCTACCTAGCTGGCTAAGTTGTTAGTGGTTTCATTTATTTTGAAGCGTTCATTCAGTAAAAAAAACAAAAAAAAAATCTTTTTTGATTACTTTTTCTTTTAACAATGTTGAAGTAAAAATAAAAAATGACTTAACGGGAGATTTTTAACACGACGTCTCTTGCGCAAAAAAAAAAAAAAAATGTTTCTCTTTTAAATGCAGTTTTATGATATTCACATTTTTATCACTTTATTTGCTTAAAACTCTTAAAATATATAATGTACATTATTATTTATTAATACATTTGAAATGATATTCATTTCCAAACAAAACTTGTTTTTACGATTTTAGCAGAACCCCCTTGAAGCGTTTTATCATTGCTGTGTATTGCTAATTGTAGTCTACATTGCACTGCAGAGAACCTACTTTTGATTTTATAAATTTATTTTATATATAATCGCTTGAATTAAAATTTAAAATGCAAAAGTCAAGTATCATGTTTCATTTGTGCTCTAGACATTCATTTCAAATCAGCCCGTCATATCAAAGGTGCCCGGAAAACTCGTCCCGGAAAAATCCCCCCTTTTTGCTAGGTAGGAAAACTGGTCCTTTATTGAATAAATATCAATGGAAAATACATTTTATTACCGTTCTTGAAGGAGAGACTATGCACCCCTATAATATTTTTAACTCTTGCTTAAAAAAAATAAACTTGATCACGGAGTCAAGATAAAACGAAACCAAATATTTATTTTTAAAAATACTCTAGTTTTAACACTTTTTGTGTCATTACAAAACAAAAATAAAGAAAGAAAACACGTATTATCAATGAAAGCAATTACTTTATTTAGAAGAATTAATTCAGTTTAAATAAATTCTTGTGTTATTACAAAACAACAAAAAAGAAAACACGATCTTATGTAATTTTGGTACCGCGCTGAAAGAATAATGTTATTATTTCGAAAGCCATGAGGAGAGGGTATCGTTTAAAAGTCATTTCGAGGGCACTTGTGCAGTACTTAAAAATATACAAATTTATTTTCTTTTGGAGGTGGGGGAGGCTCGTTTTAAAACTATATCTACCTCAGTATTTTCTTTAAGTTTCGGACATTTTTTGTTAAAAATTATTTACTAAGTAATGTTGAGTCTGACATTACTTGTTATTTCTTTTTAACTAAATAAACTCTTTAAAATAAGTTTAAACACCAAAATCTTATAAAGCTAGGTAGAAAACGAAAGCTTAGAAAAATCAATTTAATTTTTTTAAACAATATGTAAAAATATTTTTTAAATATTATGGGATGTGCATTATTACCTAACATTATTACCTAAAAATATACAAATTTATTTTCTTTTGGAGGTGGGGCTCGTTTTAAAACTATATCTACCTTAATATTTTCTTTAATTTTCTATTTTTAAGCAATTATCCTCCTAAAACGTGATCCTCTTATGTCGGACATTTTTTGTTCATAAGTAATACTCAACATTACTTTTTTTTTTTTAAACTAAATAAACTCTTTAAAATAAATTGAAAGACTAAAAACTTTCAAAGCTAGGTAGAAAACGAAAACTTAGAAAAATTAATTTAATTTGTTTTTAAACAAGAGTAAACAAGTAAAAATATTTTTTAAAAATATTATGGGATGTGTATTCTCTTTTAAAGACAATATCTTCAAGAACGGTCATAAAATGTGTTTTCAATCAGTATTTATTCAATAAGGGACCAGTTTTCCTACCTAGCAAAAGAGGACGAGTTTTCCTAAATCATCAAAGAACATACTGTTGATTTTATATTCCTGGCATTTCTGCTTGTGCTCTGATAATGGCTTTGCTAGGGTTATAAATTATGATGAATAGTCAAACAAATAGAGAAAGAAAGAGAGTCGGTATAAAAGCAATTTTATATTCCTTATTCCCCAAAGACTGTTTAAACTGGCTCATTAAACTAGCAAAACATATTTTCATTTTTATTAGCCCCTATTAAAAAGAGCTTAACCCCCACCCTATCTATATTCAAAATATTTGAATAATTGGGGGGGGGGGGGCTTAGCTCTATTTTCAACTAGAGAAATGGGGATTTTACTTTATTCAATTTATTCTTTAGAAAAAATATTTTAGTAGTATGCCACACCGAGATTTATCAAAAATGTTAGTTCTATTTTAGAAGCAAAACATCGACTTCAGCTACGTTGTTGGATTTAAAAAAATAATAAACATGTTTTTCGGTGCCCGGAAAACTCGTCCCGGGAAAACTCGTCCCCTTTTACTAGGTAGGAAAACTGGTCCCTTATTGAATAAATATCGATTGAAAACACATTTTATGATCGTTCTTGACGGAGATATTTCTTTTTTAAAATAGACTATAGCTCTACCCCACTAATATTTTTTAAAAAATATTTTTACTTGTTTAATGTTTTTTTTTTGTTTTTTTTAAATAAAATCGATTTTCTAAGTGTCCATTTTCTACCTAACTGGCTAAGTTCTTAGTGGTTTCACTTATTTTAAAGCGTTTATTATGTTCATACAAAGTTAATTACAAATTTTTTTTGTTCTTATTTTAACAATGTTTTTTGGAGTCATAAAAACAATAATAAAAAACAAAACAAAAAAATTAAAAAACAGGGAGCGATTCGATTGTTTTTTGTTTTTGTTTTTTTTTTTAATTCTGATAGTTTTTTTTGTTGTTGTTATGTTTTTGTTTTCTCTCATAGCAAATGCACTCATGCGTTATTTAAAAATTATAATTTTATCAATTATCAACATTTATTGTTGTCCTATCAAATTTTGCAAAAATTAACTAATAAATTAAAAGTGAAATATTTTTTTGGCGCGAGAGATGCCATGTGCTAACTCATTTTTAATTTTTACTTCAAAATTCTAAAATCAATCATTAAGAGAAAAAGTAATCACTAAATAAATTTATTAATCAATTTTATTGAAAACTCCGCTATCGTTTATCAAGAATCTTTTTAATTTCATTTTTTGTTGGTTGTTTTTCGAAGGGAGATATAGTTTTTACCCCCCCCCCACCTCTCTCTAAATTATATTTTAAAAAATATTAAAATTTATTATTTTCTTTTTAAAACCAAATCTCCCTCAGTAATTTCTTTAATTTTCTATTTTTTAGCGATTATCAAGACACCTAAGATGTGATATACCGGACATTACTCGACATGTTTTTTGTTTGTTTTCTGTGTTTTTTTTCTTTACCAAATAAACGATTCCAAATAAATTAAACAACAAACAACATAGTCGGCGAGGTAGAAAAATCGATTTTACCCTTTTATAAACAACAGTAAATAAGTAAATTTTTTATATTAATATAAAAAAAAAAATATGCGGTCTCGTTTATGAACATAAGAAACGCTATAAAATAAGTGAAACTACTAAGAACTTAGCTAGTTAGGTAGAAAACGGACACTTAGAAAATCGATTTTATTAAAAAAAAACCATTAAACATGTAAAAATATTTTTTTTTTAAATATTATGGGGGGCTATAGTCTATTTAAAAAAAAACAATATCTCCTTCAAGAACGATCATAAAATGTGTTTTCACTCGATATTTATTCAATAAGGGACCAGTTTTCCTACCTAGCGAAAGGGGACGAGTTTTCCGGAGACAAGTTTCCCGGGACGAGTTTTCCTAAATTCGTTTTTTTATGTATAATTTTAATTTGCTAGAAAAGTAAAAATAAGTTGTTTTTTTTTGTGTAGAAAGTTGTTTTTATGGCAGAATGAAATTTGGTGCACTTTTTGGCATCTTGGCATCTTAAAAGTCTTTTTACTCGGTACAAAACTTATTTTAAAACTAAAATACCCACCAAAAAGTAATATAAAAATACGTAAAAATGTTATCCCTCATTCATTTATTAAAAGGTTTTGTTTAAACAGTTTAATAAATGGTTTTAGAAAAATAAATAAAAACACTTTGTGAAAAACCAAAAACAATTTAGGTTTTTATGCTTGTTTACGAATTTAGGAAAACTCGACCCCTTCTGCTAGGTAGGAAAACTGGTCCCCGTATTGAATAAATATCGATTGAAAACACATTTTATGATCGTTCTTGAAGGAGATATTGTTTTTTTAAAATAGACTATAGCCCCCCTCCATAATATTTTTAAAAAATATTTTTTTTGTTTAATGTTTTTTTTTTTTTTTTAAATAAAATCGATTTTCTAAGTGTCCGTTTTCTACCTAACAGGCTAAGTTCTTAGTGGTTTCACTTATTTCAGCGTTTATTATGTTCATAAACGAGACCGCATATTTTTTTTAATATTAATATAAAAAAGAATTTACTTATTTACTGTTGTTTAATTTATTTGGAATCGTTTATTCGGTAAAGAAAAAAAAAACACAGAAAACAAACAAGTGTTACGTGAGAACGAGAAATAATGTCCGGTATATCACATCTTAGGGGTCTTGATAATCGCTAAAAAATAGAAAATTAAAGAAATTACTGAGGGAGATTTGGTTTTAAAAAGAAAATAATAAATTTTAATATTTTTTAAAATATAATTTTGAGAGGGTGGGGGTGGGGGTAAAAACTATATCTCCCTCCAAAAAACAACCAACAAAAAATGAAATTAAAAAGATTCTTGATAAACGATAGCGGAGTTTTCAATAAAATTGATTAATAAATTTATTTAGTGATTACTTTTTCTCTTAATGATTGATTTAAGAATTTTGAAGTAAAAATTAAAAATGAGTTAACGAGAGATTGTTAGCACATGGCATCTCTCGCGTCAAAAAAATATTTCGCTTTTAATTTATTAGTTAATTTTTGCAAAATTTGACAGGACGACAATAAATGTTGATAATTGTATAAAATTATAACTTTAAATAACGCATGAGTGCATTTGGTATGAGAGAAAGCAAAAACATAACAACAAAAAAAACTATCATAATTAAAAAACCAAAACAAAAAAAGTAACAAAGAATCGAATCGCTCCCTGTTTTTTAATTTTTTTGTTTTGTTTTTTATTATTTTTATGACTCCAAAAAACATTGTTAAAATAAGAACAAAAAAAATTGTAATTAACTTTGTATGAACATAATAAACGCTTTAAAATAAGTGAAACCACTAAGAACTTAGCCAGTTAGGTAGAAAATGGACACTTAGAAAATCAATTTTATTTAAAAAAAAAACATTAAACAACTAAAAATATTTTTTTAAAATATTATGGGGGCTATAGTCTATTTTAAAAAACAATATCTCCTTCAAGAACGATCATAAAATGTGTTTTCAATCGATATTTATTCAATACGGGACCAGCTTTCCTACCTAGCGAAAGGGGACGACTTTTCCGGAGACGAGTTTTCCGGGCACCCTTGTTTACAGATCACACATATCACATGCCAACTGGCATCGATCGAAAGCTACTCTTGTTGTTTCCATCCATGTCCATTTGATGGAACCTTAAACCTTGATTCAAATGATAAGCAAATAGGGGGGAAAAATGGTACAGTCTAAGTACAACTCAGTAACAGAAAATTTGGAGGAGATAAGTCAATGGGGATGTAAGAGAGAAGACCAGTTCCCTTCTTTATAGTTTTAGATATTGGCTTCGAAATTGATATTTTATAATAAGCATATTCTCTTTTGTTTTGCAAATAAAATTGACATTTCTAAGTTTTTGGAGGGGTTAGGAAGCTTATAAACCCCATTTTCAATCAATACTTATTTCATAGTTATTTAATTTTCCTATGTTGCTAAAAATTACCAAAGTTAATTTTAATGTAGACATAAATTTTCTTTTAAATTTATCAAACTTCGTAATGCTTTATCTTTATGTATTGCATCCAAGATTTTTATAAACTCGACATTTTCACCAAACTGTGTATACTGACAATTTCATAAAACAAGCAAAAAGATGTTTGTTTCCTTTTTTTTGATACATGGATATAATAAGATCAAGATGACCTATTTTATTTTGCTCTTTAATGATGTCACAAAAATGACCTATTTTCAATATGGAATGTGTAACATTTGTATATTTGTGGTTATCTTTCTCCGGGTATTTTTTATGTTTTGGTTAATGCATGAAATGAATATAAACAAACAGAAAAATGCATGAAATGAATATAAACAAAAGAAAAATAGCTATTGAGCAAAAGTTAATATTTTTTAATATTTATGCATAGACAATATTTAATATTTTTTAATATTTATACATAGACAAAACTTACATATGTGAAAAATGGCTGTCTTTAAGTAAATCAATCTTTCTGCAATCGAATGTCATTTATGAATGATGTTTTTATTTCATCTTAGTTTTGATTATGCTGAAATTTGTTAAATAATTTAATTTCCAAACCCCTCCAAAAATTAAAAAAGTGTTAAAACTAAGGTATTTTTTAAAATAAATATATGGTTTTGTTTTTCATGTCTTGACTCCATGATCAATTTTTTTTTTTTTTTTTTTAACTAGAGTGAACAAGTGAAAATAATTGTTTAATATTATGAGGGAGAGGGGGGGTCACCTTTACATCAATATCTCCTTCAAGAACGGTCATAAAATGTGTTTTCAATCGATATTTATTCAATAATGGACCAGTTTTCCTACCTAGCAAAAATGAGCAAGTTTTTGGGTACAAGTTTTCTAGGCACCAGCATTCTTATGAAATTTTCAGTGCTTGTTTTCATTAGGAGTCACAATAACTTTTTTGTTGTGAAAGAAAATAATGTACTATTTGAGTGTTGCACCTTATTCACCAAAAATAAATATGCGATTTTTTTTTTTTTTTTCTTTATATGCAATAACATGTAAACAGTCTGAAAAACTTGGTAAAAAATAAATAAAACAAAAAAAATTAAATCAGTTTTGCATATAAATTTAATACGATCACACCTTTCAGACCAGACAAACTGATAAAACTTTAGTATTAAATGTCACTATAAAAAGTCATAAAAATAATATGAATAGGCTGAATTTAGGAAAACTCATTCCGGGAAAACTCGTCTCCGGAAAACTGGTCCCCTTTCACTAGGTAGGAAAACTGGTCCCTTATTGAATAAATGTCGATTGAAAACACATTTTATGATCGTTCTTGAAGGAGATATTGTTTTTTAAAATAGACTATAACCCCCATAATACTTAAAAAAAAATATTTTTACTTGTTTAATGTTTTCTTTTTTTAATAAAATCGATTTTCTAAGTGTTCGTTTTCTACCTAACTGGTTAAGTTCTTAGTAGTTTCACTTATTTTAAAGCGGTTATTATGTTCATAAACGAGACCGCTTTTTTTATAATAATATAAAAAGAATTTATGGGTTTGTATTACTGTACACAGATTCGAAAAAGTTGTCAAAAAACAAATATATAACAAATAAATGTTATCAAAGGCAAGATAAATTACTTTTCTACCAAACTGGATATAATTTTCGTGTTTTTATTCAATTTAACATGTTTATTCAGCTCGAAAAACATGCAGTGTTTACCGGTGTATTGGAAAATTTAAAATGGCGGTCGACTCTCTCTTTAACACGGTAAGTTCGGAAAAAGGTGTAATAAATAATAAACTAGACAAAATACTGTTAGAAATTTGCTCAATATATGTTACCGTGACATAACTTGACATATATTCGGTGGTTTTTTAATAGTATTTTGTCTAGTTTATTATTTATAACACCTTTTCCCGAACTTACCGTGTTAAAGAGAGAGTCGGCCGCCATTTTGAATTTTCCAATACATCGGTAAACACTGTATGCTTTTTGAGCTGAATAAACATGTTAAATTGAATAAAAACACAAAAATTATATCCAGTTTGGTAGAAAAGTAACTTATCTTGCCTTTGATAACATTTATTTGTTATATATTTGTTTTTTGACAACTTTTTCGAATCTATGTGTACAGTAATACAAACCAGAAAATTGATTAATAAATTTATTTAGTGATTACTTTTTCTCTTAATGATTGATTTTAGAATTTTGAAGTAAAAATTAAAAAAAATTAAAAATTAGTTAACGAGAGATTGTTAGCACATGGCATCACTCGCGCCAAAAAAATATTTCGTTTTTAATTTATTAGTTAATTTTTGCAAAATTTGACAGGACGACAATAAATGTTGATAATTGATAAAATTATAATTTTAAATAACGCATGAGTGCATTTGGTATGAGAGAAAACAAAAACATAACAAAAAACTATCATAATTAAAAAACCAAAACAAAAAAGTAACGAAAAATCGAATCGCTCCCTGTTTTTTAATTTTTTGGTTTTGTTTTTAATTGTTTTTATGACTCCAAAAAACATCGTTAAAATAAGAACAAAAAAATTTGTAATTAACTTTGTATGAACATAATAAACGCTTTAAAATAAGTGAAACCACTAAGAACTTAGCCTGTTAGGTAGAAAACGGACACTTAGAAAATCGATTTTATTTAAAAAATAAAAATAATAAAAAAAATAAAAACATTAAACAAGTAAAAATATTTTTTTTAAATATTAGGGGGGGGGGCTATAGTCTATTTAAAAAAATAATATCTCCTTCAAGAATGATCATAAAATGTGTTTTCAATCGATATTTATTCAATAAGGGACCAGTTTTCCTACCTAGCGAAAGGGGACCAGTTTTCCGGGCACCGAATAGGCTATATATAACTTTAAGTCAGCATTGCAATATGAAAAATATTTTTTTTTTAATTTAAAAGATGGAAAAGGTGTGTATCAGTGAACAACAAAGATTTTGTAAAAAGAAAGCATTATTTTAAAATGTAAATTGAAAGAACAGTTTTACATATAAATTTAACATAAAATGATTCCTCATTTAAATGTCATTCTAACTTTTTAGGGCAGTTAACCATTTTTTTTTTTTTTTGGTGATGGGAAAGAAATTCTATACGTGAAAAGTGTTCTACATTTAGGTAGGTAATATAAGATCAAAGCAAAAACATAAAATAATAATGGTGCTATGAAGAAATTATTAAATCCTATGAAAAATATTCTCCAGTGTATGAGGGTGGCAGTATTAATAAAAGTGAACATTTCTCTGAATTCCTGTATGGACGACTTTTTTTCTTTTTTAAATTTTATTTGTTTCAGGTGGTGACGGGGCATCCTAATAGATGGCAAACATTAATCTATTACCTCAGACATTCCAACTGAGAGATTTTTTAAAGATTCTAACCGTCCCTTTAAGTGCAATTGTTTGTATTTCTCTTGCACTTGGTTCACCGGATATATTTGCCAGGTAGGTTTTGAAGCTGTTGTGCTGAACAAAATGTAAAAATTATTGAAAACAAAATGAATACATAATTGCTAAATCAAGAATTGTCCAAAACTGCTGCCCAACCAGATTTGCACATGCAGCTTTTATAAAGCTATAGTCATCAATAAAATAAAAGTAAGTTTAGTTTTCTTTATTGAAACTGAAAATACTTAGAGAAATTTTCCCCTACTCACCTTAATAAAAAAAAAAAAAAGAAAAAAAAAAGAATTTTGCTATTAAACTACTTATTTCTTAAATATTTTCATCATAATAATAGGCACCACCACACAAAAAAAATTAGATTTATGTCAGTTTAATGCAAGGCAAAGATACCACATCTATAGACATCTTTAGGCCTCAAACAATTACAACACTATCACCCTGGCCTGGGATTTGGAACATGAGTTGCAGATATTCCAAACATGGTTTATATAAAAATTCTTGATTGAATGCCATGTGTCTTCCAGCCCTAAACGCCAAACAATGCTACCTTAACAATGCTAGGAAACTGTAGATTTTATAAGCAATTAACAGCTCCTCTATCTTAATTAATTAGAAATATTTGATATGGGCAGATTTTAAACAAGATATTTGCTAGTTCACTGGCCTGAGAAATCAAAAAATACCTTGTGATAAACACTATTCCACCAACCCGGGACAGAATAATATACTCATCAGACACTCCACTACTGCCTATGTTCAGGAATCTTTTTTAATTCATCCTCTCAATTGTTTTCATAGAATATTTTGTCTTTGTGTATGTGATAGTATGTAAATAAAACACATACACTCGGGTTTATTTTTTCTGACACTAGGTATACATTAATATTTATATACTAACATACTACTCGGCGTTACCCAGTCATAAAAAATGACTAAATATATTTTAACTTATGCAAATTTCATATTTATTATATTGTACCCAATATATAGTAATGAGTTCAAAAGTTTAAAAAAAGAAACAACTTGGGTGCCATCAGCTAGAACCAAAACTGAAACATGCAGCTCTCCAGCCACATCTATATGCATACAAAAACTTAAAAAATAAAAAAATCTATGTATGTTTGCATATGCATAGAGAAGCACATAAGGTTGACTTACACCTGCCAAGTTCCATTTTATTTTTTTTCAATTTTGACCTCGTAGCCATTATTTTTACCAGCTAAGATCTGAATTCCTTATATATCGTTTCAAGTCTGTAGACCAAAAATTGACAGTAGTTTGGTAAAGACTGTTCCAGACAGACAAGGTCACTTATACTAATATATATATATATATATATATATATATATATATATATATATATATATATGTGTGCATGTGTGTGTGTGTGTGTGTGTGTTTATTTTGAAGCAGCTAGTTCTGAATGATGCACAGACACAAATTAATTCACTTATTTTTTTTTTAATTTTCTTATTTTGTTAAAGCTTTCTCATACATTCCAACCAAGAGATATTTTTAAGATTTTAGTCATCCCTTTAAGTTCAACTGTTTGAATCTCTCTTGCCCTTGGTTCACTGGGTATATTATCCAGATAGTTTTTGAAATTTTTTTTTTTTTTAGGAGTTCAGTTGTTTCTATAATTACTGGAATGATAGAGATATTCAAACGGTTCCAGTTTATTTTCATGTCATATTTAAGATCTTGGTATTTTATCTTTTTTCTCTCAGCTCTGTTTAACCCAGCATCATTGGGAACATTAACTTTTAATAAGGTTGCTTCTTTCTCCTTGTCCCATATTACTATGTCAGGTTTAATGGCTCCGTTTTCAAGCTTTAGAGATTGCATAATCATAGTCGATGGTGTATGACTTATATCAGAAAGAACAAAACAAATATGTTCCCAGGGCCTGCTGCTGCTGTATTAAATATTTAACTTTTTACATATCACCTAGCGGAGATATTTGCACACTATTGTGTCACGCTGTATAGTAGCCATCTTCCAGCAGAACCTTACAGTTGGATGTCAGACGGCTCTCATAAATTGTGTGTGGCAAAACCTGCATTTTTTGTCATTGCTGATAGCACTCATTTTTTTAAGAGCATTGGTCATCAAGCCTTGATTTTGAGCAGCCATTATAATCCTTTCCTGATCATAAGTGGAGAGATCCTTTTCTTTTTTTAGCCAGTCTATAGAGCCTTCCTTATCTATATAGTCCTGTGCGAATTCACCCAAAAATTACTTTGCATGCTCTTCCAGTTTTTTGCAATAAAAGTTTTTGGTGTATTTTTACCGACTCTTTTGGGATTTTTCTGAAGCAGACTTGTTTTTCTGTATAATTTGTAAGACAGTCTTGTCCAAAATATTTGGTCAGTTTCATGATGGAGAGTATTCTGCTGGCTCGTTTTGTGATTTAATATTTTAAGATTTCAATTTGGGGAGCTCATCAGATATTGCCCGGTGCTCACAATAGTCGCACGATGTTGATGGTCAATTTCTGAAAGACTCCTACCTTCTGCTCCTCTGGGCAGATAGTCTAGGTAGATACTGGTTTCTGTGTGTTATTCTGTATAGTGTCAACATTTTTTGCATTTTAGTGTCTAGTCTGTTTATGTCCCTTTGTGGCCAATCGACAATGCAAAAGCTGTATGTTATTATAGGCACGGCTAGCGTAGTGTAGACTGATTTATGTCTATTATATACACAAAGGGTCAAGTGCTTTAGGACGATTTTCAAAACTTTTGTTATTCCATGCTTGAATAATTTTATTCATTATTATTTGTAAGTGTAATGCTTACTTTAAAAATGAATTATCATCATGTTTTAAAATTTGTTTTACACACAGCCAGGTGTTGAATGGATTTTAGAAACTGACTTCCACTCTAACCAGATTGTAATTTATACCTCCTTCTCAAATCCATTCTCCAATGCCTTCCTTGGCCTTCCTCTGTGAACTCCACCTATTACCTCATTTGCGCTACATATAGAAAACTCAAGTCATCCATTCTTTCAACGTGGCTATATGAACAGTTTCCTGTTTTGCACATACACTGTCTAGAATTAATCTTCCTCTGAGTTTATCAAATTTAATCTTTAATACATTATGCATTTATTGTACCACTCTTATATCATTTCTCTTCATGCAATGCATGTCTCCAACCCTCATCGGCCATATTTCACAGGTTATAATATAGTTTCATTACATAAATTATAAAGTATCAAAGAAAATTTACATGATTTGAGATTAATTATGCAATACCAATTCTTTATTTTGTTTATTTTTTGTTTTTTCATAATTTTGCAAGTAGATTTTTCTTCCATATTCACATCTCAGCTGATATGTCATAACCTAGCAATTATTTCATTAATTTATGATCAATAAAACTTTTTTTTTTTTTTTAAGTCAAGCTTGAATATAAAAAGAAAATATCTTACCTGTGGTAATTAGTTCAGAATGATGGATGAAAAAGAAGTTGACTTCATCCAAATTATTTTCAGTTTTCTTGAGAAGAGTCCAAATGATTTCCAAAACTTAAAAATTTTGATCAATAATCCTTTCTTAATTTGTCTAAACATTAACTTAAAAATGTTGATAAGTAAATGAAAAGACTAATATAAAAAATGTTGAGGTTGTCCATGATTGCATCTTTCAGTAAAATTTTTCCCTATCTCATCAACCATTACAGCTCTGTAATCACAAGTAACAGAATTCTTGTACAGCCATGATTTAGGCCAACTCTTATTTATGTTTTCATAAAATATGCACATTTCTTTCACTTTCAATAATTTTCCACATTTTTTTTGTGGCTTGACAGTCTCTCTTAACACTCATACATACAGGAAGAAATAATTTTCACTCACATACTTACATCTACTACTATCGCCACCTTACACCTGAAAGTATTCTTCGTAGGATATTTTTTTTTCTATCATCATTTCATTTCATTTTTTTCTTGTCTTGCTATAGTATTTTTATATACTATACTTTTACAGTTTAAATATGGATTGCTTCCTTCAATCAGGATTTTATGATTTTAGGATTGGCTATTAAAGATTTTATTTTACATTCTAGATTGAGAGAATAACAGATTACTTCGTTAACAATGGCTTTCATTATTTTAACCATTTCATTTACTTTTGATGCATTTCTGAGGTTTTCTTAAAAACAAACGAAAAATTAATCCGTATCACAGTTGATACATTAAAGTAACTTCTGTTTTTCCATTTACAATACATTAACAAAAACCTAAATGCCAAAAAATAAAACCCATTTATTATTATGCTTCCAAATTTTTTAAACGACTATTTGTATTATTAGGATTCTTCAAACTACTGTTCTCATCTTGAGTATTACAGTCAATGCAAATGCAGACCTTCAAGTGTATTTTGTCAAACTCAGGAATCTTCAGCTTTGCAAGGTCCTGTGGCACAATGGATGGAGTAGTTGGTAAAATTCAGCTGTAAAAGTTACTCTTCTGAAAGTTGAAGGTTCAATCTGTGGGTGACACTCAAAATACAATTGTAAATTACTTAGGACTTCTTCTACCCAGTCATAGCTAATGGAATGAGAGAATGCTATCCCTGTGAATTAAATAAAAAGGTTCTGTTCGAAATTCCCAAGTTCAACAAGATACACCTAAAGAAGGCCGCAGGTTACATCAATCAAAATGTTGTGAAAATAACATTCAAGATTCTAACAGTAGTCCAAAGAATCTAATCTAGTTTGTAAACTTCATTATTTTTTAAAGGTACAACTTCCTAATTCCCAGAAGAGAATAGCATTCTTGAAACTTGTGTGGTCACAATCTTTTCCTGCATATTTTTACATTAAAGAATTTGTAATTTAACATTTCCAAACAAAATAAACATGGCTTCCTTACATGTGATTTTTGACAATAGGCAGACAAGTCACTTTAAGATGGCAGTATGTTGCTTTTGTTAAGACATGTTGATATCACTCTATTAACACAGCAGGAGTCTGGTGCTATTAGTACAAGATCTAATGAAAATCTCTGATTTTCTATTATTAAACTCTGCTCATAAATATATACTACTGAGAATGTTTGCAAATTTGTGGAATTTTTTAAATAAATATTGTATTTGAAAACTGTTACTTTAGTTATCTCACTAAAAATAATTATCCAACTTAATTTCAAATTATTTTTTTTAACTACTTGCTGTTCCAACTTTGTCTTTTTTGTCATTACAAAATTATCTAAAAGCATAGATCTATATGCTAAAAGATCTAATATTCTTATGTTTCTGATGAGCTGTATGCAATCACTTCTGATTGTAGCATATTCCACATTATATAATGATTGTAAAACCATTGACAATCCTGTCATAGTAAAATAAATATTAAGATTAAAAGCTGAATTTTGGTCTTTGGAATTCAACTAGTCACTGTGTGTATACCAGAGGTAAAATCTGTTGATGCATTATCTCCAATGATTTTCAATGACGTTTTGGGAAGAGTAGAATAAAGAAATATTTTTTAACTCAAAAATTGTTGATTATTTTTGACTGTGTGTTATTTAAACAACAATAATATTTACTGGTGTTTTCTACTTACATTATACTACAGCATTTTATATTGTTTTGCAATCCTTGATAGTAGTACTCTGAATTCTTTGAATATTTAATTCCTCAAAATTTCAAAATAACTTATATCTATATTTTTAAAAAACAAATATAGAAAACCAAAGTACAGTTTCTAATACAAATTAGATATACTAATAATACTTACCAATGCGAGAAAAGAAAGGACATGATTTTATGTGGTTTTTACTTAATACAATTTATAAACCACTAATTTATTTATATATCAATTCACTTTACCAAATTATCCTTTAAAACTGAGAAAAAAAAAACAGTCTAATTCTTAATGTTTTATTATTAAAGCAAAAAGTATTTAGCAATTATAACAATAGATATTATTTGTCCATAGACAGCTGCTTTGCCATTTCAAAACCCACCATTGCATCTAAACCTAGCAGTTTATTCGCACATACATACTCTACTAATTGTCATTCTCATATATTTTACACACATACCAGTTTTATCTTTAAACAACAGAAATCCATTAATGGACAGAGATAAAACAACCTATTACAAAATAATCCAACTTAAAAAGTCAAGTATTAAACCATTTTACCAGAATTCATAGCCCCCCCCCTACACACACGCGCATTAGAAACATAATTATAATCTTTACATTTTAGTAATATTTAAATTTGAGTTTTTCTTTCTTTTTTATTATGAGGATACCTGTCTTCTCAAGTATCTGTTGTACTTTGCTATGTTCATCATTTTATTAGAGAAAGGAGGGGTCTAGCTAGATCGAACTAACAAAACTTCTAGTAAACTGGGTGAATCTAACATTTTTAATATTTTAAATTCACCATAGACTGACATCCACTGTTTAATAAATAGTCCATGAGATAGAGGGTGGGTGGAGATTAGTTGCCACAAATATGCAAGTAGTAAACATTCTCCTGGAACCAAATTCTACATTCAATTATTTGGATCTAACAAAATATTTTTTTTTTATACTTTAATATAAAAATATAACAAATTTTTTTTTTTTATATACTTTAATATAAAAATATAATAAAAAAATATTTTTTCAATTTTTTCATTTTGTAAAAACAATTGTTGTAATGGTTTTAGATAAGAAATTATTTAAATCGTTTATATTTGGTGGGTAATAACTCCATTTTTTTAAGACATTGTTTTAGGCTTTTGTAGCTTATTTAGATGTTAATAGAAATAAAAAATTATTGGGAACCTTTCACTGGTGATTCCATACTAAATTGAATTCTTATGTTTTCATTACCTATTTTTTAATGAATTAAAAATCATAAGCAAACAGAACAAAGTCAAAAGTCTCCATAAGCAGGTTTAAAATTTCCAGAATGTTGCTAGGTGTGATTGACAACTGAAAAGGAGTGGCTGAAATGCCAAGAAAATGGAGATATTCATGGGATAAAAAAATAATCTCAGGAAGACATTTATTCATATAACTTGTTTCCAATTCTTAGTTACCTTATATAATGATATACCAGAATATTTTTGCAATTTTTTAATTTAATTCAGTAAGTTTTTCTACATAACCACAACTCAGTAGAGAATAAATTAAGATACTGCCAATATTTATAGTAATGGAGAAATAGGTAAACCAAATAGTATGTGACTAAATACATAAGTAATTTTTTTTATCCAGAAAGAAAATGCAGTGGAATATGAGGTGAAAATAACTTTTGGGTATCTGGGTTATTTCTTTTTATTATAATTTATAATTGTTAAAAATTAAGAAAGAGTTATTCAGACTTGTCTTTTTTTTCTTTTTCTTTTTTACTCTTTTTTTTTTCACCCCAAACAAGGCATAGTGACACTAAGTCGTAAGGGGCTACTATTTGGGACCAAATTTGCATAAATACTATGTAGGGAATTGGGTAGCAAGATATCTGTTCACATTACATTTGAACTTTTGCATGTCAGTACAGTCAGGAAAGCAGGGGCTTGAGAATTCCAAAGACTAGCAGTTTGAGTGAAGAAGCTATTTGAGTAGAAAGCTTTTCAGCATCTAGAGATTTCTACAGTGAGATTTTGCTGCTTGTTGGGCTTGGGGGTATTTACGTTGAGGGGTACTAGTGCTTTCAGTTCATTCACGTACTTGCCATTAAAGTACTTGTAAAACAGGCACAGGGATGCCACATTTCGGCAATGGGACAGAGGTTGGAGTCTGACAGACAGTGCGGGACCTATTAGGTTGGAAACTCTTTTTTAACCCTATCCAGAAGCGAGAGACTAGTGGCAGATGCACCAGCTCTGATATTCCATGTAAGGGGGAATAATGGCTTTGGAGAAATACAGGATGCTGTCAAGTGTAAGTAACCTTCTAGCATAGTGGAGGGAGCCCACCTTCCTCGCAGCAAACTTAGCAATTACCTAAATGTGTTTATTCAAAGTCATATTGTTTGTGAATGTTGAACCTAGAAGCTTGAGAGAAGAACTTTCAGGCAGTGTATCATAAGCTATGGCAATCAGTAGTTGAGGAGGTTTCTTGTAATTATTAAAAGAAATAAGCTTAGTCTTGGTAGCATTAAACGTTACCATTCAGTTTCGGCCCAATTCCACTAAGACTGGAGGTCTTCCTCTAGAGTTTTAACCATTTACTTAGATATATGCTCATTTGTTTTCCCCTTGAGTCTGTAATAGAGTGTAGTGTCATCAGCAAATATGCCAATCTTAGAGACAATATCAGGAATCATAATACTTATTGATCCATCAAAAATTCAAACAAGGAATTATATTAATAAATAAATCTTAACCCATGGATTTTTAAAAATAAACTTTTTATTAGAGGATAAACGTTAATAAAAATGCATCAATAGTTACAATGATTTGGAAAATATATAAATATATATAAGAAACTTTTTTGTAAAAAACAAAAATAAATGAAAACGCCTTTGTTTTCTGCAAAAATGTTTCTTATATATTATTTAAAACTTTTGATGGATAATAAGCATTGTAATTTATTCAATTTTATTATTTATTATCAATTTTTTGCATGTATCCATGTATATAATTTAAATTATTTTCAAACCATATTCGAAAACAAAAGTATTAAAATTGTTTACAGCTTTTTATATATATATAAACCAATTCAATTATTTATATATATAACAAATTCTTTGATTTCTAATAGATAAATAACGCTTTTAAAACAAAATTATTATCCAATGTCCAACATTTTGTATTTGTTAAGACTATGATTTTTTTTCTACAAAAATATAAACAAAGAAAAACCTTGCATGCCAACATCACTCACTACAAACACAAACTGTTTTATTTGCCTGCCCATTTGATCCATATTAAAACATAAGAAGTGGAATAAAAAAATCCATTTATTCTTAGATAGAAATACAGTGAATATTTTTTATGAATTATATATACATACACCTATGTATATATATCACAGACATTTTTATAATACAGTTTAAGATTTCAATCAAATATTGTCCTGAATAATACAGAACAAAGAACATTGGATCAATAGGGATCAACATGGATCAAATATGGCAGGTTTTTAAGCATTTTTCCTTCTAAATTAGAAATATTTAAAAACATGCAGTTTGGGCATGCCAAAATAAGGAAAATAAGTTTAAAATAAGGAAACATCTTTTAAATATATATTTTTTTTTTTTTTTGAATAAAACTTTGTCCATGAACAATAACGATTTATGTTTTCCCTGAGATTTCAAAGGGTTAAAATTCAGCACCATAGCGATTAATAAAGAACTTGTTAAAAAATATTTATAAAGCCTATCACTAAGGTTTTGATCAATCATTGATCCCTATTGATTTCATTTATTAAAAGTGTTTTCTTTTATAAACTCAGTCATTTATCTACAAGTAATGAGGACGTTTTCATTTTTTCTTTTCTTTTTTATGGCCTCAAAAGTTACTTTTAATTTTTTATCATGAAACAAGTTTCTTTTTAAACTTTATGGCAATGCATTTTTTAAACTTATATAATAGTTCTAGATACTTTTTGATTTAATTTGCATGAGTAATTTTGAGGCCAAAGAAAGAAAAGAAAAAAATTGAAATTAGAAAATTTTTTTTTTAAAGTCTTCATATGCAGATTATATGACTTGAGTCGGTGGGGCGGCTTTCTTCCTAGCAGAGGCAGGAGGGTTTGTTGATACGAGTTGGCTGAAACTAAAAATAACCAAACAATTAGTATCTCGGTCTAAACAGGCAACTATGTACCGATAAAATTGAATTCAGAGGAATGACAAATAATATCTCAGATATTGAATAATCTGAGCAATTTTCATTTCAAAGTCTATATAATATGAATTATACACAATATATATAATTATTATATAGAACTTAATTAAAAAAAAAATGGGCTTCTATGTCTTTTGAAAAAGTTAAAATACAGGAATTTATCTCACAAAAAATATTTGGGAGAAGACAAAAATGAATTATATATAGAACACTAAATTCCATTGACCACTTTTTATTCATTTTTCAAAAAATCCATATAATATTGTCGTTTTATCTACACACAAAGAACAAAATATAAAAAAATTTTTTCCATACGTGTAATATTTCAGAAGTCAAATCAATTGTATCCAGAAACAGAAAAATAAAAATCATTGATATAGGATTCCTAAAATATAGTTAAAAAAGGAACATGTGGTTCCTAAAAATTATTAGATGCTATATTTTATACAGACTCATAGATTTTTTTTTTTAAATTAATAAAGAAGTAGTCGTTGCAATTTAGCATTCTATTGTTAAAAAAATTAACATCCATCAAGCTTTAACTTTGAAAGTTTGAATATTAATAATATATTTCCACTAGGGTTTTCTTCATGGGAACTATAAAAGCTATAGGTAAAATATGTATATATTTAGCCAAAAATGTTTGCATGAATAAAAATTTATATTAAATAGATGTGTTTATTGTTTGTAATCTAACTGAATATAAAATATATTTAACTCTATTTTCAAAACTTTTGAAACTAGACGAAAATCATTAGATTAACCAATCATTACTAAAGATTTCAGATTAAATTAAAGATAAAATCAGGTGAACAAATCACCAGGAAAATATTACAAAAATGTAAAAATATTAGATTTTCAACTCCAACTTTTTGTTTTTATAATTAAATATGCTTAAGAAAATGTGATGCTGATTTTTTTTCCAGGCAACACAGAATACTTTTTAAAATATATATTTGATGTTGAACATAAAATACTTTTAAAATAGGAATTATAAAAATACATGAATTTGTACTGGAAAGACCATGATTTTATCTAATATATTCAAATTGATAAAATTAAATTTAAGATTAATTTTGGTAATTGAAAATAAAAATTTTAAATAAATATATCATAATAATTCAAGTATTAGTTAATATTAAAATTAGCAGCATAATAATTCATTAAAAATGATACTTATTTTTCAATTCATTCAAAAATGATACTTATTTTTGTAATATATCTCCAATAAAAAAATTATTAGTATCAAAATAAATGAGAAATATTAAAATAAATTCTAAGTGAAATTGTAATGTTCCTCAAATTTTTATTTGCTTAACTAGGGGGCTATGGCCCTCTAAGGGGAACACAAGCTTTCGATTGGAGAGCCATAAGAAGACGCCAGAAAAATGCAATTGAAAATACAGAAACTTGCAATGTTAAAACTCCAGCCATGAAAAACGAAATGAACCAATCCTTGTAAGGCCATGATGTGACAACTAGTGACATTCAAGACAAACGTGTCTGTCTGCTTGAATTAAAGTTTGACAGGTACAAATCAAGATTGACCTAACAGTTTCATTTCCTTGCATCACTGAACATATCGAAATTCTTTCCGATGAGTTCAAATCTTATTATATAACCACCACTAGATGTTACATGGCACAGAGACTCCTTCAGCACTGAAATTGAACCTACTGAAGATGAAGTAGAAGAGCTGGCAGAGTTTAAAGTTTTAAAAACAATGAAGTTGGCCTTCAGTAACAAAAAAGACCCGTCCAGTTCAGAATGTGTATCCCTACGCATCCATAATGCTCATACAATTTGCTGCAACATACCTTTGCAAATGTGGATTTTCTGATCTGGTGACCATTAAAATAATGGAGTCTAGAAGAAACCATCTTAATGTTAAGAATGATATTCATCTTGCTGTGTCCAAGACAGAACTGGACATAAGAGGCCTTGTCATACAATCTCAACAGCAAGTATCATTTACAGCAAAAGTTTCACTTTGATTTATAGGTTTAGAGTAACTAAATAAACAAAACAAAATCTAGGTTTTTTTTGTTTTTTTTTTTACTTAGTAAGAAAGCCAGGGTCATCAAAGGTTGAAAAAAACTGACTTATATCTTCTAATTTTGTTAAAGTGTCTCATTCAATTTTTTTGGCATAAATAGAAATCGTACCTAAAACCATAAATTACTTTTAAAAAATACACAAATATTATCCAACCATTTTTAAAAATTTATATTTATAATTTATCTCTGATACAAAATCACAAGAGGGTCAATTATATATAAATAAGTAAATTATACAATTCTCTATGCAAATCAAAAATTATGAATCATAAAAATTAAAAACAATAGTCTCTTTTTGTTAATAGTGAATGACAAATACAGTAAAAACTATGTTTTCAAAATATAATTTGGAACAATTAAATATAATCTTTGATTACGATTTAAAAAGTTATTTTAAGTGTAAAATATCTATGCATATTTAAATAATAAAGTAATAAAAAGTTAGTCATAAAACTAAAATAGCAACTACATAAATAAATCTTATTGATTAAGTCAATTAATAGTGCAAAACATTTTTCTATATTTTAAAGGATAGGATTTGAAAAAGAGTTAAAATATTCTATTTTTGTAGCATTTTAATTCTAAAATGAAATCAAAGGTGTAGGAAATAAACCTCTACATAAAATAAAACGAATAAAATAATTTCATAAAATTTGCTTTTTTTGTTTTGTTATGTTGAGTATATTATTTTCAACACAGTTTAATAATACATTTCAGCATTATAAACGTTAAACAATTTCACAACTTTTTTGCAGATTTATAAGTTGAATAAAACTGATAACTATAAGAATACATCTAAATATCCAAAATATTGGTAATACACGTTATAATCATAGTTATTTCATATGTGTAAATATATTTATATTTAGAAATGAAAATATACCAAGTAAAAGAATAGTTTTCTTTTTATTATTTTAGTATAAAAAACTTTCAAAATAAAATGTTAGAAAAAACAATTCTTGTATCCTTTTTCTTGAAATGACTATAAACGTTTTTCTTACAGCCAATCAAATGAGAAAATAGACAGAATTTTAATAAAACTAAAATAATTTCATTCAATTCATTTTTTTGTTATATATAGATATTAAAACATATGTATAACATTAAATAGTTTAGCTTTCTTTTATAACAGGTATTTCTATTGTCAATGCTGGTTCAGTAAATAACAGTAAAAAGTGTACTTCATAATCAATTTACAATATATAAAAATAAAACTTTCAATGAATTTAGAAGTTTTCAAAACCTGAAAAAAAAAAAAGTTCAATACGCTAAAAACATTTATATCTCAATAAATAAGAAATAAAACAAACTAATTTGTTTTTATTCCTACTGCTTTTGTAAACTGAAGATCTCATCATTAAAATAAAAAAAAATTAACAATGTTAATTTACAATCCAATTCTAATGTTTTTTGTTTTAATAAAACTTGACAGTTTGTCTTGTCTACTTAAAATTTTCAACATCTATTTGTTTCAATTCTGAAACTATTAAAAAGTTTTTGTTTGTATGTGTTCAATCATTAAAATGTTTCATAATCATTGCATCCCATTAAGTATTAGAAAATGTTTAATCGTTATTGCAGTTTCATCGAATAGTATTTATTTAGATCCATAGTTAAAAACTATTTAATCCAATAAGTATGAATATTCAATCTTTTTTTTAATTTATCAAAACAGCATAAAGAACCTTATTATTTAAGAGTATAAATAGATATAATCAAAGAAAAATCTAAAATTTGCTTTTACCCAACTAGTTTTTGTACTGTTTTATCAAAATTACATAATTGAAAGACTATTTCATTTGTAAAACTTGACACTTAACATAAAAGGTTGAAAATGTCTCAGATTTCATTAAAGTTCCAAGTTCTTACATTTCATATTTAAAATTTTAAAAATATTTTTAGAATAAAGTAAATCTTAATATTTTCTTGGAAAATTTTAAGTTGTATATAGAATCCCAAATAAAATGTACAATTTAAAAACTTTATAATCACAGAAAACTATTTCTAACTAAAATTATGCTTGTCTCATATAAATAAGAATTTAAAAATGAAAGATAAAAGACAGATACTTACAAATTCCAGATTGAAGATTTCTTTTTTGTAGGAGCTAAATCTGGATGTTCTCTTGAGGCTCTTATCATTTCTGTCCATCTAACAGCTTCTTGCAATTCCATGAGGCGTTCTTTATATTGGTTACGTTCCATTAAGACACGCGCCATTTCTACTCGTGTAAACCGTTTCCGCTGTGCCATAGGAATGTCATCCTGAAATGTAAGAAATATAATTTTATTAAAATTATTTTCTAAATACAATTATAATTTTATCTGTAAAGATTTAGTTAATGAGAATGTCTATTAATGTCACTAACTTGTAACTCAAGATAGAGTTTACTACAGCAAAATGTAATGTAATGCAATGTTACATGCAATTGAATCCTGGGTTTCCACTAATTTGGAGATGCAGAGAAATGGCAAAGTGATGTTAAATGAACAAAAGATTAAACATTTTTATTCATAAACAAATTTGCTTACAAATGTGAACAAAGTATTCACTAAAAAATGAAGAAAAAATATTTAAATTAATTTAGGTTACTGGCTTTAAGAAAAGCCTGATATTGTTGATACTAAATCAGAATAATATTGATACTAAACCAGAATATGCATGCATTTTTTGAGGACTGCTTATGAAAATCTCTTATAAAAACTTAACCCATTAGAAATCAAAGCAAGTATTACAACAATGCATCTTCACGCAATACAAATATCTATGATCATAATTCAAACAATATGCTTGTTTCAATTTACTTGCCTCCCCACAATGGCAGAGTTAGACACAAGGTCGATTTTTAATGTGGGAAAAATCCAGCTACACAAAAACGGAACTCTGAATAGGAACAAAAATAAAAATTGTTTCAGTCATGAAGGATTTCTCCTCCACTGACCGAAGACAGAAAAGGTAAAGTGTAGCATGAGAACAGATACTACACTGTGATCTTGGTCTGAAGGCCAAGGAATCAGATGCATGTTATTTCCACTAAACACTCCTATTACACAAAACCTTACTATATTAATAATCTGGTAAGAGCAACTTTGATAGTCACATGCTGAAATATTTGCATGCTCTGTAATGAAGTTACCTAGTATGTAGTATCTACGCCTACGCTGTGAGTGTTATTGAACTCTTTGAGATCAAGCTATTAAATGTTGGCTACAAAATTGTCAAATTTTTAAGGCAGCAGTGTATATCTCTTCCAGTAGGGTCACTGTTATAGTGGTCTTTATGGAGTTGATGCTGTACAATGCAAGTGTGACATTTCAACATTCATTACCTATTTGAGATGGGTGAAAGACAATATCACTAAAATCAGCATCACATATGTTGATGTAACTGCGGAGAAGTTACAATTTTATGGAAACCTCTAAACTGCAATATAGAGGGTTTCTTCAAAAGATGTTCTCGTTGCTAAAAACAGGAATGTGCAAGATGGCCCAGTACATAATACGACTCATGAAATGCTCGGTATAGTTGCTCTGTTACACCCTGAAAATGACCAGTATTCGGTCTTCACAGTAAAATACATCAACACTCAACAACCACGGCAGCATTTTGTCATCTGGTGTTCCATAACAGTCTGATAGTGAACCAAATTGACTACATCCTTGTTTGATTATGCTTGAGAAACTTGACTTTCAAACCTATCAAGTATCCTACAGTGATACTAAACATGGATCAGACTATATCTGGTTCCAAACAACTTTTAATTCAATTGTAGGTAAAGTTTCTGCCAACTCTTTCATAAAGGACATTAAACTATGCCGGCAACGATTTCCATCTTGAGACTTGGAAATTCTACAAGTGACTTAGTTGCCCTTTCTTTCTGAATGCAAATGGAGTATGCTCAAAATAATGAGTCGACAAAGCAGTTCAATCATAATTTAATATTAGGAGTTACTCTCCTGCCAGTCTTGGATGCCCCAAATTTCAAAAACCTTCAATGTCAAATGAGCAATTTTGGTTGACCAAAATGCTTATTGGCAAGCATTCACAGAGGTGATCGAGAAAGCAGCCACTGTCAGAAACTCCAGAGGGCTCTACCAGTTGGTTAAACAGGAGAGTCATGGCAATAATGGTGTCAGTTCGGGAGAGTTAGATCATTATCAACTTTGATGAAGCACTAAATGGGTAGTATAACTTAAGGTACTGCTCAACAACACACTTCTGTCAAGCCAGCCAAATGTTGTGCCAATAAATGGTGAAATATAGCAGTCAAAGAAATCTGCAATATAATCTGTCAGCTTAAAAAAAAAAAAAAAAAAAAAAAAAAAGCATAAGGGATGATAATGTCCTTGTTGCTATACAGAGCTGAACCAGAATTATTTTCTTTGTGGTTATTTGGGTGACTAAGTTTTAGTCAATTAGGGAGATGCAATCTTGCTACTATTTTTCCAGAAAGGTGTTAAATAGTATTGTTCAAATTATAAGGCTATCAGCAACATAGCAACAAAGGTATTTGCAATTTTGTTGCCGGGTGATTCCAAGCAGTCCCTGATGTTCACACATCCTCCTTAGGACATCTTTTATCCAGGCAAGGTCGGACTGACTAAATCTTCAGCCTTTATAATTCAAGAATTCCAGTTTATAAATGAAATAATTCAATACAGTAACACTGAATGAGTTTTAAAAGTGTATTCTGTAAAGAAATTATCCTTTTTTCTTTTTTTTTTTTTTAGATGTAAAATAATAATTCATGCTAGAGATATGTTTGAAACCAAATTCAGAAAATTGTTTGACATCATATGTTTATTACAACACATGACAAGTTTGCTTTTTGAGTGCTTTCTTCTCCATTGTCTCCAAGTATATTTATTTAACAAATTTACTTAAGTCAAAACTAGGAAATATGGTTTCTTTCAGTCAGATATTGAAGAAAGTGCAGCACTTTGTAGACCTAAAATGAAACGAGGAGAATCTTGCCTTGAATCCAATCTAGTGAGAAATGATCATTAGAATGTAAAGGAACCTTTTAATCTTTACTTTGTGTGAAGATTCTTATGGAAAACTCCCTTTCTGTAGGAATTTTCACTTCAGACAAGAAAGAAAATACTTATATAAAAACTGATGATAGATGGCAGTAAAAACAATTGCACGCAAGTCTCTTCTTTTTTTTTTTTTGCTTTGTTTAAAGAAACAGCTTTTCTCTTTTACTTGTGTAATATGCCATAGATGTTTTTATTTTCTTCATACTTTTTGTATCTCAATATCATTTAACATTTATGCTGCTACTTGTGGTGATAGTCATGTTTTCCTATAATAAATTGCTTGCAAAGATTTTTGTCTTTATTAGTTTTTAGTTTGTTAAATTGTGTCAAAATTTAATTTTGCCATGTGTTCAACACATGGCAAAATTAAAATGAAATAATAAAATTAGGTAAAAAATTGAAAAAAAAAAAAAAAAAAAAAAATGATCTTACTTCCTCATCAGCTTGAGCAAGCTGTGATTTCTTTTCCAATTCTTCTTTCACTTTCTTTAGATTATCTTCTAGTTCTGAAATGCGCTGTACGTGACGAGATTTCACTGTTTGGAGAGAAGTAACTTCTTCGCGGCTGATTTCTAATAAACTAGAAAATGAAACAAATCAAGAAGAATGTTAGTATTACTGCAAATAAATAAAGCTAATTATCAAAAAATCCTAAATTTTAATCATGCAATAAAATTTAAAAGTCATATGCTCAAATTACTACCACAGATTTCAACTATAGTAACTTGTGATAAGAAATTTGGTAGTGAAATTTATTTTATTAATATTAACTAGATTTACTAGGTTCTGTAAATTAATCCAATGTGATTAAATGAAAGAAAAAGAAAATGCAATTTACAATTACGTTAAATGTACAAAAAATTTATTCCAGAATAAGCGTTTCAATAAAATTAAAATATACATAAGCAATATATCACCCACCTGGTAAGTTCATCGACCTTTGCAATAAGGTCATCTTTTACAACATTCAGTGCATTTCTAAAAAATAAAAATAAAACTTTATTCAAGTAAATTCACCAAATATATTCACAATCATTAATATTCACATTCTACCCTGAATTTTAGTAGCCAAGTAGTTTTTATTTTAACTATTTACTTTATAGGCGAATATTAATTTAAATGTCAATATTTTATTATAACCAAAACAAAAAACCAACTAACTTCAGATAACAGCACATGCTGTTTTTAAATTGACAAATTTAGTTTTAGAATTAAATATTAAACACAAACAACTTACTTAGTTGCCAATAATTCAGTATTTTCCAAGAATAAGTTTTCAAGTTCCTTACCCATACCTACAAAATAAAATATTACCAATATTCATATCAACTGGAATACAAAAATACATAATAATTAAGGAATACAAAAGCTTTACAATTTTCATAATAAACCCAAGGCAATCCTATGTTATCAAATATAAAGCTAATGGAAAAGAGAAAATAAATGTGTTAGAAATGTCCTTTATTTTCTAAAATTCTATTTCAATTCAAATCAGCAAATTAAAATATGTTTTCTATCATGTTATGCCTATTTTGTCACAAAAACAAGCCTTAATAAACATTGTAAGATTAAGGTTGATTTGTTTTTTTAAAGGCTTCCTTAAAAGTGCTATAACTTATTTGGTGAAATTATGATAAAACTATAATCAAAATGTCTCTAGCATACATACTTAAGTTACACAGAAATGGCTACTTAACATTAAGACAACAATAATAATTTATATATCTACTAATAATTACTATTTATATACACTTGAAAACCTTGGTACTCTTGCATAATTTGACCTGGATTCTCAGGAATTCCCGTCAAGCATGGATCAGGTGAGACTGGCAATCATCGGTTTCAGCCGAGCGTTGTTCAAATGTTGAAACGCTAAAGCGACTTTTTATTTTTATCACCGACAATGAGGTTTTTTGTTGACCGAACCAAATCGCAATGCCAAACCCTTCTTCTAATAATAAACAAATATATTCTGCCAGGGACTACAGTCATATATCCAACTGTTGGAAGGCCTATAACGAAGTAGGAGGAGAAGGATTCCACCAACCACCTGACAATGAATCATAAGTATGCATTTTGTAGACCCCGTGACGAAGGCAACAACGAACCACGTCGAGAGAGTGTGGAAAGGAAGCAAAACAAGAAGCAAGAATGCGGGACCAGTCGGGAGCTTCTGGGTACATATTTACTCGAATTTATGTGGAGACAAAAAATTTGGAAACGATCCTTTTGTCTTCATCATAAATCACATTTCCGAAAGCTACCCTTGGGGAGCTTCCGTTCATTTCCGCTACACTCATCTCTTTCCCTTTTTGCCATCGATGGGTGTTCAACAGTCGACTGAAGTAAAAGATTCCTAAGGAAATATCCTCATCTCAAGAAAGTTCTTCCACCGGGGAATGACCAGCTGTAAAAAAATGAAATAAATAAAATAAAAATATTAAGTTTTCTTAAGAGAAAAAAAAAAAAATTTTCCCTGTACTTTCATCTAACAATTTACACTTTTCGTAAACATGTTTTTACGTATTTTCTTTAAAATATATATATATAATTTCTGTAGACCCCCCCCCCCTAAAAAAACGCAAAAAACCTGTACTTACACCTAACGATTTATGGTTAAAAAAAGTAAAAAATTGAAAGAAAAAAAAAAAGAAAAAAAAAGAAAAAGAAAAAAAAAGAAAAAGAAAAAAAAAACTTTTTGTTGATAAATATTTTGCACAAAAAAATAAATAAAATAAAAATATTTTCAGTCCTTTAAAAGTAGGTTTTTGTTATTTTTTATTATTTGTATTCGTATTTTTCCCCCCGGTTGGTTTGTTTTTAAATTAGCCTGTGTCTGTTACAATGCTCAACTTAAATTGATTATTGTCAGTCTCACCTGATCCATGCGTCACAGGAATTCCCAAGAATCCGGGTCAAATTATACAAGAGTACCAAAAATGATTTGATTATGGAATTAACAAAATGATTTGATTATGGAATTAACAAAAAATATACCATAACAAATTGAAATGTCCAAATAGAGAAATTTCAATCAAGTTAATCAATGTTAGATTATCAAGTTTATTATTATGCAATAACAATGGCATAACATACAATAACAATTTATTTTAAGCTATTTAAATGATATATGGTTTTGTTAAATGCAAAATATGCATGAACTGTGAAAAATACATACTTCCAATTTTATATTTTATAAAAGGACATTTTTCTATTAAAAAAAATTCAAATACATTTAATTTTTGTTCCAAGATCAGTGTAAAAAAAAAAAAAAGAAGAAATGAATACATGCTTTCCCATTCATCTCTTTTAATTAATATAAAAAAAACATAACCTACTCCAATAATAAGACAAAACAAAAACAAGCATTCTTAACACAACAAAGATGTCAAATTTCTACAGCAGCTAATGTATATTTTCATCACTATTGTTATGAAAATGTACATTAGCTGCTGTAGAAATTATCTTAGAATTCATGAACATCCAGTGTAACATTAGCAATCAGTTCTAAGTCTTCTTTACTACAGCAATTACTAAAAATAACAAAATTAGCACTCTACTATTCATTGCTGACAGAATGAGAACAAGGTTTTCAAGTTCCAGATGAAGAAAGATTGGCTAAAAAGTTGTGAACAACCAAGATGACACGAGTAGTCAGAATAATGAGATGATTATTTTTTTCAGTAAATAATGTCAGCTTTTCTGAGTAGAATTCAGATTACATACTAATGTTCACAACCTTGTTAATTATATAATTAACTGCCCCAATTTGCGCAAAAGTGAAACTATTTTACGCTAAAACAATTCATAATAGCGATTTGATAAATTTTTAACAAAATAACATCAGAATTTTTTTTTGGGGGGACGGGGGTAACTTAAAAAGTAGGTCATCAATTGTTTCATAGGCAAGTACATCATTACCATGCAGCATTCTTTTCCGATGAAACTGAAACAGTGCTTTTAATACGCATGAAAAACAACAGACTTCTGTACTTGATGTACCCTTACTTTAATGTTACTAAATATGTTAATTCTAAAATGATATTGAAGATTTCTGTACACTGTTTAAGAACCTTCGCTAACTTGCTGCTTCTTGTTTATGCAAAGCCCACCAGACAACCTCTTTTGTATATGTAGCTGGACATATACTGTTTCTGCAATTTGTAAATTTTCATAACTCAGTATTCAAGAATTTCTCATTGTCACTCTTCTGATTGCTTCTGTACGAGTGAAATATGGCCATTGAAAATAACAGGAAACATTAGGAAATATTTACTTATTACTGAAAAACATTACTGCACACCAAAATTTATGGAAAATAATCACGTAGAATTTTAATTAAAAAAAAATTAACAATTTCATGCTGGTATGACACCAATAAGATTAACTAACAAAACTTCTGATAATGGCAGTTGTATCTGCACTGCAAATATTAGTGAAATTTCTAAAATGAAAAATTTTTCTTTTTTTTGTTAAAAATTTTCCAGTATTTTCTTAAGTTTTTCTATTATCTTATTTTTAACTGACATATTTCATGTATGCTTATGTATATAAGTAACATTATTTTGAATATTTAGAAACTATTTTTTTTACATGTGTTATATCTATCCATCTATAATTATATGTAATTCTTCTGATGTATCCATATTACAAAAGTTCTAAAATGTTGTAATAAAAAGTCTTCCACTAATTCTATAAAGAGAAACTATTGAAAGCGTTACTGTAATATTGTAAAAACAAAACAAAAAAATTGCATATTTTAAATTATTTAATTTTTAATTAAAAAATATTTGGAAAAATATTGGATAAAAATACTTGGGAGATGTTTTTGGGTAAAGCCAGTACAAAGTGAACCATTGAATATAGTTCAAAGCAAAGAAAAAATCATGCAGGAAGTTTGAAAGTTAATATGAAAAGCATGTGCCAACAAAAACAAGTTTGAAAATATTAAAAAAAAAAACATTGGTAAGAAAAAAAAGGTACAATAATAATACATCACAAAAAAGCCCAACAAAAAAAGAACCACAAAAATTCACAATAACAACAAGGTTTGACAAGGAAGACCTGAGATTTTTTATGATTAGCATAATATTTTATGATAATAAAGCAGTTACAAATGTTTTGCTTTTTTGTTTTTTCATATTTTAACTTTAAGTTAAAATAATTAAAACAACCTTTGGCAGAACTAGAATTTATCGATTATTGTAGTTGTAAAAATGGCTCAAGGATGCTTGGCATTATAATGTAATCTCAAAAGTAGATTACTTTTCTTTTATATCAAATATCACCAAGTGAAAATATATTCTGTTTAAATTTTGTTTCTCACTTTGAGAGAAAGAAAGGGATAACAAAAGGGCTAGAAAAAAGTATATTGCAGTGTGCCTAATTCTACCCCTTCTACTTTTTACATTTTTTTATACTTGAAAACATGGCACTTGCAGAAGGAAAGGAGGCTAGAAAGTACATGGCCTGCCTTCCTTCCCATGGATACATGGGTCAGCGCAACCCCTTTTTGCTATTGAAAAAAAAAAAAAACAAAAAAAAAAACAAAGGGAAATAATAGGGGAAATTGTTACGAACACAACAAATCTTGCTGTTCACAACAATGATGGAAGGACATGCAAAAACCCTGCATACTAGAAATTACTAAATCATCTGGTACTGATACAGATACCATCTTAAAACAACTTGAATATATCTTGCTGAATGCAAATGACATATTGGAAAATACAAATTGGTAATACAGGCACATTAAGCAAAACAAATGAAAATTATTTCGGCTCTTCCAGTCGGTTGAACTTTTAGTCTTATGAATTTTGAAAGCATATCAGCAAATTGTAAGTTCAGACCATTTCTTTCTCTCAGGCTGATGTTTTTATATTCTTTGCTTGGTCTGGCTGCATATTTATTAAGAAACTCATCCCTGTCACTTGCTTATCTTATAGCTCTTTATACTATTTTATAAAATAAACCTTCTCTGTTGGTCTTCTATTCTTTCATAGAGTGTTCATTGTATATCTTCATTTTACAGGTATCTTGAAAAAGAGTCCCAATTTCCCTCTTGTTCATTGAATCTGCATACTTGAACCCAAAGATCTAAATTTTTTTTCTTCTGTTGCATGACCATCTTGTCCCAAAATAGATGTGAGCGAAATATCTTAGTTATGCTATTTTTTGTCTTTTTATGGATATTGTTGTTTCGCTTAGCTGTACACAAATATCTTAATATATGCAACAAAATGCTTAAAATGAGTTCTTTATAACAAATTTAATTCAACCAATGCAAGTTGGTGCATTTCTTAAAATGTTATTTCTAATCTCATAGAAATTGTATAAATTATATAAGAGATTATTTATTATGCCAAGTTTTCAGATCATCTTCCCATTGTAAAATGTATTAAGGTAATTAAGCATTCCAACATGATTTTAAAAAATAATAGTATGCAGAAAAAAATCAAAACTTTAAACATTTGTTTTGATTAAATAAAAAAATTGTTACATTTAAAAAGGTACTAATTTTACAATAGCAATAATAATTCCATGACATTTTTATTGTTCGAAGGAAAACAAAATATGCTGATTATTTGACATCAAAAGCGATTTTACAAACAAATTGTTTAGTAATTCTTTTTTAATTGCAAAATGCAGTAGTAATTATCATGCAAAAAAAAAAAAAAAGTCAATTTATATTGAATGAAATTAACAAAAACTTAATCACAAAGCATCTTATTAAAGTTAATACAATAACTGGACACCTGTTTTTAACACAGAAATGCTTGTAACAGAAATATTCTATAAAATTGGATAATATTGTTAAAAAAAATAGCAAAATTACAAAAGTGAAAATCCTTGGAACAGCATTTAAACTTCAAAATAAAAGAATCTATAGTGAAAATTGCAAAATGAATGCTCCTGTCAATCCTTGTTGCAAGACTAATATTTCCTTACACAGACTTGAATAATACAAAAATAACAGCTAAGATTGAAAAACTGGAAAGAGAAAAGAAAGCTCCTAAAATATACAAGTGCTGAAATGCTTGAAAGCAAACAACTGGAGACAAGCTTCTTACCGAAAAAGTTGTCACTCACTGATGGAAGCAAATAAAAGAAGAAAAAAATCATGATTATTCATAGGCTCTTCAACTGAGAAAAGCTTAATGTTAGCGAAAGTTTTCATGGAATAAAAAATATTATACAATTAGAAGTAAAGGCTTATACAAAGTAAAACTGAAATAGAAATCAAGAAATATTAATGTGTATAGACATTAGAATTTGAATTAATATACACCATGTTAGAAACAAAGATTTGTAACAGAACACAAATCTTTTAGTTTCTAACGATGTACATTACTTGTAAATAATTAAATTTATTTTACAATTTCTACAACATGGAATATTTTGAGGAATTTAGTATGATTTTTAAGAAATAAGCTAACCTTTATTTAAGAAATTTCAAAATTAAAGGTATTTTTATTGATTTTCTTAACAAATGGCTTTAAATAATTTAAAATTGATTGTTAGTATATTTTAATAACTTATGCAAGTTAATATTTTAATGTTATTAAAAAAAATCTATGCAAGATTTCTCTTAATTTATAAACCTTTAAAAAGTTAAATGTTAATGTATTTGTTTTTAAAATAAACATTTAAGATTTGGAGTATGAATTGACTAAAATTAGTACAGTAAAGGATTATCCATTTATAAAATAAAGAATATGTCTATGCAAGGTTTACTTTAAAAAAATTTAATCCGTTATTAAACACATACACAGGGCGAAGCAGAGAAGGCCAATATTTATGAAAACTTCACAAAATCAGTAATTTTATTAGGATTTATCACAAAGTGTGGACAGTGTGATGCTGTGAGTTATAATTAATATAAGTATTTTGTATAAAAGTCATTCCTATCCCCCTCTGTACCAATAACTATGCATCCAGAGTCAGGGACCCATAAAAATTTAAATAGACGTAGAAGACTTGTGTCTGCGCATTACAAGGCTACATATAAACATTTTCATAATAACAGACAAACTTGTCAGAAATGTAGGTTCTCCGCTGATTAAAGCCAATAGCTTTGTTTGTTTTTTTTAATTTTATTTTAATAAGAAATTTCAATAAGCATGAATTTACCTCTTGTTTTTTTTTTTTTTTTTTTTTAAAGACAGTCAGCCTGAATCACTTTTCTTTATAACTGAAGAATTTACTGTGATAAGGATCAGTTAAATAAATTTCAATATTTTCTTAAAAACAAATTATATAAGAAAGAGAGAAGGTTAACTTGTTTCACCAAAGAAAGCTTTGTCTTTTTAATTTTCCCAGTTCATCTGTAATCTATCTAAATTTGTGTATCATTTTCAGTTAATTTTTTTTTTCTTTTAATCCGATTTCATAACAAAACTTACTGCTAATATAGTGTTTTAACAATGGATATACTGTGAGAGTTTTCCTTTCTTCATTGGTTTACAAAGATAATTTTTTTATTTACTCATTCTGTGTTCGGATTTCAACTCCTCTAGTTCCATTAAAACTTCCCATATTATCTGATTGAACAGTGTGAAGAATGCTACCAAAAACAAAAAAAAAGAAACTCCTTGCTGGCCAATAGAGCATTAATCCTGAATGAATATACCTATTCTACAAAAGCATTTAGATGAAGTTGAGCTGTCAACAGGACAATTTAGTGCTAGTACTGTTAAAAATCATTGGATGGTTTTGGAGAGAATAACTCCATCAAAGTTTAAACATAAATAACTTTCTGATAGAGATTGGAGTTCTAAATATGTTAGCTAAACAGTAAAAAAAAAAAAAAAATACACATATCAAATACATATGTGCATGATTTACTCTTTCAATATACTTTCACATTTCATTGCAGCCTAAATATTTCATTGGCTAATTTTCTCAATTAAAATCAAATCTTTGTTTTTAAACTAAAAAGATCTTAGTGACTGTCAAAGTGGTAAAGAGGTTTTATCCATGTGTTTAAATTAGCATGCTTGTTAATTTATTTAAAGCTACATTGTCTATTTTGTTTTTAGTTAAATTTGTACAATGTCTACATGCAGTATGATTACTTAATTTTCTTCTACTATTTTAGTGTATTTATGCTCCTACAGAAACAAAAAGTGTAAGTATTTAGTCCAATATTTCAATACTGATTCAAGGGAGATTATTTAAATATCTTAAAAGTTGATTTAATCCATTTTTTTAAGATAATATTAATTCATAATTATAATATTCAACTTATGAATTTACAAGCATTTGTTATAATTTAAAAAAAAACGAAATGAAAAAATACATTAATATATAAATTTTTTTTTTTGGTGTGTGTATTGATGTTCATATTAAAAACCTTTTTTTCTATTTATTTAAAAAGAAAATACAAATTTGTTATATATGGATCGTGGAATTACATTCATCTGCAAAAGATCTAATTTGCATATTCTTTTAAACATTAGTTTTAATTAATTCCCTATTAGTTTTTCGGTTTTCTTATGGGATGATCATCTTTAGTTAACTATTACGTGTAATTATATTCATGCAGATATTCTACGATTTATACTTGCGTGATATTTGCATAAAAACATTATAGTAAACACAAACCTCTTTCTAAATATATTTATGTATGCGCATATATATTTGTTTAAAAAGTTGTGTGTACAGACATGAAACTTAATATATATTAATATGTATTCTTACACAGGCAAAACTTTTTATTTGGGTTTTAGCCGGGGGAAATTGGTGCAATTGGTGAAAATTAAAGAAATAGAATTTGCCAGGTGAAAGTCGAATGATGGCATTACAAATATGCATGCATAACGTAACAGCTATTAGTTCATGTTTTAATTTTTAGCCTTGCAGCAAACATGTCTTCATAGCTGAGGCATTAACATCAAAGGAAAAAGTAAATTGTAAGCTAAATATTTTGGTTTCAATTCTGAGTGGTGGCACAAAAGACTTTTTTTTTTAAATCTTTAAAATCATTGGGTCTAATATAATAAATGAAATCTGCATTAAAGAAAATATCATATTGATGCATATTTTACGACTGGACAATGCTGCCTGCTAGTTAAGTATAAAAAATATTTTTAATTTTAAATTCATGGGTTTTTTAATGTTTTGTTAAGTGATTCAGGATGATTAAAGTTGTTTTGGGGTAATTTTTTTTTTCTTGAGTCCTGCAGTTCAAAATTACAATTTATTAAAAAAAAATTCATTTGTGACAGTTAAAAGCTGAAAAGTTGCCTAAAACAAATTTCTGGTGATGCTAAGAAATCTGAGCAAACTACTAACTATAGAATCTGTTTTGGTTAATTTCAATGTCCTAAAAAGTGTGAACATGGTTATTTATTATTATTATTATTATTATTATTTAAAAAAATTAAAATACTCTTCCTGTGTTTTTGCTTTTACTACAACACTTTCACATTTATAAACACTTTCTTCTAAATAAACTGAGGAATTATTTTCATGTTAGTTTTTTTTTTCATTCTCATTTTTTTCTTATTTTTAAACACTTATGTATCATCCCATAAACAAGGGTCTATTCTGAAAAGCATAAATAAAGGTAATTTTGATGAGTACAAGTCGATTGTTTAAAGGAAAATACATTTTCCATCCAAAAAGACAAAGTTTTTAGTTTGCCTACTCTTTTATTCATTTGAAAATGTAACATTTCTCTCCATTTTTTTGTTTAGTAATTGCAAAGTTATTTTAAAAGAGATTATGGGGGAAATTGATTTATTCATCAGGTCTTTATTCACAAAAGTTGATGCTGTGTATAATTGTTAGATGGATCTATTATAAACACATTTCAGAAGAAATGCTACTGTTTTCAAGAAGCATGACAAATATATCATGGCGCTCTAATAAATGATGTGATATATTGGGATAGCAATTAAATCCAATCTGCTAAAACAAAAAAATTCAAATTGTATAAATATACTAATTATCCAATTTTAATAAGATCAAAGTGTACATTTTCATTAAAATCACATTTCTTAGCTATTTTTATAGCATTATGTCAATGTTTTATTTTATTATCAAAACAATTTTTCAACAGAAACAAATTATAACAAATGCAAAAAGGCTAGATTGTTATAGAAACATGTAGGCCCTTAAATAATAATAGTGACATGCTAAGCAACTATCATTTTCAAACATTTATATACAAACCTTTTTTAGTGGTGGGGGGGAAATGAGTGTGCATATATATATATATAGTGGAAATAAATTTGCATTACTGGTTGGATTAACAATGCACATTAAAACGTAGAAAAGAAAAAAACACAGAATCCATACAGAAGAATAATGTAAAAATGAACCTAAACCATGCAAAACCATTTATAATCCAATATATATAAACGCTTTTAAATAATCAGAACCATCTCTGAACATGTCACATTTCTGATTGAAATAATGACTTTAAATTGGTGTCAATTTGTTGGATAACATATAATTAAATATATTAAAAATAAATTGAATTTTGGGCAGGGAAAAAAAGAAGAAAAGTTGAAAATAAAACTACTAAAAAAAAGAGTATACCAAATTGGAATTTTTTAAGCTGAATTGTTAAGTTATTTCACCCCAATATCTACATTATTTACATGTTGAACCATCATTTCATAGATTCAGATATGTATCAGTTAATGCCTTGGATAAAAGGATATTTTATCACGAGTACATTTTGAGAAAAAATTTCAGATTCTGGAAGTAACAGGATGGAACAATAAAATTGTCGCCCTAGAAAAGATAACATGATTCTATTTCCATTTGATGAAAACCAGTTTTCTTTTTTTGTTGCAGACCATCTACTAGTTGGCCAGTTGTGTACAAATTCCAAGACCCATAGGAGCCTTCTATCATATCTGAAAGTGACGCAACGTTCAATGAGCAAGATTGGAGATATGCCACTGTACAACTTGTGCTCTCTATTGATTCAAATTATGATAACAGGACCATTGCCAGCACCCTCAAAATGCAAATCCGAACTGTTCAATGCTTGAGGGCACAGTTCAACCGGCCACAGTTTTAAGAGAGCCACATCATGCCATCTTCAAAGTTGGTTTGAAAATCGACAATGCTGGGTATCCATGCTAGTATAATTATACAAAGTAAAGATAGGAACCCCCACTGATGACATCACAATGAAGTACTGGAGAAAAAAAAATGTTTAGCAGCATTCAGCACTGATACAGTTCTAAAATAAAAACTGTCCCAGAAAAGATTATCTTAATCTGATGAACCTAAGGAATAGAAAGGGTTTCTTTTGAAGAAATTATTAGAAATCACCAATGATGCCAACATTTTTTTTTTGTTAAATAGAAATGACATACTGAAGAAACATTTTTAACTTAGACTTAACATTTTTTATTTATTTTTTATCGTTTACATAAATTTTCATTTAAATCCATTTATTCAGTCTTTTACATTTCCTCATGAAAGCCCATGGGAAATAATAAATTTTCATTAAATTTTACTAACAAACAAGAAACTAATTCTGGAAGATACCAGTTGTGCCAGCATATCTGATTCAAGGTGATTTGAAAGTGATTAGTGTAAGATTTTTTTTCTTAAATTAAAATTATTTTTTTTATTCATATAAAATGCTAGGTTTTGATAAGTTGACTTGACAAAATTATGGAGAAGTGGCCTTCAACCTAGTGTATGGCATGCAGGATCCTTTGGTATAACTAGACAGTCACTCTTATCACCATTTCTGACTTCAGCAGGTGTGCCCAGGAGATTTGTTCTTGAATATAGCAGGCTTGACATCCCTGCAGATATGAAGACAAAATTAAACCTACCAGAGTTCGATATTAATTTTGTGATAGATTTAGGGAATAACAAAGGTGATGATATTAAAGATATCAGAGCATGTTAGATCCAAGACTACAGATCTTCACAGATCGAAGGCAACCATAATTCGTCTCTACAGGGTTATACAATGGGAGTAGTCAACAGCATCAAAGATTGTTAAATAACAAAGTTAATCAATGAGTGCTATGCTATTCACTAAACATTCAATTAATAAAAGAAAAGGTGAAAGCCAAGTTCGATGGCAACATGGTTTACAGGCCTCCGTCTTTGTTAGAATTTGTGACATGGCCTCTATTTATGAGATGATACCTTACAAAGTGATTGAAAATGAGGAAAAACAAGAATTTAAAACTCCAATATATAAGAAATAATTTTTACTTAAATTACTTAAAGCAAAACCAAAACATAACAGGATAAATGTTAAATGAAAACAACCAGGCTGAAGATTAGAATTATGAATGCATGGTTGATTTTCAAAGTTATGGAAAATATCAGTTAAATGTACAACAAATGGTAAAAATGTAATATAGTATACCAAGTACATATTTTCAGTATTTACTTAAACATTCAAAGCATGTGAACTAGCTTTGAAACTTAGATTATTCTGACTGCTGTTCTCATCTTGCATTTTATTAGCACAAAATTCTATACAAAATCGAGAGGTACATGAAAAAAGGTTGGAGGTGATAAAATATGAGGCTAATGGAGGCTAAAATATTGAGTGAACAACAAGAATAGAAAGTAGTCACAATAATACAAATAACACCAGTCAACAAATTTGTCGTCTGTTTTTTCAGCTGATTTAAAACGAATCTGGTATGCCGAATTCAAAAATCATTGTCAATCAGGTCAAGTTTTTTAAGCTATTGCCACATGTTTTTTTTTTTTTACGTTTATGTTCACATGTACGCATGTGTGGAGCATTTTAGAAGAAATTGGTGGGAGTAAAATGCCGTGTTGAATAATTGCTTTGACAATAAATATTCAGGTTTGATAGTTTTGGGTGATTATGTCCAAAAGGGATCAGTTTGAAGTCATAAAATCTTGAAATCTTCCAAAAATTAATGCTTAGCATACATGAAGGAGGACTGGCCTGTGCGGTAAGAATCTGTCGGGTTGCAAAGAAAGGGATGTCATAAACAACTCTGGTGGATACTCTTCTCACTGCTGCACATCAAGCTCTGTTCAGTTCACCAAGGCTGTGGGCAAAGATGGTGACTGCTTTACTTGCTGGTGTTAGGCTTTTCCAGGATTGACCATGGAAAAGTTGAAAACTGGCATCTTTGACAGACTTCAGATCTGACAGTTCAGAGATCCAAAAACTCAATGAAGGAATCAGAACTAGAAACATGGAAGGCATTTGTTCTAGCAGCGAAGAACTTTCTTAGGTAAGGTCAGAAACTAAAAAACTTGTCAACAACATGCTGAATGCTTTCAGAAACCTGGGTTGCAACATAAGCGTCAATTAGTCAAGCTACCTATTTTCACAGATGGATTGGTTTCCTGAGAACTTGTGTGACAACCAGGCTGGTCCATCAGAACCTGGTAAAGATGGAAACTAGGAATCAAGGTCGGTAGAACGCCGTTATTATGGCTGACTACTGCTGGAATCTGAAGAGAGACCTCCCTGCTGCTTAGAATTCCAGTAGTTCGAAGAAACAAAGGTTTAAGCCCTGAAGTAATGGTAAAGTAATATGCAATTTACATGTACTTAACTTTATCAATGCTGACTATTCAATTTACAGCAATCAATATTTCTACCAGGTAATCAGTATGTGTTGTTGGCAAAATATGTTTTCTTTTAATATATTTAAGATTGATATGTGTTGACAAAAATCAGCTAATATTGCCATATAATCGATTTTTCAAATCAACTTGGATGCTATTTCCTGATTCAGCAGTGCAAAAATATAAATCAGTTTTAGAAATCGAGACAATATTCACAAAGTAAAAAAATTGTTGCTTAGTAATCAACCCTCAGCTAACAAATTTCAAAAGTAGTTTTGACAAGGTTAAACAATTTGTTATAAAAAAAACAACAAAAAAACAAGTGCCAGATAAACATCTTTAGAAGTTATTCTAACAGTTTAGTATATGAAAATATTATGAAATTCCCTTCAACATGAGAGAACATTTTTTAGAATTATTTGATAAAATTTGGATGTAAACAAAATATATATTTTTTTTCTTTATGAATGTATAATTCTTTCTATTTTTTCTATGCTACTTCAAGTCGGGTTACTATTTTCAGTAACAGGCAATTAATTTTTTTTATGTTTGTGTTTTTTAACAATATTAGCCATATTGTACCTCTTGCATATAAAAGCAGTCCAATCTTAAAGAAAAAGGGCCACTCATCAATACTTAATATAGTTGTGTTTCACAAAAAAAAAAAGAAACTGAAAACTTGAGTGAATTAATTTTTGCCCTATTATCAAATTGTGTTTCTGTCTGTTTTTACGTGGTTCAAATCTTTTTTTTATTGATTTATGTTTTAAAGAAAAATCTAGCTTGATCTATCTACTGTGCTCCTAGGAGTCATTATAAAGATTTAATGTGTTAACTGTTGAAGTGAATCTTATAAGAACAAAGTTGTGCTTTCATGTCTTTTTTTTAATGAAAGTAAATGGATTTTGTCCGATGTTTACACTTATTGATCAGTAATTATTGCTTCCATTGTGATTAATTTACCAAATCAGCACTACATTCATAAGGATTTTTCACTTAGATTGTGTAATTTGGCTTACCACACAAGACAGCAAATTTTCTAATTTTAAACAAACTTTGAACTGTCATAATTTGGTGATTAATTGTGCTACCTAAATAAATTTGATATCATTTCCTTTCTGTAGGCCTGCCTCTTTATGACATTTTTATACTTAAAGTATTAACTATTGTGATTGAATTAAAAAGCAAGGATTTTGAAGAGAATGTTTATCATTTGTTTTGTTAAGTAAAACTTTAGTCATTAAGCTTTTGGAATATAATTTGTATACACTCATTAGATTGTCCAAAAAAGAAAAAAAGAGAAGGGTTATGATAGAATGGAATTAACTATTTTTACAACAAAAGTTAATATGAAAGAAAGTGATCTTCTAGATTAGTAATAAGATCTAAATTTTGTACTAATGTTGAATAATCCAAATCTCCAGAAGAATAATAGCAAATAAAAGTCGATCATAAGTTTGTATGCAAGGTCCGGGAGATAATGTCAAAGGAGGGCCAAATTCTTAGACGCAAAACCCGACTGGTCAGCAAGTGACAACACTTTTTGAAACAATACAGATTGGAATGTTGACATCATCTGGGCCAAATAAAAATAAAAATAGAAATAGAAATAAAAAATAAAAATAATAAAAATAAAAATAAAAACAGATACAAAGTGAGACAGAGAGGAAGTCGAGAGACAGAGTCGAAATAGCAACACGAGAGGGTGTTAGCAACACATTTCACCACCACCAACCCCGTCACGCATGCCAATAGACTTGTCAATCTGTCATTGAAAACAGAAATGGCCCAGATGATGTCAATATTCCAATTTGTATTGTTTTTAAAAAAATGTGGTCACTCGCTGACCAGGGATTTTGTGTCCTAGAATTTGACCCTCCTTTGATGTCATCTCCCGGGCCTTGCATACAAATGATCGACTTTTGTTTGTTGTCACTCTCCCGGGGATCTGGATTATTCAACACTATCAAGCAAACTTTTCTTGAATTTATGCAACAGATATTAGCATTACCTGCATTTGTTGTAAACCTTTTAAAAAAAATCCGTAAATGACACCATTTTTTCAATCATTAATGTTTTAGCATTTACATATCAATAAGCACATGAGATATACCATAAAAGAAAAACACAAGAAAAAGAAATACCAAAAAGACGGTTACTAAAAAAATAGTTACTATCGAGAACTGTATTCCTAAAGAAAAAAAAAGAAAAACAACAACTGTAAGTAAAAACCCAAAGCCAGCCAAGAGAAGCGGTACCCGTAAGCAGGAGAAAACAGGGTAGAAACATACCAGTAGACTCTCTGTCATTTTCCTTATCAATATCACTCTCTGGTGTTGCCAGGTAGTAGACAGGAAACAAAAAGAGATTAGAAATGGAACAAGCGTTAAAACAACACAGCAGGCAACAAAGACATTCCAAAATGCCCATTCCAACTAACATGCAACAAAGTTTATTATAGAATATTAGCAAAAAGATTTATATTTTAAACATGTTCATGATTATTTTCAAGTATATAGTATACATTTAGAAATGTTGAAAGCAATGTGTTCCTTCCACTAAAAACTAATTGGATATTTCTATAAATTAATAGTTTTTTTTAATTAAACTAAAAATAACAGTACAAGACTATGCAACAAGAAATTCAAATATTGTTTCTATATCTTATATCCTAAAATTCATACAGATAAGTTAGTTTTAAATATCTCCAATCACTTTCTGATTATAGTACCAGACAGTCTTTGAACTAAAGATTCTTTTTTTTTATGCATGCATTAAATGTATTTCAGAAAATTTTTAAAATCATTTTAATGGTGTAGCCATTAAAATGATTTAATTTTTCTTTTTCTCCAAGCAAGACATATTGCCATTGAAATATAAGGAGTTACAATGGTAGGAACAGGACTTCTATGGCTGAGCAAATTGGGATGGGAATTGGGCAGCAATATGTTCATGTTATATTAAAATTTTAGATCTTGTTGGATTTGGGGAAACAGAGCATGAAGGAAATTTCAAAGGCTAGTGGTTGAATAAAGAAGCTGTTAGAATAGAAAAGCTACCAGCATCTAAGGACCTCTAGAGAAGGGGTTTAGAGTTCTGCTGCTAATTGAGTAGATTGGAGTACGTACATTGAGGGGACACAAGCGCAGAAAGTTCATCTGAGGACATCCTGTGAAAGTACTTATAAAATAAAGGTGTGGAGGTCAAAACCTATTTGGTTAGAAATTCCTTTTTACGCTGTTCAAAAGGGAGAGGCTAGTGGTTGGTGCAATAGTCTGATGTCGCAACAATACTTCATGCACTGATGAATCGTGGCATTATAGATATAGGATACTGGCTAGTGTTAAAACGGTTTTAAACTAGGTAGAAGCAGCCTACCATCTTTGCAATAGATTTGGCAGTATATTCTATGTATTTATTCCAATTCATGTTGTCTGAGAACGTCACGCCTAAGAATTTAAATGTTGGACTCTGGGGAAGTGTACTATCAACCATGATAATGCTTGTAAAGGTTTCTTGTAATTGTTAAACGAATGGTTCTTTGTCTTGGTAGCTTTAATTCTGATCATCTATTTTCAATCTTATTCTACTACAGATTAGTTTTCCTTAGTAAAAGCAAGTAAAAACTAGGTGTTTATTATAATTAGTTATGTTTTTTCCCCTCTTTTTCTTATTTGGTTTTATATTTGTATAAAATGACTTATGCCAATTTTCCACACTTTTTTCACATGCAAAATGATCAGTTTACAGTGAAATGTCTGGATTATCATTTTATTAAAAAAAAAATAAATTAAATATGATTTAATATTCAGTATCTTTATTCAATAAATATAAAATTCAAAATTAGTTATTTAAATAGCAATGTATTAGCAAAAATCATATTCCATTATTTGCTATTTTATTGATATATTTTATTTAAAAAAATATTACAGACTTGATATTAAATTAGTAACAAAAATGCTTGAATAATTTTTTTTTAGGTGAAATCAATACATGTGTAATATATAACAAATATATTGATTACTACTTCATGCTAGTTCTTCAAATGGAAATACATATCTCTCATAATCAAAAAATTGCAATTTATGTATTTAAATATATATTGCATATTTGTTGTGTGTTATATGAAATATAACACCAATATTATTAAGGATGACACATTGTATTTGTAACTACATTTTGAATTAAATATCTTTGTCCACTGATTGTATGAAAGTAAAAAATATTTCTAACCTTTTGAAATATATACAATTTATGTGATTATAAGAAGGGGATAAAAATCCAACTATATAGTTTTTATAAATGGAAGTGGAAAGACCTCAAAGCTCAGCCTTTCAAGCATCATATGCAGCTTTTTCAAGAGTAAAAATGATCAATGACAAGAGGGTGAGTTTAGATATATATATATATATATATATACTAAGACAGAGGAGAGCAACATGTTTAATTTTTTGTAAATTAGGAAATTAAATACATATATACAGTTTGTGTAAAGCAAAAAAAAAGAAAGATTTTTTAACACATATGCATTCAGAATTCTTTTCTAAATTTATCTGGTATCTAAATTATTTTTGTGAATAATAGGTTTTGATAAGTGAGGAGAAATATGAAAAAGCCTTTTCTTTGTCTCATGAATATAGTTTGAAAGTCTAAATCTAACACTGAATCCAAGATGAAAGCCTGTGTATACTTCATACTTTGTCTTGATTGTGGTAAAATATACATAGGCGAAACTCAGCGTTATCTTTATAGGAGACTATATGAGCATAAGAGAGATATAAAGACAAGTAATACACTCAATGCTATTTTCTCTCACATTATGGAGCACGATCACCACTTTGAGAAATCAACTGTCTTAAAACCCTGTTTGATCAAATCTGCTCTCATTTCCCACTCTATGAATCGGATTATATAAAGAAAACAAAATAGAGGTCTTTCCACCTCCATTTTAAAAAGCATAAATCTTTTAAAATTATGTATATATATATATATATATATATATATATATATATTTCTGGGAAATATACTTTATTTCCTTATAATATATACCAATCCTTATTTAAAAATCTCAATGTAATTACAGAGCAATATAATGACTGAATGACAAAAGTCTATTCCAAATTTCATGATGTTGACCATCTTACAACTTATTCCTTTAATTCAGTCGACATTTACAATTCTTGAGAGTATTTGATTGATATAGTAATTAAGTGAATGATTTTGTGCTACGAAACAAGATACTGTCAAGAATTGTAAATGTCAACTGAATTAAAGGAATAAATTGTAAGATGGTCAACATCATGAACTTTGGAATAGACTTTTGTTATTCATTCATTTTTTATGCAATAACTGTTGCAATGACAATCTCTGCCTATTTTTACATATGGAGTTTGGACTATTTCCTTCTTTAATGAAACGAATTGCTCTACTGGTGATTTATTGGCACTCATGTAATATATCTCCACAGCTTCAATACTTCATTGTGTCTTGTTAGGGAATGCTCACATCCAGTGAGAAAATGTTTGAAGTTAGTAGTTTTCCCTACATGCTTTGCATCGATCGGATGTAGTTAACCCCCAGGCATGAACTGCTGTTGGTATGATATCATAGGTGCTTTTTATAAGAAACCTTAATTTTTTAGTTTCCATGTATTTGAGGTTGTGCCATATACATACAAATATATACATATATCTTTTAAAATTGTGTCTATGGATATATGATGATAGACCCTCCTGTCGATTATGATGCATGAGCTCTGCCACAACTTAAATTAAATTCAGAAATCCAGACAGGATTTGTTTATAGTGGTGAAGGCAATGGCTGCCACAAGACAGCAGACCTCAGGATTTTACATCAGTTTTTCCTTCTTCTAGATGCAGATTCCTTCTCCTAGATGATAACGAAGACTGGGGGTGCATCTTTCCCAGTGAATTAAACACACCTCTAGATAGCAACCTGGAAATTTCTGTGTCTTTCTGTGGTACATACAGTACTTAGCCTTCCTACATGGTCACCTATCTGGTACTGTCCAGACTCATCATTGCTTTAACTTTGGTGGTCTGGTGAGAACCAGTGTGTCAACGTGATTATATATATATATATATATATATATATATATATATATATGCATATGAATTACATGATTCAAGGTACTGTATTGATCAGTTATATAGTATACGTTAAGGCAGTTAACTAGTCAAACATGAATTACTTTATTAAAATTGAATATTTAAGAACTGTAAAAATGTTTACAAATTATGAAAAATTTAATGAATCCTAATTTGATCCAATAGTATTTAGTTGTAATTGTACCAGTTAGAATTAAATAGTTAAGTAAACTGTTAGATAATCAGAAACAGGATAAATAGGAAATATGCCAATTTATATAATTTTGTTAAAATTCAAAATATTAAGTTTTTCCTGTATCTTTTAAAACACTATTGTTCAATTCTTAATTGTTTTGATCTTTCTTAAGCTTTATTTCTATTAGACATGTCAGTTAATATTCTGTGATGGAATGAACATTTTTCTATCTAAAACACTCATGTGCAAGTATTTCTCTCAAACTGAAACATGCATGTGAATAGAAATTGTGAATTTCACAAACACCAAATCATTTAAAAAAACGTTTTACAATTTCCTGAAAAGAAATGACATGCAAATGAATTTAAAAATATATTTATAAAGCAAAACTACAAAAACTAAATTCAGTGAGGGGGAAAAAAGGCACGAATAAGAAAAACTAACAAGACAACATTCATGCAATAAGGGTATCATACAGGCATGATTATGCATACAGTGATAAACCCCATGTACTCAAGATAAAATCTATTCTTTTTGTTACAATACCTGACGAAGCATATTCTCCCGGGTTTACTGCACTACCTGCAATGCATAAAATATTAAGACTATTTGGAACAATTTTTAAGACTTTCTAAATGTGTAAATAAAATTTTTTTTAAGACATTCTAAGATAAACTTGAAAAGCGTGTATGCATGTGTGTATGAATAAAAAAGGCACAATGCGATTCATATCAGAATATCGATTATAAATAAAGGTATAACTGAAAATTTATTAAAATAATTCTAATTCTGTAAGAAAACATTGAAATTTGTGTGCTTTTTGACATAAAAATAAGCAGATACAATCTTAATTTTATATTATGCAGAAAACTGTTTTTTGTACAGAAAAGTAATCTTTAAAATTTTAATAAAAAATTACCAAGTACTTTGTTAATGATTAGATATTTTGAAAAGAAAATCTTTGACTTTTGCCAAGTATTTAAATTTCTGTCTCATATAAATATTCAAAAGGCTAATTATGAACAATATTCTGAAAGATAACCTTTTAAAATAAAGAAAATAAAAACAACTTGTTTTCACTAAAATATAAAATATACACTGACTGACAAATCTGTATAAAATTTAAATGTATTTACTGATAATTATATCTAAAGAAGTATCAATATTTCTGCGTTTGCTTTTGTTTTTTTAAATATATTTTAATTTATTTTAAGTAGAATTAATGGCTTTAAAGAAAACTTAAATATTCTATTATTGAATCTTACATAAATTTTTATAACTGATCACTGTAATCTTAAGTATAGAAATTAAAAACATAAAAATCAGTGAGTGTTATAAGGATTACAAGTAATTGTTAAGATTCTTTTCAGAAAAACAAGCTGCGCATGCATGGTCCCCCTCTGGTGCTGCATGTATGATGATGCCACAAAAAAACAGTGAAGAAATGATGAATGTGAGAAGTGTGAAGAGCCAACGTTCCCTTCACATTTTCACCAAGTTCCGGAAAAATCTAATGGATGGGGCGAAAGTTATGGGGTAAAAAATGTCATTTTTTGCAATTTGGGGGCATTTGTGACCCCTTTCGAGCTCCTGAGAATGCCAAATTCCAGTGAAAAAAATGGAAAACGGTGCAGTTTCACGCCTTAAAACATGTCTATTTGAATTCAGCACCATGGAAAACCACTATATAGACATAGATAACAAGTTTTTGAGTAATATGAAAAAAAAGAGATCCAAAAATGCATGTCAGGTCACCCATACTGAATTTATATTAAGAACAATGGCCTCCACATTTTGGCCAAGTTTCAGGAAAATCTAATGGATGCATCAATGCTATGGGGCAAAAAGTGTCATTTTGGCCATTTTTTAACTCTTTTGATCTCCTGGGGATGCCGAATCCCAGTGTAAATGGATAATGGTGCAGTTTCAGGCCTTAACACATGTATATTTCAGTTGACCACCATGAAAAACCACCATATAGTCAGATATATCATTTTTGTTGAGAAATATGAAAAAAGAGCCACAAAAAGGTGTGTTTTTGGCACTGAAAGTCCTCAGGGACACGAACCAGAATTTTGCCAGGGTCACCCTTACTGGATTTATATTAAGAACAATCGGCTCCACATTTTGGCCAAGTTTCAGAAACATCTAATGGATGGATCAAAAGTTATGAGGCAAAATGTATCATTTTAGAGGCATTTTTGAGCCCTTGGGGATGCAACAGGAATTTTTGCAAAAATCTTTTTTCTATGAAATACAATTTGTGCCAAAATTTCAGGAAAAACTAATGATCAGTTATCTGGCAATCATCTGGACTAATGGATGCACGGATGCCACTGAAAACATAGGTCCCTCTCCGATAAATCGGGGGGACCAAAAAAGAACCACTAAGTTTCAGGCGGAAGTATTTTAATATACAGGTATTCCTATCTAACTACTTGTCTATTAAACTGGAGTGCAATTAATCATTGTTCATAAACGTTAAAGATCTGGCAGATTAGCACAAAGTTAACGAGTGTTTTGAAATATTGAGGTTGCTACAATTCTAAAGAGAGTCTTAATACATTTTTGAGTTACAAGAAGCCTGCTAGAATCTGTTCTTCATCTTTGTTCATACATCAGAAAGATTAAATCTGGTTTTATGAATTGTATTTCTCATTCTCCAAATCTCAGCAATATTCATAGTTTACCAGACTTTTTGGTTGGACTGAATATTTTGTTATATAAATTTATTGATAGTGCATACAACAATTGATATCTTACTACACACCTATTGCAGTATATCTTCATGATGATACTGAGAAGAAAAAGATTTCACCCACCCATTGCATCGAGTGTTGCAGCTGCCAAAATTCAACCCTTTTTTCATTCATTTTAATAACTGTGATCTAATTTTTTGTTTTTACATGGTTTCCTTTGGTTCTAACCTTTGATTTCTTTCTCTCTCACTCTCTGAATATATTCACATTAGGTTGAGAAGAAAGTTCTGGCAGAATTTTTAATTTTGATTTCAAATGATGTATTTTAAAATAAGATTTTGTTATAATACCTTTACTTTATATATGCTTGGACCTCTATTATTCCTAATATTCATAAATGACCTCCCTGACAAAATTGTCTGTGAGATGGATATATATGCTGACGTCACCATGCTCTATAACAGACATAACAGGAAAACAAATGAACACATACCTAAAGAAATGGCAGAAACACTAGAGGATGACCTCCAATCTGTAGTGGAATGGGGACAAAAATGGATGGTCACATTTAATGCTGCCAAGACTAAACTTATTTACTTCAATAATTTCAAGAAACCTTCTCTACCACCAATAGCAATGGCCAATGACTTTTTATCTGAAAGTACATCTTTTAAACTAATCGGCCTAACATTCACAGGAAACATGAGTTGGAACAATTACATTGAGAGCATTGCCAGGACTACTGCGAAGAAGGTAGGTTCTTTCTACTGTGCTAGAAAGATACTAAAGCCCGAAAGTATCCTGTACCTCTATAAGGCCACCATTCGCCCATGTATATAGTATTGTTGTCATATTTGGGCTGGTGCATCTGCTACTAGTCTCTCGCTTCTAGACAAGGTTCAAAAGAGAGTCGCCAACTTGATAGGTCCAGAACTGTCATCTAAGCTTCAGCCTCTGCCCCATCGACGAAATGTAGCATCCCTCTGCCTTTTCTACAAGTACTTTAACAGTGAATGCTCCGACAAACTGCAAGCACTTGTACCCCCTTCACATAAATACCCCGACAAATAGGTAAATCCCACTCTTTCACAGTAGAGATCCCTAGAAGTAAGAGAGCCTTCTACTCCAGTAGTTTCTTCCTCAGAACCGCTAGATTTTGGAATTCCCTTCCAGGTTCCTGTTTCCCAACTGTACTGACATACAGAAGTTCAAGTGTAACATGAACTGACATCTTGCTGTCCAACTCCCCACATAGTACCCCCATGTAGCTTATGTCCCTGATAGGAGTCTCCTACATCAAAGTGGCAATGTGCCTTGTTTGGAGTGAAAATGTAATAAAAAAAAATATATCATTTTAAAGAGCGTCTTTCGTTCTATCTAATCGTTTAAATTACAATCGTTTTGAAACAATTATGTCTTCTTTTCAGAACGTTGAATACAAGATGGAAAAAAAAAACAAATTTGCTGAAAAGCGATATCAGCTAAGCATTTGATCCAGTAACCACTGTTGAACACAGCATAATGGTGGTTTAAGAAATTTTGTTGCGGTGACAAGTCTTGAAGATGATGAGTGAAATGGTCGACCATCAGATGTTGATAATGATCAATTAAGAGCCTTAACACACAAAAATGTTCAAGAACTTGCTTCTGAATTAGACGTAATGTATACAAGGATTTCCAACCACTTGAGAGATTGAAAAGACAAAAATTCTTGATAAATAGGTGCCTCATGAGTTTAAAAAGAATGTGTCCTCTATAGTATCAGACCTGATAGAATAGTTATAGATATAGACCGCTTCATACCCTCCAAAACTTTCCAGCAAAAACCTAACAGCCAGCCGTGGTTCTCTCCAAAATGTGCTGCTGCCATTGCACACAGAAATCACTTTTTCCATTGCTTTCAATGTAATGGACATATTGAGACTAAATCTGCCTTCAGGATTGCCAGCAATGATTGTAAAAGAGTAATAAAGAATACGAGAGAGTTGTTTGCTCAGTCCATCAAGTCTTAAGTAGCTGAGCAGCGGCTTGGTTCCCACCAATTTTAGCAAATAACAAACAGGATTCTTAATAGAAGTGCCTGCTCTATCCCCACAATCAATGGACTTGAGGTAATTTCGTTAGCATCAGTTAACTCTTTGCCAAGAACTTTGCAACTAATTCTACCCTATGTGATCAGAACTGCCAACCCTCTGTATTTCCTCCTGCATCTGAAAACACACTATGCAACATAAATATCTGCATGTGATGTTGCCAAGCTAATCAAAAACCTCGTTTCCAGTAAAGCAACTGGCCCTGATGTTATTCCTATTATAGTGCTGAAAAAGCTTCAACCAGAACCAGCTCCCATACATACAAAGCTGTTTAAGCATTATTTTAAGGAGAATTACTTCCCAATACCCTGGAAAACCTCCTCAGTCGGGTTCTGTATTTAAAAATTAAGATGATCGGTCATCTCCCTCTCAATACAGACCAATCAATCTCCTGTGCGTCATGAGCAAGTTGCTGGAATCTGTTAAATAGAGAAGTAGTAAACAACCTCAGGAAAAATAACCTTCTCAGTGACATGCAATATGGCTTCCGTAAATCTCTCAATGGAGGCTTCCTTTCTAGGGCAATTGCCCTTGACATATCAAAGTCCTTTAATAGATCTACTACACAAAATCTCCAACTACGGTATAGCTGGAAATGTGTTTTCAATTATTAAATCATTTCTCTCTGATAGGTTCATAAGAGTAGTGGTTGATGGATAGAAATCAGAAGCTCACAGTATTAATACTGGAGTCCCTCAATGGTCCATCTTGGGCCCAACTCTCTTCCTGATCTACATAAATGATCTCCCAAATCACATTCTAAGATCATTCGTAGACATTTATGCTGATAACACTACCATCTATGGCAACATCTCAAAGGCCATAAACGACCAAGTTCTCTCTGATTCTCTCTCCTCTGATCTTGCTCACTTGGTGCAATGGGGAAAGAAGCAGTTGGTTAATTTTAATGCATCTAAAACCAAGCTTCTATCTGTACATCATCAGATCCCCGCCCGACATCAATTGAAATGAATGGCTCTCATCTTGGGGAGGCTCCATGTTTTGACAATCTTCAAGGTCTGACCTTTACTCCTGATCTGAGATAGAACACATGCATCAAATCCGTTGCCAAGGCTGCTGTAAAAATGGTGGGATCCTTCTATTAATCCAGTAGATGTCTCACTGCTGATGCAATTCTCTACTTGTATAATGTCCAAAGATGGAGTACTGTTGCACATCTGGGCAGGAGCTGCTAGAAGTGCTTATCCTGCCTTGACAGAGTTCAAAATAACTTGGTGGGAGATGCCCTTTTCTCTTCCCCACAGAAGTGACGTTGCGAGCCTGTCTCTGCTTTATCATTATTTTCATGAAAGTACTCGTCTGAGCTCCAATCTATGATCCTCTCTTGATCTGACTTTCACGAAAAACATCCGTCTAGCTGAAAACACTATCAATAATTTCCCCCACTCTATCTGTGCCTAAACCTAAACGTAGATTCCATGAACAAAGCTTCTTTCTTAGAACTGCACACCTGTGGAACTGTCTCCCGTTTGCCTGCTTTTCTATAATATGGACGTCTTCAAGTCCAATGGGAACAAGTTCTTGAGGAGCCATCCCCTTAAATGATCAAATTTACCAAATTTACACTATCAACGATTACTACATTTTCCCATCAACTACTGTATACTCATTAATCCTTATCCTCGAGTGGCCTCCGGGCCTTGATAAATGGTGAGTACTTTGTAGAAAAAAAAAGGGGGGGGCATACACAGGTTCAGAAATATAAAAATAAAATAAAATACAAAAATAAAACACACGATAACACAGACCCCGACACTTTTTGTAAATATTTGTTGAACTCTGAGTGTGTGACACCGATGACATCTAAATCTACTGTTGAGACTGCGTTTGTCAGTCAATTGATTAATTCATTTCCCCATCTGCTCCAGGCCATGAGCTGTCTTCAACTGCATTTAAACTTCAACTGTCGTCAACTTTTGACAAAACCCAATGTCATAAAAACTCATTGACTGTTACAACCTCATAGTCACTCCTCAAAGTGCCTCCATACCAAAGCTAAATATATCTACATTCATTATTCCATTTTTTTTTTTATTATGGTCATGTTATGGTCAACCTGACCAACAATCCCATGTCAATATTCCTTTGTGTACCCAGTGACAACTTTCTATCAATTGTCTTTTCACCAACCTTATTTCCTATTTCTTTAGTTACTCAACCTTACCTTTTCTTTTCATATTTCCTTTTTATTTTCTCTCCTACTTCCTAACATTGTGAGGAGAGCATCGATAGTATCACAGATGTATTTACAATTTCCTGTCGAGACGAGCATTTCGTTCCATTTTGTGCTCTTCGATCACCTTTTGCATATATGTCTATAACATAATGGTTTCTCTCGCATTGGATCAAAGCTGAATCACTCAAATCATATGCTATATTTTCCATTGTAAAACTGTTTATTAGCTAGAAATGCTTTGATGGACCAGCGGCTTTGTATAGATGCAACATTACCTTTAATCATGTCTTATTTTGTAGTCTACTAATGAATCCCCACTTACTAAGGCAAAATGGGAACATGAATGTCAGTTGGATAATGACAGTATTGAAAATGACGAGTGAAAAGGACAATGTTATTTAAAAGGATGGCTCAACAATTTGTTGACATAGAACTTATAGAAAATGATATTGCAGTCAGCAGTGAAGCATTCCAGTGATACTATGTTAGCAAGAAACCGTTCATGGAAGTTTTGCTTGGTTTTAACTATGCAGAAAAAGTAGGGTCCTTTGCAATAGTAGTAGTTAGAAAAGTTCTTACTGTGAATAGTTTATATGGGAAACTAGAAATCAAAGCTATGTAGAACTCGTATGAAAATAACCATAGTGTAGAGAAAGATTAACATCTATATTATAAGAGAAGAGATCATTTCCCACTAGATTGTGAAGTCGATTTTGTACTATGTGAAAGTAAGAAAGGGTGCAACTATTGTGGAATAAATTTGATTGATGTTGCATCGAAAATCTTTTCAATTATCCTCCTCTTGTGTTTTCAAATACAAAGAGACCTTCGAATCCAACCAAACTAATGGGGGAGGGGGGGGGGAGAGAGCACTAATCAGATTTCTTCATTTAAGCGAATTTTGGAACATGCTGATCAAGACAGTAAACAACTATTATATTTCACTTTGCTGCAGCATTTGACTGCTGATCACAAGTGTTTGAAGAAATAATGATCCATGATGGATTTCCATCCCAACCGCCTAATTTGCTCACACACCCAATGTCACGAAAAGGAATCAGAATTCTGCATATTGGTGTCCACTGACGTTGTGTTCTTTCCCCCATCTTGTTTAACTACATTACTGACGGGATCCTTGATCAGGGCATGATGGATTTCGCTACCGTGCAAGCTTAGTCACATTCTTCCATGCCCTGGAAGTAATTCATCTTTATATATTGGTAGCTCAATCGCACCTTGCAGCTGGAAAAGGCAGCCAACTAATGACTTGGAGAGGAACAGTGAGGACAGACATGGAGCTAATGGCTAGCCCTGATCCTTTTTGATTTTCGACTAGAACCAGGAATGACTTAGCTATCAATTGGCGTGAGTGGACCATCTTGACATGAGATGCAGTGGACTCATTTCAAGCCAGCTTAACCCATTCCAGGAGAATGGCATTAAAATGAGAGAGAGAGAGAGAGAGAGAGAGAGAAGAGGGGGGGGAGTGAGAGAGGAAAAGAAAGGTGAAAGAGAAAGAAAGAATAAGAGAGAGATTCTCTTGGTCATCTAAGAGTTTCTTTAATTTTTTTTTTTAAAAACAAACTTTTCATTTATATCATCGACTTATCTCATTGCTTATCAAGTGCACCTGCAGATTTCCTTATTTTCCTTTAGCTGAACGATGGGTAAAATGTTTTAGTCTTTTAATAATTGCCGCTTTATCTTGTTTACTTAAAATATACACTTTCTTAAGTTTAAAATTTTTCAGTGGAATATAATGATCTCCAGATGTGGTATCTAACTGAATAAATCTTTTATGGACTTCCATTTTTTTTAATACTAAAATGTAAGAGGAATTTCTATTCCTTAATTAAAGTATATTGTTTATATACCAAACTTTAAATGTATTCTTTCTGGTAAAAATTTTACTTTTCTTTTGTGATAATCATAAATAATGTGGACCCATTTATCTTTATATGAATACCATTTTAATGCCTTCGCCAATTTCAGTATCAAAAGCACTTTCATCCATGGTCAATCTCTTTTAAAGTGCGTGATGGATTCATCTAACAAGCATTTCAAATAATTATCGGTGCTGAAGTATTGTTACAACTGTAGATTTTAAACTCTTCTCCAATATGTCCTTCTCATCTTATATCCAACTCATAGATTAAATTTGTCTCGTGTTATTTTATGAGCATTATCTTTGTATTTTGAATCTCATTCCTCTCATGTTCCCATAATTCTGCTGAAATTCAATTAAATCTTTTGCAATTTGTCTGGTCTGTTCTATCATATGGTTGTGAGTGTTGGACAATAACCAACAGTACAAGGAAAAGACTAGAGGTAACTGAAACTGAATTTTGAAGATATCCTGGACAGAAAAGAAAACAAACCAGGAGGTATTAGAAATGGCAAACACAGAAAGGTCTCTAAGAATAGTATGAAAAAGACAAATGAGATTCATGGGCCATGTCTACAGAAAAAGCGGAATAAAACAGTTTGATGGGAAAGATTGTGGGTAGCAGAAGCCGAAGACAACACCACTTGATGATGATGATGATGAAAAGATTAAACATTACAAAACTTTTGTTGTTTATTCCGTCTATCCATTATTCCATAATGTTACATCAAATGCCCATAATGTTACATCAAATGCCCATAATGTTACATCAAATGCCCATAATGTTACATCAAATGCCCATAATGTTACATCAAATGCCCATAATGTTACATCAAATGCCCATAATGTTACATCAAATGCCCATAATGTTACATCAAATGCCCATAATGTTACATCAAATGCCCATAATGTTACATCAAATGTCCAAAATTCAAAGATGTAGTTTCAATGAGACAACTTATAATCAGGCAACTCCAGAGTTTAGGCTACTTAAATTAATGTGACAAGCCTGATTATTGAATATTGAAATTACATACAATTAATCAAACGTTTATTGCTACCCTATTGTTTAAAATTTACTTCTGCAATAATCAAGTGTTTTCTTAAATGTCTTATAAAGATGTTTCACAGTGCTATAAAATAGTCACCGTTTTTCAGTCTTTCAGATTAAAGAAGAGTAATATGAATGAATAAAAAATATAAACTTACCAGTTATATCAGCACCAAAGTCAACGTCACCGATGAGTTCTGAATCCTGCATTGCAAACTCACTAAATATGGACTTATCATTTCTCCTGTAATTCAAAATAATAAATATCACAAAACAATGTATGTTTGTTGCTCCAAATTCTTTAAAACAGAAAATTTAAGAGATTAAAATTTGTAGTGTGTGTGTGATCCAGATATAGTTCATAATTTCTATGACTCAATCAGAATGTATTGAAATTCAAAACCAAGACCCAAGTGAATGGTGTCCAGTACTTTGACAGAGTCAACAAGTTATTACTATGACTTTCAAAGTTTGTTTCTATCGAAAACTATGATTACTGTACTCAACAACAAGCATACTAATAATATCATTACAAATCTATTGTAGACAATTTTTTTTTTAAAAATGCATAAAATTCATGTTATGCATTCTTACTAAAAACAAAAAGCAAATTCAAAATGAACACATTTCTGAGAAATAGCGATAAATCTTTTCACCTTCTCTAAAATAAAAATTACTTCTCTTTAAATTTGGGGTTCTTATTTTGAATTTGACTTAAAAATAAAATTAAATTAAAAAAAAAAGAAAAATCTTTGATACACATGCTGTTATGGAAGGAAAATATCCTGTTCGAAAAACGTAAATTAATCAAGTAATTTTCTTTTTACTAAGAAAATGAAAATTTATGATTTTTAACGATTAACAATTTTTGCCAGCCATTGATGATCTCTTTTTTCTGAATAGGTTGTTAAGAAAGTAACTAGTGATGAATTTTACCCTTTCAGGAATAAAATGTTTTTCAGAAATGTTTATTTTAAACCTTCTCCATTGGTATTTTGTATTATATCATACGTTTATGCTCACTAACTTCAAAAAAAAAAAAAAAAAAAAAAAAAATAGAAATAAGTACTTGTGCAGTTTAAGGACCATGCAAAATAACGTTACCTAGAAAGACATTCTTAAGATTGAGGGAGGGAGGGGGGGGTCTAAATGAAAAATTAAAAAAAAAAAATTTTTGGAAGTCGAATCGAGTTGTCACTCTTAAATTTTAACATTCTGAAACATAGTAGCTCCTGCCTTGCTCATCATAAAATTGTATTTTCTTAGATAAAAAACAAACTATTTCTCAAATTTACATAATTTTTGGAATATAACACTTTTTTTCATGACAGGTATGTATATCATAAAAATATGTATATTTTCTGTATTTTTTTTTTTTTTTTTCAATCAAGTCAAATTCTAAATAAAAACCAAACATTTTACCTAAGTAACATAATCTTGTCGGGTTTAATACATTTATTTTATTGGGTATCCTAATAAAATTTGTGTGTGTGAAATTATAAAAACTACATATGAATGTTAAACAAAAAATAAATCTTACTTAATATTTTTCTTGTTTGCTTCATTTGTTTGATTGTTGATAGCTTCCTCTGGTTCATCTAATTCTGGTGTGTTTGGAACGATATCCGATGCTGATCGATCTAATGCTGAAAAACATAAAATTAACAATGTTATAAAAATATAAAAGTATTAGATTATATATTTTTTAATTTGAAAAGAAATACAAGCAATGTAAGAAGAATTTCTATTCCTTAATTAAAGTATATGGTTTATATACAAGCAAAAAGTATCTTTACATTCTGATGTAATGAATATGAAATTATGGTAATGACATTAAATCTATCTGAAGTATCCGGGACATTTTTATGAAAGAAAGAGGATTTTATCTAACTCATTTTGAAAAAAAATTTTTTTTTTCATTTCCTACATAAAAGTTTTCTATTAGCACTGGGAGAAAACTATAATTTCAGATTTGTTTTTAAAAACTGATCTAGAAAGAAACAGGATTAAGTAATGACATCTATAAACTTTTCAACACAACTATATTATCCTCATACAGTAGAAGCATGTACACATATTCTTTAATTTAATTCTGTAATTACTTTATAAACTTAACATACTTATATTTGTATGAATTATTTATCGGTAAACATTAAAACCACTTTCCTTAAACAAATAAAAATCTGGAGTACATGTGCAATTTCACAAGTTACCAAGATTAAAATATTACCATTTATAAACAAACAAATTATTAAAAAGGGCTTATTTTAACTGTTTATCAAGTTTATTATAAAGCTCTATCTGAAAAGATACTGAGCCCTTTGCATGTGTGTGTTTGTGCAGGTGTGTGCAAGACAGAACTACTGTTATTTATTCCAAATTAGGGAAATTGACAGATGAGAATTATATCCTACTGTGATTTGATGTCAGTTTCAAAGAAAAGAAAAACATCAGAGAATTAAAAAATATTGAAAAAATTCAAGCAATAACACAAAATATCATATCACCTGAGTTTATAGCTTTGTTAAAATTTTTAAAATAACTATTAAGGTTTGAATATTGAGCTTCATTTTGCTTTGGAATTTGATTCCAATAAGAATAGAAAAACTATAGGTGAACATAAAACTACATTTGTGAAATATATAAAATAGTTTTTTTTTCATATGACACACAAACACACATGGAAAAATGCATAAACCGCTAAATATAAAAGACAAAATCACATAAGTTGAAAATAAACTAATATTTTGGTTCTTTAATGACAGCAACTTCTGGGATTGAAGCAGAGATTCATATAAGATACAACTGAGGCTAATGTGAGAAGGGAGGAATTGAAAGGAGTGTGAAGACAAGGGCAGTGGAAGAAGGAAAGAGGTTTAGAAATAGTAGCTTAGTAGTACCATCATAACCAGCTCAGTGGATGGTTATAAAATAAGCGTAAAAAAAAAAAAGAAAAAAAAAGGGTGTTGGTTCATGTGACTCATATGTAAATATTTCATTCAAATACTATAGAGGCAAAAAGAAAGAAAGGCAGGGAAAAGAAAATATATGTAAAGCAAAAAATGATTATTTAAAAGTAGTGAAATATTAACTTGTTTTCTTTATGCCATGTTGTCTCTTCTATGTTGTAGTTCATCCATTTTTCCATTCTGTTTTTTTATACACACACCATATTGGGTTATTTGAATTATTCAGACTACTATTCTTATAATTGTTATTCTTACATTTCAATCCATGTAGCCACCGTTGTTCAGATAGAATTGAACTCTGAATTTTTTTTATTTGTTATGAGTATATTGTTCTCGCCCCATCAACCACAAAGGTTGAATATTACACTAATCAAAACATTGTGAGAATATAAAAAATTGGAATAATAGTTCAAATAATCCAAATTATTACTCATCTAAACAGTTCTAAAACACACACACACATTATTGCTCTAATCTAGAAAATAGAGCTGGTCTTTTCATTTTTTTTTGTGATTCCTAGCTTAGTGCATACAAGCTAAATATTTAAGTGCTTTTCAACTTCTTTTATGGGGAAAAATTGAGCCATGTTTTTAAGAGACAAACTATAGGTGAATGCAAACTACATTTTTCCCTTGGATTGAAAAAAAAAAAAAAAAAAAAGCAAACAAGAAAAATAAATCAATGTCTTTTTTCATAAACAATGTCCCAAGTAAGTCATTTTTATATAAATGTCTTGTTTGTATTAATAATGAGAAAACAGTTGTAATTTTTGGAAATAAATGAGAAAATTTGCTTTTCATAAGGTCTTGTTTTATTGTTGAAAAATATCTTAATTTATAACTGTTCTAGAATAAAATATTAGTACTGTGTAACTTTTATTACTTTTGTAATTAAAAGCTTTATAGAATAGAAGAGTTATTCTTTTTCTATCTATTTACAGTTTAATTCAGCAAGGCTTACTAAATTTGGTCTGTGATTTTGGTCAAAAGAAGAAATCCTTCTCTACTGAGTGACCGTTTTGAAGATAACTGGATATCTCCCATCATATCTAACATCATTGCCTCATAAAGAGGCAAACAGAAAATACCATTTGAGAAATTCTCTATTTCTTATCACTACTTTGGTTCATAAATAATTTTTAATTAATGTGCTAATTAGACTTTTTGTATTTTTTTTCTGTCATTAGCTGATACCGTTTTTATAATGTCACACAGACATAAACATGCACTATATCTTCAATATACTTTTCTTCTTTAAATTAAATCATTATTTCTTTTTAAACATTAATTTTTCATCTTTATTATTTACATCATATAAAAATTATGGCTTTTTCTCAACTACACAAAAATAACTAATTAAAAATTTCAACAGCTAGAAGGCTTTCATATTTCATCTTTTGAATAAACCGCATGTGATTTTGAGGGGTTGGGGGGGGGGGTCTAAATATACAAAAATTGAGTTGTGTACATGTACTCGCAGAAAGACATTTTTTTGTTTTTTTAGAATACACAATATTCAAAGTAGCAGTAAAAACATAATTCTTTGTGTAATTAGGTCAAATAATGTTCGTAATGAACTTTACTCTTGATTATAATTCTTGCCAGAACTTTCAAATACTTATCATAACCTTTAAATGTTTCCATACCAGCTATGACACACGCATAGCATCAATGGATGCGACAGTGAATTTTCAAAACTTACAAGAATTCCTTTTTTTAATTTTTTTTTTTTTTTTTTTTACTTGTTTCTATACTATTCCCTGTATTATTTAGCTTGTGTATTAAATAAAGTGAGATTTTCCCCTATTTGATTACCTTGTATTGCTTTATAAACAAAAGGTGCATCAAAAATTTGATTACCTTGTATTGCTTTATAAACAAAAGGTGCATCAAAAATTTGATTACCTTGTATTGCTTTATAAACAAAAGGTGCATCAAAAATTTGATTACCTTGTATTGCTTTATAAACAAAAGGTGCATCAAAAATTTGATTACCTTGTATTGCTTCATAAACAAAAGGTGCATCAAAAATTTGATTACCTTGTATTGCTTCATAAACAAAAGGTGCATCAAAAATTCTTAATATGCAAAATAGCATACATAATATTGTGTTCTGAACAACAAATATTTTTATTTCCAACTGATTTTTTTTCTATGTAAACTTAATCTAACCAATAGTTTTTGTTTTTATTAGTAATATAGAGATAAAAAAGGAGATCCTCCCTACCTCCCTCCCTCCCATCAGTGATATATCATTCACCACATTCAAATATTTTGTAAGATAAATAAGTTCCCATTCACTTTATTGATGCTCCACTATGTAACACAACATTTTCATAAAAACAATTACAATTTCCTTTTGCTTATGGGACTCTGAAAACTTCATTGTTTTCTAGTTTTAAAATAGAATATTTTCTGAACCTATTATTGTTATTATATATATAAACTGAACATTTAAATGTTTACAAAACACAAATACTGTTTTATTTTTATTATATTTGCTTGCAATACAACTACAATTTATTGAAATAAAAACTGTGTTACTTTAATGCAAGCATAAAGTTAACAAAGACCTACATGAACATTAACAAAAACATAATATGCAGTTTATGGTTGGGAGCAACTTTTGGGGGATTTCACAATCTTGGCAAGCAATGCACTGGTCTTGAAAAAGTACAGGTTATAATATGTTATGCTAGTTAATAAAATGATGTGTTATTATCAATATTTATTGTTAGTTTTTTTTTTTATATTTGCTACTGAAAACAAAGATGATTAATTTGAAATATTTTTCCAGTGCCTGAAGAGTGTTGGAGAGAGTACATAATCTTTCTAGTCTTTACATAAATAACAAATGGAATTTAGAAATGAATAAATTATATTTTTCAAATTAAAATCCAACTTTTAAGAACACGGCCAAATTTTCCACCAAATAAATGGTAAAATAAAATTAAATATTGCTTTTGTAGGAGGCTACTAATCACAAAGGTCCAAAATACAAACTGACTACTGTCCAACTTTATAAAATGCATACATAGGTTTATGTATGCATGCATTTATTAGTTAGAAGTAAATATTAAAAGAGCGCGTTATAAAACATGCACTAGCAAATATAAAAAACATAAAACATGGTTAAGTAATGAAAGCATGAGTAGATAAAATTAAAAAATAGAAGTTAATGAAAGGCAAAAAAAATTGCAATGAAAAGAGGAGTGATAAAGGAAAAAGATGAAGGATGACTTACCGTAATAAGTAAAAGTAAGCCATGAGGTAAGCAAACATTGGAAAAAGAAACGAAGCATTAAGTCTAAATATTTTAAAGCTGTGATTTTTTTTTTTTTTTTTTTTTGCAAGAAACTAGTAGGAAAGGGGGGGGTGATCAAGATTGAACAATGCAATTCAGATAAATAAGCCAGGGAGATGATTATATTAAAACAAAAATTAAGAGATGGAGTACCATCAATTGGGATTTCAATGCTAATAAGAAAAATGGTTAAAGCTTAAAGTAAAGGAAAATATCTTTCAAATGTAAAATCATTCATAACAGAGTTATTCAAAAAATTGACTGCTTAGTAAATGTTACTTATCTACCTTTCTACAAGTTAGATGAGAAAACAGTTCATCACCAACTGGTGAAAAATACACTAAAAATGTGCGTTTGAATTAAAATGTGCATTTGCAAACGTTATTCAAACCTATAGTGAAATAATACTCTTAATTTGGTGTAACTAAAAAATATGTAGGATCTTTTTTTATAGTAAAATCATGACCTTGTTTGACCATTTAAAACAACGATATAATAAAATGCATTTCTTCGATATATATGTGATATAAACATAATTTTTAATAAGAGAAACGGGAATATGTTGGAAATGTAAGAATCAAGTGTTGAACAAAAAATTCATACAAGGTTAAAAAATGTTTTTCAGTTAAAGATTATTTATTTTCGAGACTTATTTCCAAACTGGAATCTATGTATCACGTAGAATTAGAATTTTGTAGAATTAGACAATGTAAAATAAAAAGAGGACATCAGTTTTTGCAAAAAATGATTAATTTACTTTTTGAGAAAAGGAAAGAAAGACTTATTTTGAAAATTTAAAATTATCTGATTTAAATCAGAAATATTTATCCAATGATTTCAAAGCAGAATCAGATTAACTGATATTGTTACAGTCAGTTACATCATAAATAAAATTATGTAAGTAACATGGATTTCACAAATTTTTCCCTTAAAATTTTGTATTGGCATTAAAACCTATAACTTGTAGTCATCAAATATTCAAAATAGAAGAAATCTAATCTAATCAAATATATTTTATTTTCAATACAACTGCAAGTTTCATGAAAACATTAAGTAGAGAAGTATCGTATAACAGATTTAAATTGTTGAACTATTGGAAAATTTCATTGTTTAAAGAAGCACCATACAAAGTGAGAGTAATATATTCTCAGTGATTAAACTCACCTACTAGTAAGGAATTAAAAAATAGATTATAGTTTCTAATAAAGAGCATCACATAATTAAAAAGCAAGTATATCTAAATTTAAGATGTAAATACAATTTTCAAAGATCCAAGATTTTAATAAATTGTGTGTGCGTGCGTGCATGTGTGTGCGTGTGTGTGTGTGTGTGTGTGTGTGAGATCAAAATTCGAACTAAAGGAAATTTTAAGTTTAATTGAAAGTAAAATATATTCTGCATCTAAAATTGAGTGAAATTTTTTTTTTCTACAAAACTTATTCAAATTTCCTTTCAATTTTTATTTGAAGCAATGAATGAAATTATGGCATTTATTTATTTATTTATGCTTTGAATTGTTTCTATACTATCCTTAACTACACATTAACAGACAAAAATTTCCATACTCCCAATTAGTTAAACAGTTTAACCAAACAGATAAAAAACTGCACAAAATTCAAACTTGTACAAACTGAAGAATCAAAATGAAAAAAATAATCCTTTTTTTTAATCATCATTTCTAGACAATTTTTATAAAAACTGCACATTGTATAGTATGAAGACCTTTCCATTGCAAATTTTTTTCCTTTTGTTAAGTTTGTCTTTAAAACTTTCATTGTTTTACATGTCCAAAGGCGTTGCATGAAACTATATACTATTTACAAAGAATTTCTTTTATTTATTTGCAGACATTAATGAAGAACTTTTAAAGTGAACCATAGAATTCCCTCCCCCTATGTAACACACTAACTAGAACATATATATTCATAATTTTTTACCATTAAAAAGAAACATAAAATAAACTAATAATTTTTTATAAATTTTTCAATGTACGAAAATAATGCAAACGAGAGACTAAAATCATGTTTATTGACGTCTTAAGATAATGTTCTCAGGTAGTGGCCATTTTGTGCCAGCACACGTGTTTAATAAATCTAGCAACGGTCAACTAATGCTCAGAGTTTCAAAATTTTTCAATACTTATTCACTTTTGGATAAGTTTACTTTTTTTATAAAATATGGTTTTCATAAAATATATGAGAAATATTTTTTTTTGTATGTGATCATCCCCTTACCATATTTCATGAGTTTATGAAAGCTCAATAAAATATTACAATTGAAATTTTATATAAAGCAAAATAGTCTAAATAAATAGATTTCTTTTTATGTTTAATAATGCCTTTATTTTTGTAAATTAGTCATGAATTTGTAAATAAAAAGTAGAAATATATTACATTTTTTTGTTTTGTAATAAAAAAAAATGACTTTTCTTATACTACAATCTGTTAAATTACAAAAAGATTTTTCAAATATGATTAAGAGATTAAAAGGATTTAAAATGGTTCCATCATTTCAAAATGTTACAATAGACTTTTCATAAAATTAAAGATTAAATATTGCAAGCATATCAAAATTTTATTTCTTACTATTTCTATATTATGCAAATTATTGCTTTGATTTTACCCCATAATTTTTTTAGTTTCTAAGGTTAGTTATTAACTTTTCGAAAATTTTTAATTCAATTAAGTCTCTTTATTACATTGTTATTTTACTATTAATAGTATTCTAATTATTGATATACCTTTTCATTATTTAACCACTTATCTTTACCTTGCCCAAATTCACGATTTTAATTTTATTTTTATAGATAACTATTTAATATATTACTATTGAATAATATGACAACAATAACTATGATAAGGATCTGTTATTTTTGACAAATTAGGAAATATTTTAATTGAAATTTATTATTGAGATGAGTATTATTAATTTTATTTACTGCGGACCATTATCCTCATCTTTTTTTCTTAGTTGTTTCACAATGTTTCGGCCAACTATTCCTTTGGCCTTCGTCAAGGCGGAACTATGGAAGGCAGTAATTGCAGTCAGGAATTTCAGAGTTCCTATCCCGTCGCGGTTACCACCTGACTAAGGCCAGAGGAATAGTTGGCTGAAATATTGTGAAATAACTAAGAAAAAAAAGAGGATAATGGTCTGCAATAAATAAAATTAAATTCAGAAATATTTTCAAATTTTCAGTTATGGAATTTTTGTTTCTTTAGCTCCATATTTTTTATTTTTTTATTTTTTTTCACCACAAAAAAAAAAAAAAACACTAATTGTTAAAATTATATTGTAATCTTGTGTTTTTATGTATGCTTATAATATGAACAATCATCATTTTCCTTGCATGTTTGTATTGTATGTTTGATATATTTGTTTTATAATAGATTCTAATCAAGTTGTAGTTATCTTGACATTTTTTATCTCTACTCATGGATTTGATGTATAATGATTTGATGCCATCACATTGGTCATCATAATGTTATATTTTAACTTGGTGTCAATTTCCTGTGCTGATGACGATACCCAATATCAATAAAATCTATCATCTCAAAAATGATTGTACACAAAATTGTTGTTAATGTTGAATTCTTGGAGCGTATGCAAGTGATTATTTTGTAAAGTTTTTTCCTCATTTTAATTTAGCTCTGATAACTCTAACAGCACTACTATCAAGTTAATTTTATATCTGCAGTATTTTGAACGCATAGTTACTATAACTATGCTTTCCCTTACAAAATAAAGGTTAGCTATTTATTTGTCCATTTTGTGTTTTTGTCTGGTTATAAACCTTAAATGACTTGCCACACTTTGGAGTATTATCCAGCTTGTCTATTTCATTTAAAAAAATAAATAATTAAAAACACATTAATATTTTTATTAATTACAATTTGGTATGTGTTTTGAAGTTTTATTATTTTACTGAAAATCAATATGGCAAGCTCACAAATAAAGTAATCATATTTGAATTGACTTTGAAAAAGCAAGTTCTGTGTTTATTTTTTTTTAATTCAATTTTCACCCCAAACAAGGCACATTGCCACTTTGATGTAGGGGGCTACTATCAGGGACATAAGTTGCAGGGGTATTATGAAGAGAGATGAACAGCAAGATGTTTGTTCACATTACACTTGAACTTCTGCATGTCAGTACAGGTGGGAAAGCATAATCCCGGAAGGGAATTCCAAAGTCTAGCAGTTCTGGGAGGAAAAAACTATTGGAGAAGAAGGCTTTCTTACACCTAGGGATCTCTACTGTGTAAGGGGTGGATTTAGTTGCTTGTTGGGTTTGTCAAAGGTATTTATGTCGAGGGGGTACAAGTGCTTGTAGTTCGTCAAAGCATTCACCTTTAAAATACATGTAGAACAGGCAGAAGGATACAATGTTTCGTCAATGGGACAGAGGCTGAAGCTTAGATGACAGTTCAGAACCTATCAGATTGGCGACTCTCTTTTGAATCCTGTCTAGGAGTGAGAGACTAGTAGCAGATGCACCAGCCCAAATGTGACAACAGTATTCCATACATGGACGAATGGTGGCCTTATAAAGGTACAGGATACTTACAGGCGTAAGTAACTTTCTAGCATGGTAGAGAGAGCCCACCTTCCTCACAGCAGCCACGGCAATGTCCTCTATGTATCTGTTCCAGCTCATGTTCTCTGTGAATGTTAAGCCGAGTAGTTTAAAAGAAGTACTTTGAGGTGATGTGTTTTTGACCATTGCTATTGGAGGTAGAGAAGGTTTCTTGTAATTATTGAAGGAAACAAGCTTTGTCTTGGCAGCATTGAATGTGACCATCCATTTTTGTTCCCATTCTACTACTTCCCCTAGTTGTATTCTGCTATTTCCTTAGATATGTGTTCATTTGTTTTCTCCTTGTGCCTGTGATAGACCGTGGTGCTGTCAGCAAATATACCCATCGCAATTTTATCAGGCAGGTCATTTATAAATATTAGAAATAATAAAGGTCCAAGAATAGATCCCTAAGATACTCCCGCATTTATAAACCTCCCAATGAATGGTATATGTGTTCAGAGATTACAGTTAGGATATTTGCTGTGAAACGGGCTTGCCTAAATCCATATTGTTGGTCGGTCAGAAGTTTAGAAGCTGTAAGGTGATGGACTACAGCTTGATTAATTATGGACTCAAATATTTTGGTGAAAAGTGGAAGGAGGCTAATGGGGCAATAATTTAATGGGTCAGTTCTTTTGCTAGAATTCTTGAAAACTGGTACCACAGAAGTAGTTTTTCCAGAAGTCAGGAAAGCAAGATTTGTTAAAGCATTTGTTGTAAAGTTTAGAGAGAACTGGAGCAATCTCGGCGGAGCATTTTTTTTAATAGCACAGCCGGGATGAGATCGGGTGCACATGCTTTCAAGGTGTCTAGGTTTTTTATGATATCATGCACCTGAGAAGGGGTGATTTTCAGATCATTGAGTGTAGCATTTGTCTGCAAAGGAAAGTCTGGGATGGAGTGGTTTGCTGGGTCCAATGTGGAATTTGAGGCAAACCAACTGGCAAGGAGGTTAGTTTTCTAGGTTGTCATGCAAACAACCTCATGATTGTTTGATAGTGGTGGAATTGTTGATTGCCCATTATTTGTTATAGATTTTCCAAAAATCACAGGTTCCTAATTTCTGTGCTTCGATGCGTTTTCTGGTGGTTCCAGTATATTCTCTCTTAGCTGTCGCTATTTCTTTCTTACAATTACTTCTAGCTTCTATAAACTTCTGTCTGTTTGAACTGAACTTACGTCGGTTAAATCTGTGGTACGCATGCTGCTTTTGAGCAATGGCAGCTGCACAAATAGAAGTAAACCATTGTTATGATGTATATTGTATTTCTAGTTAAATATTGACTCCTATGCTGATGAAAAGTTATTGAAGCAAATATAAAAATTAGACAAATATGCTAAAACAATATGCAAAAGAGTTTATTAGAAAAATATAAACAAAAGCAATATAAGCAGGAGTAGCACTAAAAGGTCAAGCAAGGAATAAAATAAACCAAAAGGTCAAGCGTGCAATAAACAAAAAGGTCAAAAGGTCAAGCGTGCAATAAACAAAAAGGTCAAAAGGTCAAGCAGCAGTAAAAAAGCTAAAGGGCTAAGAAAGAAACATATTTAAATTTACACAAGTTTCATAAATTTCTTTTAATTTTTTTTTTCTTTAGGTATGTGAAATTTATAATTGATTTTATTTGCAATGTTAAAACTCTAAAAGCAAATATTCTGAATTAAAATACTTCAGCCTTAATAAATAAAAATCGACAATACACAAGCTACATTAATATAAAATAAAAAAATAAGTTTTAAAGATAAAATATAAGAACTAATTTTATATATTAGTATAAACATAACAGTAAATTAGAGTCTAAACTTCCAGATGCAAGAGTAAGATTATAAAAGCGATTATTGAAAAAACTGGTAGTTGGTGAGATTTTATATTTTGTTTACAAGTCTTTTAAGCGACTCACCAGTTACTTTAATATTTTCATTTGAAGTCATTTCGTTTTCCTTTGATTCTGACGTTACATCTGACTGTAGTGAAAGAGGTGCCAAATCAGCTATCGAGACACGATTCTTAACTACACTGGGTGCAGATATATTTGTATCTGGTAATGGTGCCACAAGAATCAAATCTTCAGAGTTTCTTTTAGATTCCTTCATATTATTTTTCTGATTTTCAATGCAAGTCTTCAAATCCTGGACCGGAGGAGTTTTTGTAGCCATAACCGTGCCAGCATTCTCTATTGAGCAAAGCAAAGCTTCATGACCAACCAAAACAATTAAAACAAAAATAAATAAATAAATTTACAGAAGAAATAAAAAATAAAAGGGAAGTACTAATAACAAAATAAAAATGTTTTAAATAGTTTAAAAGGCATGCAACAAAAAACAAACACCCCCCCCCTTCCCCAATAATCCTTACAAACTACTCTGAGCATTAACAAAGAAGTTTAGAAAACCCGTTTCTTAATCATTTGTCTTGCAATTTTTTTTTTTTTTAGAAAAATATACTGTTATCATATGTAAATACTGGATTTGTGTATATTCCTTAAATATAATTTATCAAAATGAAATAAATGGTGACATACACAATAGAACTTTATAATAAAGAAAAATGTTCATCTTAATTATGTTTTCCTACAGTTTCTTTTATTAATAATATTCAATAACTAATGTTGACTGGACATATTAATTCAAAATAAATTTTGCTGCATTATTAAATAACTTTTGGGGAAATTACAGTTTTTCATTTGTAAATGCAATATGCCTTCTGATTCTACCTCATCATTTCTTTGACCTTGCAAATCTTAGTGTATATATAAGTATAGCATGGCCTCGTTCACTTTTCTGTAAAACGTTGCAAGAATTGAAGTCAATAGCTCAAGTGAAGAACTTGATTAATAGAAAAAAATTAAAACTATTTGGCAATATTATTGATGGATAAAGGTGGCAATTTGTTAGCTATCTCGATTCTTGCACTAGATTGTTAGGCATGGTTAGTGAATAGGATTCACAAAAAATCATTTACTTATGAAATATTCAAGGGAGATTATTGCTAATTCTGAAAAAACATTTAACACTTGGGGAGGAGGGAAAAAAAAATTACCACAAGCAAGCAACAACTTGCCTCTGGTAGTAGCTCAGCCAGCCAACATGCCAAACTTGCAATGCACTCCAGCATCCAATATAATATAACCATACGGAACAAGTGTGGACTTTATAAACAGAAAGTAATGCTTAAGTAATTTCAAGTAATCCCAATTCTTAAAGTGGAGAATTTTGCAGATCATGCAACATGTGCAACAAAGCGACACAATAATAATAGGGTGGACAACAATGGCAACAATTATGAAGAAATCACAAAATGGAAACATGAAAAATGATGAGAATTTAGAATTGAACAACAATTCACAAGTATACATAAAAACATTAACGTATTAAAGATGGTTTGAAACCCATCAAAATTAAATGAAGCTTAAATATATGTTTAAGATTGTGAATGTCTTCCATGAAAGGAAACAAAATTAAAAATAAACTATTTTAATATTTGGGTGTTTTCTGTATAAGGGAAATGAACAATCTTACTTGTAGCTGTGCCTGATTCTCTCACATCAATCGCATCTGTGACTTGGCTCTTTTCTGTAGTTTGTGTTTTACATTCCACTTCAATACTCTTACTTCCACCTTTACGAGTTGGCATTTTTTCTGGGGATTCAGCATCGATGAGTTCACTTTTGAGACTGGTATTAGAGGAATGTGCTCTAGCTGGGGAGATTGCATCAAAACCAACAGGACTATTATTTTCCCCTTTTACTGGGGTGTCCCCTGCTCCGCCATATGAACCAACATTGATAGGTCTCAAATTCGGTAACTGGAACCCACTTCTGGTTTATGAAACATAGAAAAAACAAAGCATTATCATTTTTAAAAAATTTTCTTGTTTAAGATTCGAAATAATCCATGTTCAAAGTTCTTAAATTTTGTGTTTAAAATTTTTTTTAGTCATTCTAAGAATTTACAAATTCAAAAGAAACATTTTTGAAAATCTAACTTTGCAATGTCTTCAAAACATAAAATGTTAATGAAAAACAATATAGACAAATCCTCATTGAAAATAAGGTTTTCTGTAAGTATTTTGAAAGATTTAAGAAAACTTTCAAAATACTTGCAAAGATTTATATAGATAATTATTTCTTTTCAAATATTTCTTTGATTAGACAAATAACATGTAATATCTGACAGTTGTCACACATTTGATTATAATATAAATGCATAATAGCAAATAAATCACGAAATAAAAAAACAGTCCATTAAAAAATACATACTTTACACGTGGGCTATTTGCAAGATCAGCAAGGCGATCTGTACCCATCACAATCTTTGCACGTTCCATATAATCCATGTGAGTGCGGAAAAGCTAGAAAAAGATTTTGGTTTTGATTACATTTTTTCTTACAAATTCATTCACAATTTTCATAGTTTTATTGGTAAAGATTTTAAAATGTAAAAACATGAAGAAAAAAAAAATTTAACTTAAAATGAAATATGAAAGCATTTAAAAAAGTTAAAACTTTCCTAAAAAAAAAAAATAAAATAACACAAATGTAGCTTAATAAAAATGTTAATATGTATAGATATAAGACTTACCTCTGTATATCTTTCATGTAATTTATTATATTCTTTTTTCATTTCTGATTCTTTATCTTCTAAGCGAGATACTGATAAAAAAAAAATATGGAGGACACTATTAATAGTAATACTATTATTACATTTGAATTTATTATTTTTAATAAAAATCAAAACATTTATTCACATCTAAATAAAATGCTGAAATAATTATTTTCATAGGTTTTGATGAGTCAAAAAAATTTATTGGTGAACAAAAATTAAGTGACTGCCAGCTAAATAAGAATGTTTCAAAATAACTCATTAAAAGATTATAAATAATATATTACTAACATTGTCAACTATGGATAAAAAAGCAAAGAGATAATTAATAAGTCAGTTTCTTTGTTTATTACATATCAGGATAAAGTTAGGATATATCTAGTGTAATGCAATGTTGAAGATAAAAATCAAGACATTAACATTAAAGCAGTAAGATAAGTAGTGAAGTTTGGATTCTATAATGCATTAAAAGACTGTATAGAAAAATAAAACATTCTTCTCCTACGTGTTCGGCTAATAGTTCAAAACTAGATTTACACCAAAATATTATTGAAGTAGCATTTTAGGAATATTAAAAAAAAACAAAAAAACATCTTAGTATAATATAAATTATAAAATATGTAATCTATATATATAAAAGGCAAAATGTGTGTGACCATTTCGTGTATGTCTCACAAAGGCCTCTTTCGCCTATGCTCCTGGGGTTGTTACTATCGCTTAGAACTGTTTATATACCCCTATATAATAATATCTAGGATTTGGGAACGCATGTAGTGTCTAGATTTACTTACAGCGACTTTTACAAAATTATTTCTATTTTGGCTTCTCACATGTTGATTCGGCTTTTTTGTGTGAAACTAATTCAAAGCTAACACGGTGTTCTCAGCATCGCGCCGGGAACGTCCACAAGCAATCAGCTTTGATAAATTTGGGGCTAAACTCCTTATATCAAACAATTGCTAATCCCCTTTCATTTGGGGAGCCCCCCCCCCACCATCATCTTGGGGAAGCGAAAACTGCCCCGCATTGAAACAAAGTAAACAAACTCCAAAAAGCTGTCCCGCATTAAATAAAATACTGCTACGTCATCTCGTAACGCTCCCGCGATGACCTCATTTAGCGGCTATCTGTCAATCAAACCTCTTTCACTCGCTTTATAAGCCTTATTTTGACACTCTAATAAATTCCTCTTACTCCTGGCCTTACGGTTAAGTGGTTGGCATTTGTTTCACCTCCGCGTCAAGGCTTCCGGGTTCAATCCTGCCTCCCGACCAAAACTATTTTTTTTTTCTTTTACATCTTTAAACACTCGGGCAATGTTTTTTTTTTTTTTTTTTTTTTTTTTTTTTTTTACTTCGCTTATTTAGATTACCCCCCCCCTATATACACAATGTTTTTTTTTTGGTTTTTTTTTTAAAGCTGTTTTTTTATTTGGGTTTTTAACATCGTTTCAGGGGGGTATTATTTAACCCCCCCCCCAATACACACCTACAAACACCCGGGCAATGCTGGGTACCCCCCGCTAGTTTATAATATAAACCTCACCTGTCTGTTTAAATGTGTGTATGTATGTTTGTATGTCTGCCTAAAACTTTCGATAGCGGCGACGAATTTTTATGAGATCAGTATTGTTTTGAAGCTCGACCCTTCAGACAACAAATATAAAAAAAATTGGCTAAAACATTAATTCCTTCACCCTCAACTGGATACTTTTCTATAGGGAGGGGTCGCTTTTTTCCAGATATTTTCAAAAGTCATTCCCTCTTTTCGATTGACTAGCCTTAATTTAAACATTCGTCACTTCTGGTTTGGTGATAGGCACAACAGCAAAGACATCACTTTTTTGTGTTCTTTTGCTCTTTCACGGTACGGGTTCGAGCCTGCCTGCCTACTACCACTTTCCTTTCTTTTTTTGCTCAACACACACCTCCAAACACACAAGCAACAACGGGCACCCAGGCTAGTCTCCATATAGAAAAGGCAAAACGGTCACAAGCATTTTTGTATGTCCAAGAAAGGCTTTTTTCACGGGGGTTCTCAACAAGGTTACTATTTTGAAGAAGTTTCCTTATACTTCCTAGATTGTAAATATTTCAGACTTGCAAACGGACATCATCTCTATTTTTATTTTGATCAACTTTTAAAAATGCCCCGCCGTCATTACCCGTATTTGTTTGTCTTTTTCATATAAATAAAGCAAAACTAATCAGAGCAAAGTCGATCGCCTGCCCTTCCAGGCCAGGATGTTTAGAAGGCAATTAGCTTTGATCAATGTGGGGGAAACCAGACAATTGCAATCATTTGGACGCTACCAGAGTTCCTCCTTTTTAGGGGTGCTGGTTTTCTCCAACATCGTGAGAAAACAAATAAAATGGCAGAAAGTAGGAAGCTTAACAGGCCTTCAGCCAGCTGTAAAAGTAACTTTAATTTCTGCACGTGCGTGATTCTTAACTTAATTACCAACTCATTCACTTAACCATCCATTTCAGCAAGTCAACTTTTTTAACACTTTTCACTTCCTGTTGCGTCATAGCATAGCGGTAAGATGTCAGGTTTTCTTTCACTTTCTTTTCCGTTATTGCGTCACAGGTTTGAGCCCGCCTGCCTACTACTTTGTTTTTTTTTGCTCAACATACACCTCCAAACACCGCTAGTCTATATATACAAAAGGCAAAACAGGTGCGTGCGTTTTTGTATGTCCAAGAAAGGCTTTTTTTTTCACCGGGCTTCTCAACAAGGTTACTATTTTGGAGAAGTTTCCTTATACTTCCTCATCTAAAATTCTAAAACGGACATTGTCTATCTTTATTGTTATCGAGTTTTAAGAAAATCCCTGGTTTCCGGTGTTTGTTTGTTTTGTTTCTTTTGCATAAAAGCAAAACTGATCGAAGCAAACAGCAGCACCTCCTGGCCTTCCCGGACGGAATGTCCAGAAACATCAATAATACAAAATGTAGTCTTTACGCAACTATTGAGAAAAAACCAACAAACCCACATTATTTGCATTAGATGAAAACGTTAAAAGTTCAGCAACATTTTTTTTTCTTAATCAAAAAGTAAATGTTATGGTAAGGTAATTAAGAAATTAGTCTTTAAAAATACCAAGAATAAAACTCTTTAATAAAACAAGGATGAAACTTTTTTTTTTTTTACATAGGCGTCACCACTTATCAAGGCCGATCGGCTACTCAAGGATAAGGGTTAAAGAGTGTAGAGTAGTCAAAAGGACAATATAGTAATCAATAGTAATGGAAGTTTGGTAAATTTGTTAACTTAAGTGGAACGGCTCATCAGAAACTTGTTCACGTCGGACTTGAAGACAACCACATTATAGACAGCTGGAAAGCAGGAAAACGGAAGACAATTCCATAGGCGTGCAGTTCTAAGAAAGAAGCTTTGATCATGGAATCTATGTTTAGGTTTAGGCACAGATAAAGAGTGGGGAAAATTATTGATAATGTTTTCAGCTAGTCTAGTGTTTCTTGTGAAAGTTTGGCGAGGGGGGACTATAGATTGAAGCTCATTCGAACACTTTTCATGAAAATAACGATAAAGCAGAGACAAACTCGCAACATCTCTTCTGTGAGATAGAGGTTGCAGGGAAGAGAAAAAGGACATCTCCCACCAGGCCACGAAGTCTATTTTGAACTCTATCAAGGCAGGACAAGTCTTTTCTAGCAGCTCCTGCCCATATGTGGCAACAGTATTCCATCCTTGGACGTATCTGGCTCTTATATAGATAGAGAATTTCATCAGCAGTGAGATATCTACTGGATCGATAGAAGGATCCGACCATTTTTCCAGCGGCCTTGGCAACAGATTTGATGTACGTATTCCATTTAAGATCAGGAGTAAAGGTCAAGCCCAGAAGCCTGTCAAAACTTAAGGCCTCACCAAGACGAGAGCCATTCATTTTAATTGATGCCAGCTGCAACAACTTTTTTTTTTTTTTTTTTTTTTTTTTTTACTGTAACTAAGTTTAAAAAGTTAGTACCAACGTCTAGTTTTTAACGGTACAAAAAAAAAAAAAAAAAAAAAAAAAAGAAAATGTGACAATAGTTGTAGAGAAATTGTAATTTTTAGTAATCGAAAACTGTAATTTATTATTTACTAGCGAGGGGTACCCGGCGTTGCCCGGGTGTTTAGAAGTGTGTGTGTGAGGGGAGTAAAAAAAAAAAAAAAAAAAAAAAAAAAAAAAAAAAAAAAAAAAAAGTAAGTATGAGGATCAAACCCAAACCGTTAAAGCAAAGTTGTAAATTAAAGTGTGAAAAAAAAAAAAAAAAAAATGTGCGATGTTAACCATTGCCCCACTGCGAGATGCTAACGGAAACACGTTTGAATCTATTTAATTACTTGGATTTAGCAGGTGCCCGTTTTAATGAGTTAATGAGGTCAAGTTTGACTGCGGGATAGTATTCATTTACTGCTGAACGCTTTTTTTTCCCTCCCCCAAGATGTTAAGGAAAAAGACTAACCCACATGCGGCGAGCGACAAATATTGAATATTTATCTTCTCGAAATCGAGCAAATTAAATAGATAGGCGAGCTTCGTTGTTAACTGTGAAATATTACGATTTATATGTGATATAAAAAGTTTTAAAAAGTTGTGAAGCGAGTGACCGCTTCTCTGAAAAAAGCCTTTTGTTGACATACAGAAAAAGTGAACACACATACATACATACATTTTCGCTTTTATATATATAGATGTTAAAAGCTAGATGTTACGGTTAATAATATTATAAGCTTTGTTCAGTAAAAAAAAAAAAAAAAAAAAATTAGTAAAAAAAAAAAAAAAAAAAATTAGTTTTTAATTAAGAAATAAGTTGCTGAACTTCTTTTTTAAATGGTTTCATCTAATAAAAATATCATTGGTTTGTTTGGTTTTCTCTTAATAGTCACATAAATTATTAATGTTATCAACTTCCTTACATTAAAAAAAAAATTTATCGCAGCTTTCTTTTTTGTTTTGATTAAAAAAAAAACATCCTAAATTATGAGATGAAAACTGAACGAGAGTTGTCTCCCTCTGCACAATGACAAATTGTAAAACAGCATTTTTTTTTGGATGTAATTTATGCCAAATATATTGAAAATTATTCTGCTAAAGTTTTCTAATGTAATAAAATGTACATGTTTTTGTTATATGTCAACAGATTTGAAGTTAATGTATAGAACATTAACAGATCAACTGTGATGAGATCTAAACTATATTTCACTATGATGATGCTAAAATAAAGTACCAATTAATTAAAGAGTTTCTCATTAAGTGTATAATGAGAACTTGTAACTATATTTGAAAAATGTATCTTAGATATTACAATTATTAATATTGGAACAATTAATATGAATTGGAAACATAATTTTTGGGGGATATCAGTATCGGAAAAAATTTAGTCTTATTTCTGATGCCAAAAACGATTATTTTAATTATTTTTTGTTTAAAAGTTTATTTTCAATTGCTGATATTAATGATAAAATGATAAATATTTATTGATTTTAAACTATCATTAAAACTAAAATCTACAGATTACATCTTCATTGTGAAAATATATGCACATAATAAAAAAAAAAAAAACTCTATAACTGTATATTTAAAGATTTAAAATAATCATTATCAGCAATTGTTTAGAATCAGTAATTCAGAAAAAAATTGTAGTGGAATCAGAAAAAATATTGGAATTGTCTCATCTCTAACAATTATATTTCTGACTATTAAAATAAACACAAAAACTAGACATTTTATGTAAAAATGCTTGATTTTCATGTAACCTATAAAATACATTCATTAGTTTTAAATTTAGCAACATTTTCTGTGTTAAAATCACCTTTTATCATTATGTGAATTGATTTTTCAGAATAACAAAATATTACTTTTAAGACTAAACAAAAGACAAAATTATTTTATAATTCAAACATTTTATACAGTTGATACTTATAATTATTGCAATTGAACTTACCATGATCTGCTGAATTTTTTGCTTTTAATTCTAACATTCTTACAATGGATTCTAAACTTTCAACTTTATCTTGAAGTTCTTTCTTCTCTCCCTCAATGGCATCTTCAACCTCAAAGAATTTCTGCAAAATAAAATATGGCATTAATTGAAGACTGATGAGTATTGCATGTATTACTACACATGTTGAATATATACACACACACATATGATTAAGTGATTTATGGAAAAATTATTTATTTAGCCACCAAAAGCTTAACATTAACAACAAATCAATATACAATAGTTTCTGGTATAACACCATTTTTTTTATGTGAATAAAGTCGAATTACTTTAACATTTAAATATCATCCACATATGTATACGTTTCATCCTCATGGATGAATTGGTATAAAGATCATCATTCATACCAATCACATGATTTGAATTCTGGCACAGAAACCATAATTCCAAGCATACTACCATAAATGGCTACAGGAAGGCAAACAGCTATAGACAGCAGTCATAAGTCAACAGAGAAGAACATAAGAGAAATATAAAGCTCGTTTCTCAGTTAAAAATTATGAATTTCTTTACATTTGACAAAAAATAAACTTAATGGAAAACGCGTGCGTGCATGCGTGCGTGTGTGTGCATTATTTTCTTAGATTACTATTTCAAACGATTTGTCCATCATAAAAAAGATGGGTTTTTAATAAAAATATTCAACTTTTACGAAAAACTTAAAAGCTTACTTTTCTTTATTTGAATAGTTTTTACATATGATTTTGTTTTTCTAATCATCTTGTTTCTTACCCAAATATTATTTCAATTCACCTGGGGTGCCTACAAACTTATATTGCATTACCATAGTTTTCTAAAGCTCAAACCTATCTATGCACTATGCAAAATGCTTTAAGCAAACTACAACAATCTCTGAGATAACAAACGTAAATATATTAATGTCATTTTCTCTAATAAATGGATTTTTTTGTCAGAATTTATTTCTGAAGGATATTTACATTAGTATAAAGATTTCTCCAAATGTAAAAATGCAACAAATCAAATTCAAGGGGAGAATTTATAGGAATTCTTTACTGTAAAGATTAAAATTTTTCAAGAAAATTGGTACTTCTGCATTTAACGATCTGTTTTTTCATGATGTTACCTTGGCATATTCTGGTAACTTACGTAAACCATTGGAATATAGTATAAATGCTCAGCCAAAGAAAAATCGCCTAGCCAGTCAACATTGCAAACGCACTGTGTATTTAGGAATATTTCCTTGGGAATTCCCAGTAGATCAGAAATCCAGTGCACCCTGTTAAAATTGATGAATCCCTCTCCAACATGAGAAAACGCAATGTTGGGAAGCTCTTCAAACCACTCTGGGTCCTCAGAGGATATGAGCCCACCAAAAAGGAAGATTTCCTGGGGACATCAAACTGCAATGCTGAAACCTTAACCATTCCCATAATAAAGAAGCACATTCAGTCAATAACTAATATCCGACCATTTGGAAAAAGTCTACAGCAAATTAGGATCAGAAGGGTTCCAACTCCTAACAGAAAAAAATAGAGAGTAGAAAACAAAAAGACCTCCCCACACACACAAATAGTTACATACAAAAAATTTTCTCACAAAACAAGACATAAAAATAGCAAAATGTTTTCAAAAACTTTTCTTACAAAAAAGTTTTTACTGTATATTATTTCATAAAAAAAAAATTTTTTTCATGAAACTTACAGTAGGTTGAACTTATATTTTATTTCTATTTTTGTTTTCATTGAAAACAGTTCTTTTTTCCTAGTGTTTTAAAATTTGAACATTGCTCGGCATATTCCTGCGGTTTATGTAAACTGCCGACATATACTGAGGTAACATCACAGAAAAACAAGTCATTAAGTATCAGAAAATTGGAATAAAAGTGGATTTTAAATTACATTTTATTCATTTATTAACTCAAAGTGATTAGTAAATTTTCTGTTAAATAGAATTAAATATTGGAAATAAACGGTTGAATTTTTTTTTTTTTTTTTTGTCCACTTGACACTTTCATCCTTTTTAATTTATCACCGTCTATGGAGATGATTTAAAAAAAAAAAAAAAAGAAAAAAATGTTACTTTGAAAAATGAAACAGTAGTACAGAGTACAATAGATTTTCAAAGATTATGTATTAAGACAAAGAAAAAAAATAATATGGAGAGGAAAGAGTAGCAGTACACAAGTCTCTAAACTGATATTACTGTTGTCACAATTAATCAATGCCTCTGTTCAGTCTCGAAAGACAAAGGATACTCCCTGTAGGAGCAGCTGCGTGTGTAATCGTGTAAGCAAAGGTTGCTCATTTATTCAACCACACCTCTCCTGAATCAGCATTGCTTGAGTTCAGTGTCAAAGAAAAATCCAGGATGACTGGAAACAATGCCAAGATAAGCGGAGAGCACATACAGCACCTGGAAGTTCCAAATTGTCACCCATTTGTTACTGGTGAGACTTATCGTTGCTTAACTTTGGTGATGTGACAAGAACCAGTGTGTCAAATGTGATTATGCTGTACGAATACATCATTAATTAAGAAGAATCAATACATCATTACAAATTAGTCTATAAATTGTAGAATGCCATTTTGAAATTTCTAAATGGTTACTTTATTTCTAACATTTGTAAAAAAAAACAAAGGATATCTAATTATACATTCTAACAAAGATGTTCAAAGTTTTTATGTATATTTTTTGCTAGTTTTCCAGGTTTAGAACTCTAATTTCTTTTTTTTTTTTTTTTTTTTTTTTTACATAGGCGTCACCACTTATCAAGGCCGATAGGCTACTCAAGGATAAGGGTTAAAGAGTGTAGAGTAGTCAAAAGGACAATATAGTAATCGATAGTAATGGAAGTTTGGTAAATTTGTTAACTTAAGTGGAACGGCTCATCAGAAACTTGTTCACGTTGGACTTGAAGACAACCATATTATAGACAGCTGGAAAGCAGGAAAACGGAAGACAATTCCACAGGCGTGCAGTTCTAAGAAAGAAGCTTTGATCATGGAATCTGTTTAGGTTTAGGCACAGATAAAGAGTGGGGAAAATTATTGATAATGTTTTCAGCTAGTCTAGTGTTTCTTGTGAAAGTTTGGCGAGGGGGGACTATAGATTGAAGCTCAGTCAAACACTTTTCATGAAAATAACGATAAAGCAGACACAAACTCGCAACATCTCTTCTGTGAGATAAAGGTTGCAGCGAAGAGAAAAGGACATCTCCCACCAGGCCACGAAGTCTATTTTGAACTCTATCAAGGCAGGACAAGTCTTTTCTAGCAGCTCCTGCCCATATGTGGCAACAGTATTCCATCCTTGGACGTATCTGGCTCTTATATAGATAGAGAATTTCATCAGCAGTGAGATATCTACTGGATCGATAGAAGGATCCGACCATTTTTCCAGCGGCCTTGGCAACAGATTTGATGTACGTATTCCATTTAAGATCAGGAGTAAAGGTCAAGCCCAGAAGCCTGTCAAAACTTGAGGCCTCACCAAGACGAGAGCCATTCATTTTAATTGATGCCAGATGGGGATCAAAACGTTGATGATGTAAAGATAGAAGCTTGGTTTTAGATGCATTAAAAGTAACCAGCCACTCCTTTCTCCATTGTACAACGTGATCAAGATCAGAGGAGAGAGAATCGGAGAGAACTTGGTCATTTACTGTCTTAGATGTGCTACCATAGATGGTATTGTCGTCAGCAAAAATGTCTACGAATGATGTAAGTTTGGAAGATCATTAATGTAGATCAGGAAAAGAGTTGGGCCCAGAATGGACCCCTGAGGGACTCCAGCATTAATACTGTGAGCTTCTGATTTTTGCCCCTCAACTACTACTCTTATGAACCTATCAGAGAGAAATGATTTAATAATTGAGAAGACATTTCCAGCTATACCATAGCTGGAGATCTTGTGAAGTAAACCTTTATGCCATACCCTATCAAAGGCCTTTGATATGTCAAGAGCAATTGCCCTAGAAAGGTTGCCGCTGTCGAGAGATTTGGGCCAGTATCAAAGTGTAGTATCTGTTCTAATGCTGCACTTCACTATTTTGGTCTCAGTTAGTGGAGAAATCCTTTGGGATACATTTTTTTAAATGTTTGTTACTAACCAGAGTGCCCCTTTTAGGGGAGCTGCCCCCACCCCACCCCACACACACACACACACATTAAAAACCGACCTTGTGTCCAACTCTGCCCTCGTGGGAGGCAATTTAGAAAAAAAAAAAAAAAATGCCAAAATTTACATTTGTTTGAAATATAAAAAAAAAATAAGCTACATGCATTTAATCCCGACTTGTATAAAACCTGACATAAGTTTAAAATAAAAGGATGCATAAATATAAGAATTTAAATTCCAGCTAAATCCAAGAAATATTTTGTAATTGCACAAATCAGAAATGAACATTTGAAACTATTTGTAACCATTTAGCTTTGTCAAAAGAAACAAACTTCCCCATCTCCAAATTTGTAACAATTTTTTGATTTTCTTTGATATTTAAATGAAAAATTGCTAAAATAAAAATATTAAATAAGGCTAAAGATTTTTCCCCCTAACAAAATGCACCATATTTGCGTTGATACTTTGAAGCAAACTATTTTGTGAGTTTGCAAATAAATCTTATTTAGAGATAATAATTAAAGATAAATAATTTCTATAGATTAAAAGTCATACAGTTTTAATGATTTCAGTTTTATATGGACTACAATCTAATCATGCATAAATTTCTAAATCCAAGCAAAAATAAACCGATTTGTTGATAAAATGCTCAAATATAAATAGTAAAACCAAAGGACGTACAGTTTAGCGCTAGAGAAGGAATATTCTGCTACTTAATCTGATAATCATAGTTTTTTTTTATTATTTCTCCTACATCAACCAATATAAAACTTATATGATGATTCAGAATAAAATTTTCTTTAAAATGGTATTTTAATATTTTTGTTGATAAAAACTTGTCCATGTCTACTTTCCTAGATCCAAGATTCAAATTTAAATTTCCAAAGAATGACATGGAAAACACTAAGAATTGGATTCCACATCTTTCTTCTGATGATAATGAAGCATGTTTTCCATGTCATTCTTTGGAAATTTAAATTTGAATCTTGGATCTAAGAAAATACACACGCACAAGTTTTTATCATTTAGATAGGATGAAAATCTTGTTTCCATTGATTCATTGAAATGTTCCACATTGGTAAGGATTCCACTACACTCAGAAATATCAGAATTATATTGGATAGCTTTTGAAAGAAATAATCTCAAAGCTAAAATTGTAGATATTATCACTGATATGGTTGAAGTTCTGTGATTTGCTTCTTTGGTAATTTCTTTAACTGGACAATTTTTTGAACAAATCTCTATTGGTAAATTGTTAAGGTAGGAATTTTATAGCGTCACAAATTAGCATATGAAAAAATGAACGAATCTCATTAAAAAATTCCGGTTCATGTGAATCAGTCTGCTTTATATGTGAAGCAGAATGATTCGCACAAACTGGAATGCTGTGAAAAAGTCATTTCTGGTTAATATTTACCAGATAAAAAATATTCTGTTATTCTGAAAAACAGCCAAGTTCATTTGCTTATTTTAAAACTGGTAAACATTAATCCGAAGGGACTTTATCTGGGCATTCAATGTAAAGCAGAACAGTCCACACCAACTGGAAATAAATCATTTTTAAACAATCACAGAGTTAACTTGAACAAAGCCAATACAAAAATAAAATAATGATGTTAAAGCAATAAAAAGCAATAGGACTTATGCAGAAAACCCTATTTCTTAACATGTGAAGGAGCGAGTGTTTTTCTAATTAGTCTGTACTTTCACCTAACAATTTAATAAACAATGCAAAGCAAATGATTTGTACAAGCATTGAAGAAGGATAAGTGAAATTTTTTCTTTGGTATATGTTTGACTGGAAAAGGGATTGAGGGAACCACCCTAAATGGATGAATGTGATCAGTGCCAAGCAAAGAATTCAACAGAATCGCAAAGAAATACCAATTGTATAAAGAACTCTATCGTTGATAACATACTGTTTGTTTATTAAAATTAAACTGATGTTGAACATGTATGTTTACTTTATTACATCGTCATGATAAACAAAGTGAAAAATACTACATAAAATTATTTCATTTTTTTGAGAATACTATTTAAGTAGAATTACAAGCTGATTTTTTTTCTTTTTAGATAATTGTTATTGTATCAGCTTGCATGAAAAGAGCTATGTAAAAGATGCTTAAAACCGTTTGAATTATGCAAACACCATCAGTAGTTCAAAAGTTATGAGAATTTTAAGTGCCAAAATTTAGGCTTTTCCATGGACATTTTTCTTTAGAAAAAGTGGGCTAAATTATGGGCCTCAATATTTCAAGAAATTCGGTAATTTCGCCATCAATTATTTATTTTTCAAGCTATTCTCATGAAACTTGGCAGTCTTATGTAAAAGTGTGTGTTCTTCCTGATTATGTAGTCAAATCTGATGTATCCCTTTACCATAAGCCATGAATTATAAATTAAAATGTACAAATTGCAATTTTTTTTAAACTGGCGCATGGTATCATACAGTGGGTGTCTATTCATAAACAACACTAAGTATTATAGTGGTATTTAAATATAGCTTTATTGAGAGCAGGCTTTTCCTTGCCTTCTCACCAAAGGAGAGCTTAATCTGGGGTGTAGCCATTGAATGCCTAAAGAGTATTCATGGCCGGTATTTACTACTCCCCCCAAAGAAAAAAAAAAAAATTGAGTAGATATGAATTAATCTCAGAAATACACTTGTGAGAAAAAAAAAAAAAAAAAAAAAAAAAAGGCCAAACAAATTTTATGCATTTTACTGCACTAAAAGCTATATTGAACAAAGAACAGTTGAACAAGGAAACTTAAACGAGACTAATAACACAGAACAAGACATTTACTTTTTAATAAGTGCTTTGGATGGAATCGTATACCCTTTTGATTTCTTTAAGAGATCAATCCTTTTAGACATGCTCTCAATCAAAGTGGAACACTAAAGAGGAGACGCTATTTCATTCGCTTTGCACAGCTTCCCACTGTTTGTCATTGTTTGAAAAAGTTTTTTCAGCTAATGCACGAGATATTATGGATCGAATATTCTCGATTGGGTTTATCCAGGGCTTTCACCTGGCCAAAACATCACATTAATAGAATTATCAGAAAAAACATTTTTTTGTGACTTTAGCAGTGTGTGCAAGGGCATTATCATGTTGAAAAATAATGTTCTGGGATATTCCCAACTTCTGGATACTTAGTAACAGTCCTGTTTCTAATATTCAAATGTATTCCTTTGCATTGATTGACTTCTCACATCTAATAAGTTCCCCAACTCCTGCTGCAGTAAAAGTTCCCCATACCATTATCTCTCTATTCCCGTGTTTAACTGTCATTTTTATGCCACTTGTCGAAAATCATACTCCAGTTCTTCGATTGCACCGTTCGAGAGCATCAGAAGCATCACTAACAAGACAAATTCTTGATTCTATCTAACCGGAAAACATTCCTGAACCAGTCTGTATCTTTCTTGCCATAACACGAGAATAATCTCTTTTTATCATTGATATTCTTCTTAGATAAAAATGGCTTCTTTGCACGTCTTTTAGAGGAAAATCCCATTTCTTTCATTTGTCTAGATATTGTATATCAAGAAAAAATTTCCAACCCGTTTTGAATTCTTTGCCAATATAAGTTTTCTTTTAATCCTTCAAAACAGTTAATTTAAGTCGTCCTTCAAAGTGGATGCTCTAGGATGACCAGATCCAGATTTCCCTTTTTACCAAGTGTTCGACTTCGAACCTTTGACCAATTTGCTTCACTGCAGAAAGAGAGGTTTTCACATTTTCTTTTCTTAAAATATCAAAAATCTGCTTGTAAGTCATTTTGAACAGCCTAAATCCTATAATTCCTTTTTTTATATCCTTGCCAAGATGCGGTCTTATTTTTATGATTAATTTTTTCACTTATTATTATACACTATAATAATGATCTGCAAAATAGAAATTTTCAATTAAAATTTAAAAAAATTCATGGAAAAATATTGAAAAATCGATTTCTTCCTTCTTTCAATCTTGGCCCATTTTTTTTTTTTTTTTTTTTTGCTCAAGAGTGTAAATCAAAGAAAATTTTTCATAGATTTTGGATTTCTGTAAAAGACGGAAATTCCCATAGTCGATCAGAACTTATGCATTTTGGGACCAGTCCAATTTTCAATTTTGTAAATCCTCTCTATGTGGCCCAAAACATGCCCCTATTTTCTGAGATGCAACCAGAGTACGCTACATGAACCAGAGTTCATGTAGCGTACTCTGCATGAACCAGAGTTCATGTAGCGTACTCTGCATGAACCAGAGTACAAATCCTTGATGTAGCTTTCACAGTACCAGGATACCAGGAATAAACAACTATATATTAACCAGTTAATGGTAATTTTTGTCGTTTCCACTCTGTTGTTTTACTGAAAATTCAACTATGTAAGCAAAAAATAAAACTAATTTTTTTACCTTGTTTCAACCTTAACATTTAAAATGATTGCTTTTATAGGTTTTAAGGTATGCTGAAAACGGATATCGCATTTAAATTTCTGCAAATAAGTAGTTTTCCAGATATTAAGCAATGCTATTTCTTATGTTGTCGCTGGTAGCCATCTTGGTACGTGCGAGCGCACAAACGTAACCTTGAGAAACTATGCGCAAACGCATGTACCAAGATGGCCATCAACAATAACATAAGAAATAACATTGCTTAATATCCGGAAAGCTACTTATTTGCAGAAAATTTAAATTCGATATTCGTTTTTAGCATATCCGAAAACCTTCAAAGATAGTCATTTTAAAGAAAAATGTTAAGGTGGAAACAAGATAAAAATTTACAAATGAAATTGTTTATCGAACTGCCTAATTATTGTTATTATTTAGATATCCTCAGTTAAAAAAAAAAAAACGGGTTTGTTTTACAGATTCGAAAAAATGGTCTTGACAAGGAGTTAAAAATAAATTCAAGTTTCACAATATATTTTATTTAATCGTTAGGTGAAAGTACAGAATAGTTAACAAAACACCCTTCCTTCCCCATGTTAATAGGTTTCTAATGTTATTATTTCAATATGGTAGCATAAGAGCACAAGTACCTTTTATTTGTTATATATTTGTTTTTTGTTCTTTTTTACGACTAAAAACAATTCTACCTTAAGTACAAGTTATAAATACAATGATAAGAGAAACTCATGTACTTCGTACATTTTCCTGTTTTTTAACACTTTTAGTACAATAGCATTAAAAACAAAATAGTATTGCTTGAAAATCAAATTTGAAAAACTTGAAAATAACTTTTAAATTGACAAACTCAGAATAAAAATAAAACTTATTTTTCTGCTTTCGTTTTGAAAGCAGAAAAAAGTTTTATTTTTTAAGACAATACAAACGAAACTCGTTAATGTTCTGACTTTAGTCAGCTGAGCGCTGGTCAGCACATTAGCAAATAGCGAACTGTTCCCCCTGTTAAGCAGATTGGAATTTCTATTAAAGATAACATTTTAAAGAAATTTCCGTACAATTAATAATTATCAAATATTTACATATTATGCACGAAAATATTTCTGAAACTATTATCTATATGAAAATGGATGATATCTACCGATTTATCTTATCAATTTTGAAATATTGTTCATCAACTTTGCTCGATTGTAACTTTGCTTCCCGTGGTCGTAAAAATCAAAATCAAACACCAGTAGAGATGGACTTCTTTGTTTATATGGCCTGTAAAATTTCAGCCATATACAATTAAATTTAACCTCGCGCACATATATCTAAACGTAACGTATGAAATGTAAACATTGAAAAAACTGTTTCCCATTTTGCTGTCGTCATTTTTTACCATTTTTTTTTTTTTCATTTTTAACTAGGAGCACAAAAACATTAAATGAATAAAAGAAAATAAATTATCATTGGAATGCTTATCTATCTTTTTTCCATCAATGTAATTCTTTAAAAAAATTGATCCACAAATAAAGATAACTTGTTGTTGTTAATGCACATTAGGTATATAATATTGCCAATGTCCACGAAAATACACCATAAACTTGTAATACTAATTTAAGTACATGGTGTAAAAAACTGACATTTGAATATAGCATTCTACAATATGTATTGATTAGAGATGCAATATTCCAGATCTGTATCTTAATTCGACTTATAGGTTGCAACTAGAATTGTTTAAAAAAAAAAAAATGGGTATAATAATCATTATATATAGAATTATATTGAATGTTCATATTTATTGCCATTTAATTCAGTTTTATTTGATGATATTTTAAAAATTGTCCATCAGTGCAATTTTGTTATTATAAATGATGCAATGTTCACTTTTCACACCTCAAAAATGAAAACTGAAATTGAATTAGAAATAATTGTATCTTTACTTCCTATTGAATTCTTATACTAGGAGTGATGAAAACATTTTTTGACCTTTTTACTGGTTACTTTTTTGTCAGTTGGTTTCAAAGTTTCCATGTTGTAATTTACACATGTTTGTGCTCCTTGACCCTAAACAGGGTAGTGTATCCTGCTGATTCTGCTTCATTATCATCAGTGGAAAGTTGATGTGGAATACAATTTTAAATGTTTTCTATGCCAATCTTTCCAAATTAATATTTGCATTGTGAGTTTAGGAAAGTAGACATACACAAGTTTTTATCATTTAGACAGGATGAAAATCTGGTTTACATTGATAACCTGAATTGTTCAACATTTGTTAAAAGGATTCCACTAAAGTCAAAAATACTAGAATTAGATTGGACAGCTTTTGACAGAAAAAAAAAAAAAAACTCAGCTAAATTTGTAGGTATTATTGACATTGTTGAAGTTCTGTGATTTGGTTTTTTGGTGATTTCTTCAAATGGACTCAGGAACTGGATATTTTTTCAAACAAGCCCCCATTGGTAAGTTGTTAAGGTAGGAATCTTATCAACAGCACACATTACAAGAGTTTTTTGTTGTTCTTAATTTATTTTCAGTATATAATATGTTGAATATTATTTTTATATATTTATTTAATAAAAACGTGAAAACTTTAAACTTATATCATTTAGTATAATGGGCTTAATTAATTGTAGACGTATGTTTAAACTGCGTTGATATTACTTGTGGACGTATGTGAGATGATTAATATGTTGGTTGCTTACATTCGCTGTCACTTTTGACATGTACACTTTTAACGCTAAGATTGTATTTTTTGTTTGTGTTGTAATAACTCGTCTCGTTATTATAATGTATATTTGTCCATAAATTAGTTGACACGCAGATCTTTTCCCTTTCTATATCCGCTCAACATTCTAAACTTCCCTTCCTATTAATTCTTACTTTCACTCTTTCTCTCTTTAACTATATTTCATCATTCTTTCTTTTCTCTTCTAGCCCTTGCTTTCCTTATAATAACCCTTTATACCGTTTTTTTTTCTTTTTCTTCCCCATATTTTTTTCTCTATTTATTTTTTCTCCTCCTCACCATTCTCTCTCCATTATATTTTTTTATTAGTTTTTCTTTAGATTGTCCCTCCTTCTTTTCATCTTATAATTAAAGTTCTGTGTTTTAAGGTTTTTTAACTCCAACCTTTAAAGAGTTCCTACCTAAAAAATCCATTATTCATTGAACATTTGAATAGTCAAGTCGCTGCCTGATGATATCTGTTGCTTGATTGAAACAAATTGCTGTTTGTAGCAGCGGGATGTAAACATGTTTATATAACAATAGACAAGTATTATATATATATATATATATATATATATATATATATAGGAAATTTATTACTGTGAGTCCAGAATGAATTTACAAATTGTTTCAGCTATATATATTAAAATGTTTGACTCGTGTCCAGGTAACCTACATTTAAAATTTCAAGTGTTTAGACACAAAATTAGTAGAGGAGTTTGGTAGAGTCTGCAAAGTTCAACTCTTTCAACTTTTACCTCTTGGCAGCAAAATTTTCACCTAAAACCTGATTAAAAAGCTTAGTGCATGTCTGAATACCTTTTATATAAAATTTCAAATGTTTAGACCAAAAATTGGCTGAGTGAGTTGGTAGAGACCGCAAAGGTCAAATTGTGTAAAACTCTGGCTCCAATTTTGACCCCTTAACTTTATTGGGGGGGGGGGGGGGGTCATCAAATTAAAAAGTTTGATTCATGTTCAAGTAAACTACCTTTAAAATTTCAAGTATTTAGAACCAAAATTGGCAGGAGTTTGGTAGAGTTGTCAAAGGTCAAATCGTTGAACTTTGACAGGCAAATTTCTGGCCAAAAACCGATTAAAAAGATTTTCCCAAATCCCAATACCCTTTATGTCAAATCTCGAGTGTAGACTGAAAACTGACAGTAGTTTGATAGGGAAATGTACACACACACAAAATTTCACTTTTATAGATATATAGATATATATAGATTGAAAATTATTTTACAGTGAAGTACTTATTTAATAGAATGCTGTAATTTGAACCAAGTTTTGCAATAAACCTATTAAATCCAATGTTATATGTTACAGAATATGGTTTAATACCAACAGCAAATCATTTCTCTTATCAGATAATGAACCTCTCGTGACCTGTGATGATTAATATCTCAAACTTTCTTTTTGGCCAATATTGATTCTATAGTAGTTTGGTGTTTTGCTGAAGGCTCATAGTTGCTGCCACTTGTTCTTGGAATGTCTTCCCCTGAATATTCATTGTGTTTCCTTTTATTTGCAACTTTTTCTTCTTTTGAATGAACAATTCTAAGATGGTTTAACATATTAGTCATTGTAAAAGCTTTTGCTGATTTGCCACCCTTTGATGTAATAGCTTGACATAACTTGCAGGTAGCTGTATTCTTATTCTTGGGATTGACATCAAAATACTTCCAGCAGAAACTGGTTGCCATAATGGTTGAAGGTTGTTGTCAATATTTAGTATTTTTTGTATTTAAATTACATATGTCTGATATCTAATTAGTAATTTATCTCAATAAAATATTATCTAAACCAGAAAAAATAAAAATATGCAATGGTAGCAAGAGTCCGAAAATGAGGAACAAGAGTATGACTGATGAAGAATGATTTATTTTTGGTTCACACATCGTCGCAATTTATTGTACAATTCCTCAACAAGAAAACTGAAAGGTGAAGCAATAATTTTCTTTGACAAATGATTTAAAGTTAAAAATAATGTTAATTCTATAGGAAAGAAAAACTTTCTGTCTACATCTATTTGCCTCAAATTCAATGCAGTTGTAAAAGTTTGCATGTTAACATCGCATCATGCCTATCATTTGATATGATGTACACGATGCATGTCTCTTCAATAAATTTTCACTGGCAGAAAAAAAAAAAAAAAAAAAAAAAAAAAATGGAGCTAACTTGTCTTCATTTACAATATAATATTAGTATCGTGTATTACAAAATTTGCTGATAAATCAACATTAAAAACCTATTAATCGGTTGATAAATCGGTAATCTGCCGATTATCAAAGACCAATTAATCGGTAGGTACATCTCTAATAGCGAGCACCAATATTTGACTTTTTTTTTTTTTTTTTTTTTTTCAAGAGTGACTTGTGATGCTGTGATCTAAGTTCATAACAAAATGTTTGTTATGAATATTTTGGTAATGTTCTATTTTAGCGTTGAAAAAAAGATTTTTTTTAAATATTCAATTCAAACAATAAATTGAATAGAAGAAAGTTTGGTGCTTATGTACTTCTGTAGTCATACTATTTTTAAAAATAAATAATTATTAAATTATTTTTCATAAACGCAATTTTTTCATCAAGAATAATATTTGCTACCAGAATATTAGCAGAAACTCGCAATGAAGCGAGCGACCAACAGAAGATATTTTTGTTTGGAAGAAACAGTTTACCTTGCAGACATGTATACAATAAAGTTTATCAGATGCTTTTAACTTGTGGGGCATTTCATTCCCGTCTCCAAATGATGTCTATTAATAAGGAGAGAATACACACCATATCTGAGCCTATCGCTCTCTAACTTGTATACAATAAAGTTTATTGTATTTGTTTTTTTTCCAGTATACAGATAATGTTGGGTCGTTAGAAGAGAATATGCACCATTCCACAGCCTACTTTTTTGCGTATCAGCCCCCATCCTTTACTGATCTGAGGCCCTGAATTGCATTTAACTGAACTGTTCAATAGACTCAAAATTGGACGTTTAATGATTTCAGCATCTCCTGCCTCGATCAACGACCCAGTCTCGCGTGGTGTTCAAAAGTTCAATGTCTGCTTCTCACAGAGAAGACACGTTCATATCAAAAAGAAAGAAAAAGAATAAACAGTGAAATGAAATAAGTAAATAAATATATGTAATCCCTTTTATATACTTAAGAAACCTGATGTTTCCTGAAAGTAATCACTTGTCAATTTTGAACATTTATCACTTTTTTACTCTTTTTCACTCCAAACAAGGCATATACCCACTTGGAACGCAAGGGGCTACTATTTGGGATTATATCTAACAGGGGCGAGGAGAAGTGAAATGTCTTCACATTACATATAAAATTCTGAAGTTTAGTACAATCAAGGAAGCAGGAAAAAGGGAGGGAATTCCAAAGTCTAACAGTCTGAAAAAAGAAACTATTAGAGTAGAAGGTTTTTTTGCATCTTTGGATCTCAACAATGAAGAGGTAGGATTTTGTTGCGTGTCATGTACATCAGAGGAAAGTAGGTCAAGGGGGCACAAGAGCTGGAAGTTTATCAGAGCACATTCCAATGAAGTACTTTTAAAATAGAACTTGGCCAACAGTGTGGGACCTATTAGATCTAAGACCTTTTCTTGAACCCTGTCTAAGAGCGAGAGACTAGTGGTAGATGCATCAGCCCATGATGTGGCAACAATATTTCATGCGTTTGTGAATTGTGGCTTTGTAAATATAAAGGATACTCTTTAGCATGAGTAATTTTCTAGCACATTAGAGGGAGCCCACCTGTGCAGCAATCTTGTAATGTATTTGTTCAATCAATTCATGTTGCCTGTGACTTAAGCTGAGAAGTTTGAAAGATGGGTTCTCAGATAGGGTGTTATTTGCCATGGCAATAATTGTTTAGAAAGTGTTTTTTGTAATTGTTAAAGGAAAGAAGCTTAGTTCTAGCAGCACTGAATGTTACCAACTATTCCACTATGGACTCAAGGTCATTTTCTAGGGTTTCTACCATGATTGGATTATGTTGAGCAATCATCCAGTAATATCATAAGATTTAATTTTCATGAGATGTCTACGCCAAACCTTGTCAAAGACTTTGGATATATGAGTTATAGCTCTAGCTTCTCCTGCCTTATCCAGTGCATGGTATACATGTTCAGAGATAATTTTTTTTAAATATTCGCAGTAAAACAGGTTTGCCTAAATCCATACTGTTAATCATAAAGAAACTTAGCGTGGACAAGATGGTGGACTGATTGAAGACTCAAACATTTTAGTGAAAATGTGCAGGAGATTGAGGAGGTGCTAATTGAGTGGGTCAATTTTTTTACAAGAATTCTTGAATACTGGTACAATGGGGGTAAATTTCCAGCTATCAAAGAAGCAATACTTAACTAGGCATTTGATCCAAATACAATATAATTTTTCAAGTATCTTGAATAATATAGTTTAAGAATACATAGTTATAAGAGCTTATCTACAAAATACTGAGGAGTTTGTAGCATATTTTCTTTTTATGAGTGTTGTGTGTGAATGCAAATGCTACAATATTATACTATTTTTTTTTATAAAAATGAAATATGCGTATCCAAGTTCCATGAGTAATATACTTTAATATTGTGATGAGAGCAAAAGACAGATGGGCAAGAAAGGAAGGATAAAGCAATACAGTGCCTCACAGCAGGTGTCTTTTTCTTTTTCATTTTTGCTGGTGGAGAAACATGTATAGTAGTGCAAACAGAAGAAAGCTAACACAAAATGTAAAAAAAAAATATGAATCCAAACACAAAATGGTAAAATATTAACAAAAAAGATGCAAACATTCAAGTTTATAGTTGGAAAAAGATAGTTGTGAGAGACAGACTCACAATTCCTGCCTAAAAACACAATATCAGAATGTATACCAGATGTTATCAAGGATAATATCTATCAACTTTGGATTATATTAACAATTTCTTCTGTCACGATATTAAGAAATAATCTAATTCATCAAAAATATTGCCGTGTGTATTGTATTTGTAGTTAAAAAAGTCAAAATCTTTTTTTTTGTCCATAATACTGGAAAAACTAATTTTCTTCAGTTAGCATGCACTAATTATAGTGTTAATGCTAAAAGACACTTTTTCTAAACCATGAAATCAAGACAAATCTTTAGCTTTTTATTGCATGAAAATCAGACATGCTTGTAAAAAGTTTTTCCCGGATGCAAGTTGGCAGAGATATCCTACACAATTATTGTTTCATACCTACAACTGACAAATATGTAAACTTTTACAGAATTATATTTATACAAAAAGAAAAATGTTGCTACATGGAATTCTGTTGATTTTTAATATAAAATAATTTAAACAGAACTGAATTTTACAAATTTTCATTACTTTTATTTAATACATAAATAGATTAGTTTAGAAATTAATTTTTAAAAACCACCAACACTTACCTGCATATAAAACTAAATATAACTTTAATTTAACATTACTAGATAAATTATGTAGAAAGATTTACTCATTTATACTTTAGTCATTTTTTTTTTTTTTATTGGACATTCCAGCCCATATCATCCAGCTGACACCACCCCCTTTCAGATTTTTTCTTATGAACACCTCATAAAAATTTAGGTAAAAACTAAAAGAAATCTGAATTTTCAGCTATATTTGAATAAAGGAACCTATTTTGCCAGAGGGTTGATTTCGGTCCAGAAATAAGAAATTGGTGCACCGAAACATTGTATTTTGGAACCTAGACGAAAATTTGCAATTTTGAGGCTATAAATAATCCTTTTGGGCCTAAACTTTAGCCAAGTATGTTTTCAAGGGTGAGGAATCCAAAAATTATAGTTAGAAAGGCACCAAATGAAAGGAAAGACCTCATTTTGAGCAATTCATGTGCCACTTTTTAAGAGGTTGTTTTGCTCTCCAAAGCAACAAAAAGGATAACTATGGTGCTTTTCCTGAAACAACTTTTGGATTTTTGAAATAACATAGGATGAAACTAATAAAATCAAAAATATCTTTTGGCATTACCATTATTCTGGTGTAGTTTAATCCTGAAATTTGATATAAAAAAAAAATGTCTTGATTTAAGCAAGAAAATTGTTATATTTATGACAGACTAGTTGATTAGTAAAACAAAAACACAGAATTTTAACCCTATGGAACTCACTTTATAATTGAATTTTGTCACTACAGATCTCACCATGTGCAGTATCTTAGTTATTTGTGTATGAAATAACGATTTTATTTCAAGTCGTGTTTGAGCTTTCAGAGGGCGAAGTTATGCTGGTCAGAATTTTGGCATTTTGTAAGTTGTTCTTTGCTTATGGTGTTCTTTATCCATTTGTTATTGCTGAAGAGACTTACCATGACTTCCTTACGCATTCCTGTCGAATAATACCCAAAGACATTCAACTATAGTGACATTCGTACGACACGTTTCAAAGTCTTGGTCACACTTTGGAACAAAATTTTCATATTTTGAACAGGTTTCTGGATCAAAATTCAAATTTGGGCATTTTTAAATTTCAATACAATATCTGAAAATTTAAAAAAATTATATTACTGCCCAAAAAAACACTTTTTTTGAAGGCCAAAATTGAAAATCTGAATCAAAAGAGTTTCCTTATATGGATAGGCAACTTTTGTATGCACTAGATTTTTAATTTAGGATTCGTTTTTTTTTTTATTACATTTTTGACGATTTTTTCAGAAAATCCAGAAAAAGTCACAAATGTCAAAAATTCTTGGCAAGTATTTACTTTTAAATAGGATAATTTCTTATAATCTAATGAGTTATTCATCACATGAGGATCCGTGGGTATTGCTGGAGACAAAAAGTTTATATCACACAAGGTGTATCGGAAAAATGAAAAAAATTGTAAAAATCTTAAACATTTTGTCACTTTCCATTTTTTTTTTTTTTTTTTTTTTTTTTACACAGCATCACCACATTATCAAGGCCAAGAGGTCACTCAAGGATAAGGGTTCAAGAGTGTACAGTAGAAATTGGACAATATAGTAACCATTAGTAATGGAAATTCGGTAAATTAGTTAACTTATATGAAACGGCTCATCAAAAACTTGTTTACATTAGACTTGGAGACAACCATATTGTAGTCAGCTGGAAAAGCAGGAAAATGGAAGACAATTCCATAGGCGTGCAGTTCTAAGAAAGAAACTTTGCTCATGGAATCTACGTTTAAGTTTAGGCATAGATAAAGAGTTGGGGAAATTAGTGATAGTGTTTTCTGCTAGATGGGTGTTTCTTGTGAGAGTCTGGCGAGGGAGGGGACCATAGATTGGAGCTCAGCCGAGCACTTGCCATGAAAATAACGATAAGGCAGAGATAAACTCGCAACATCTCTTCTGTGAGATAGAGGTTGCAGGGAAGAGAAAAGGACATCTCTTACAAGGCTACGAAGTCTATTTTGAACTCTATCAAGGCAGGACAAGTCCTTTATAGCAGCTCCTGCCCAGATGTGGCAACAGTATTCTATCTTTGGATGTACCTGGCTCTTATATAGATAGAGAATTGCATCAGCAGTGAGATATCTACTGGATCGATAGAAAGATCCCACCATTTTTCCAGCGGCCTTGGCAACAGATTTGATGTACATGTTCCATTTAAGATCAGGAGTAACGGTCAAGCTTGTCAAAACTTGAGGCCTCCTGAAGACGAGAGCCATTCATTTCAATTGATGCCAGATGTGGATCAGAATGTTTGTGATGATACTGCTGTATTGAGCATAAAATACTGGTAACTTGAGTTCATTGTTTTTTCAAAACATCATAAGGTACTGATAGGAATCAGCACACATTGTGCCTGCGAAGCATCACAAAAACTGAAAATGCTATTTTAACGCAGGATTTGAAAACTTTCGTTACCCTATTGTTTTTTTTATCAGAAATGGTAAAAAATAGGAAAACTCGCATCAGAAACATGTTACGAAATCATCTGGCAAAACACTTTTTACCTGGCAAATTGTTTTCAACAAATCAGTGCTGTATATGTGCCTAATCATACCATTATATAAATGTTTTCGGTCAAGCATGTCCATTTTCTGACCTTTAAATGATAATTTATGGCTTGCAGAAGGGGCTTTTTTGGGGACTATCCTCAAATTTTGGTTGCTACCATTTTTTTATGTATGTGAAAAAATGTGAAAATAACAAAAATTCTTAAATTTTGTCATTCTTGACCTATAGCCCATACTTTTTTTTTTTTTTTTAAATCAATAATTTGGAGTCATTAGAATATGTAAAACATGATAAAATTGCCAAATCCAAACATTTCCTTTCATTGAATCATATTAAATAATTGGAATTGTTCTTGAAATTTCTGAGTTTCTTTCCAAAATTTCATCTGTATCTTTTTTTTAGAAAATTTGAAAATAAATACAAACTTGACCTAGAATTATTGCTTTTTTCACAACAGAGTGAAATAACTTTTCATCAGTTTTGGCAAGTAAATGAAAATATTTAGTTGTCAAAGATCAACTAAAGGTAAATTTGACTAGAACGCTGTGAAGATAGACCATTTTGATGCCTGCCTCTAATCAAAATCTACTTTCAGGAAAAGTATAGAAAAATGTTAAGTTAAACTATAAAAAGAACAGGAGATGAAGAATCAGAAGACACACCACTGCCATGCTCATTTGGAATGAGCATGGAAAGCACATTTCATCATAAGCTCAAAGCATCTATGACAGCTTTGTCAGAATTTGATGCCGATGAACAAACCATCTTCAAGATGAGGGCTGGTGTCACTAATGATTCTGTTGTCAATATTTGTAGGTATCATCAACTTTATCTGGGAGAATACTTTGAGAAGGGTCACAAACACTGCTGTGACATCTTCAGCAAGCACAAAAAGAAGGTAATGGGTGACCGCAAAATTAAAGATGGCACAGATGTTAAACAGTTATGGATATAATGTGAAACCTGGATGGAAATTGTGCCATCATTGCACCACAGTTGCAAAGGATATGGAAGAGAGTTTTACTGAAGAAAACGATGATTGTATCATTGAGCTGGAGAAAGAGGAAAAGCGTGCAAAATTGAATGAGAGTTTGACCATGTTTGATATTTCTTCATTAAAAATTCATGAAATGCAGCAACGAATGCAAATCAACATGGTACAAAAGAAACTGGAGAGGAGCTATGAAAAACAAAGAAATCGCTGCTGAAATTCTTGACATTGGAAACCCTGATCTTGAAAGCTCTACTGGAAGCAGCGTATGTAAAGAGAACTGGTTGTCAAAGCAGCTGATTTGGATCATCTGCTGGATGTCATGCAGGCCAAACTGAAAAATGGTATGAGTACAACTGCTGACTTTGGCTCCTGAAAGTTGGTCGCGCAATAAGGTTGCAGATTACTTCAATGTATCTGAATAGATAGCACGTGCACTAAAACAAAGCTGCAGTATTCTTTCGTTACCTGACAAGAAGAAAGAGGTCTCTCCCAAGAGGTTTTAGAGTATGTTCATGCATTCTTTGATGATGACGAATATTCTAGAATGATACCTAGATGTAAAGATTGTGATTATTGGCAATAAAATTCATGTGCAAAAACAATTACTCTTGTCCAATCTTAAAGAACTCTATGCAGCCTACAAGCAGAAATATCCTGACCATCTTTCTAAGTTTTGCAGGCTCCGCCCAGAATCGTGTGTCACTGTCATCGTCATTGTGTAAGCGTTTGCACTTATCATAATATTAAAACTTCTGGTTGATTTTTTAACAGCACAGTTAAAACACAGTTGAAAAGGAAAGCTGAAGAATCTGAAGATGCGAATACTGACAATGAAGCCACTCAACTCCATAAGTTCAACATCACCTACAAGGACTGGTATGGTAGTGTGTGACACCACAAATCTTGAATGTATGATGCATCGCTGTCAAAACTGTCCTGGATATACTACTCTAGAAAAGTAAACTTGTGACAAATTTATTGAACTCGAAATCGAAAAGGAGATGTCTTACAGCCAATGGCAGATGTAGACAGGACAAACCTACAAACACACACAGGTGATGTTGAAGATTTCATTGAGTTGCTGATGTATAGCATAGATAACCTTACCATTCACTCTTACGTAGCAAAGAGTCAGGTTCAATTCCTCACACAAAGAAAAGATGAAACCACTGAGGAAGAGTGCATCATTCTTCTGAACTTTGCAGAAAATTACCATTACGTGGTGCAGGATGAAATCCAGGGATATCACTGGAATAATGACCAGTGCATCATGCATCCCATAGTGATATATTTCAAACAAGATGGAAAACTTCAACATTTCTTTGTGCATCATACCTGATTATCTTGACTATGACAATTTTTTTCTAGGAATTGCAGAGAATTGTCATAGCATGGATCAAGGAGAATTTGTGATAGATTAAAAAAAATTGAATACTTCAGTGATGACTGTACTGGTCAATATAAAGGTTACAAAGCATTTCTCAATCTTTGCCACCACAAATCTGATTTTGGCATTGATGCAACCTGAAAATTCTTTGCAACTAGTCATGGGGAATCCCCTTGTGATGGAATTGGGTATACTGTCAAGCGTAAGATACTGCAAGCCAGTTTGCAAAAGCCTATCAACAATCAAATTGTAACATTGCGAGCAGTTGAGGAATACTGCAAAACATCAATCGAAGGAATTACTTTTCTGACCATTGACAAAGAACACATGATATCAGTACAAAAAATCTTGTCTCCGGTACCAGCTTGGTGACACCATCCCTGATACTAGAAGTTATCACTTCATTCCAATATCCCAATATACAATCCAGAGAAAAACAACCATGTATCAACATAACAAACTTTGTTGATTATTCCGTCTTGGCCATGCCAGCATCACAGAATGAGATACTCTCAAATGCAACGACTTGCATCTTTGACAGGTTTTGGTGCCTGGCATTGATTGAGGCTATAAATAAGGATGAACAAGACCTCACTTGCAAATTTCTAGATCCACATGGGCCATCAGCTCAATTTCACTGGCTTGATACAGATGATAAGGGATGGATTCCACTGAACAAAGCAATCATGAAGATTGCAACACCAAATATGTCATCAAATGGAAGAACATATTTCATCACAAATGAGGAAAAAACAAAACTCAGAAATACTTTGATAAATGTTGACAGTACATAGACTATTTACTTCTAATGATTTTTATATATATTGGTTTGCATATTTCACAGTAATGTATACATAATCTGTTGAACCATGAAAATTCTCCTGGCGTTTAATATGACAAAGCTAAAATTTCTGTAAATCCAGGGTTTTCCACTTGAGCTTCGAATTGGTGTGGGGGTGGGATGGGGGCATTTTTTAGACACTCATTTGAGATCCATAACCTCTTAGGAAGGTGGTAAAACAATATTTTTCAGCCATATAGACCAGGAGGAATTGTATAAATTTGTTTGGAGTTTTTTAAAAGCTATTTTAAAAGTTAGACACAGATTTGCCAGTCGAAGTGGGGGACTCCCTGCTCTCTCCCATAGTGGGGAAACCCTGAAATAATAACAGATTTGCTGATCTGCAAGCTCTCACTTAACATTCTGATCTATATTTTCAGCAAAGCTTCCTGTGTTTTTGTTCTACTACTCAAGAAGATCACACTAGTCTCTCACAAATATCACAATTTTCTTGTTTAAATCAAGAAATTTTGGGAAAAATACAAAATTTCAGGGTTAAAATACACAAGAATAGTGGGTAATGCCAAAAGATATTTTTGATTTTATTAAAGTTTTATCCTATGTTATTTCAAAAATCCAAAAGTTGTTTCAGGAAAAGCACCACAATTATCCTTTTTGTTGCTCTACTTCGAGGGCAAAACAGCCTCTTAAAAAGTGCCACAGTGGCACATGAATTGATCAAAATGCGGTCTTTTCTTTCATTTGGTGCCTTTCTAACTATGATTTTTGGATTCTTCACCCTGGAAAACATACTTGGGTGAAATTTAGCCTCAAGAGAGTTATTTTTAGCCCCATAAATTGCAAATTTTCTAAAACGTCTGGGTTCCAAAATACAGTGTTTTGGGGCACCGATTTCTTATTTCTGGACTGAAATCAACCCTCTGAAAAAACAGGTTCCTTTATTCAAATATAGCTAAAAATGCAGATTTCTTTTAGTTTTTACCTAAATTTTATGAGGTGTTCATAAGAAAAAAAATCGGGGGAGGGGGCAGTGCTGGAATGTCCCTTTTCAGAACCGGATTGGTGTCATATTGAATGTGTAAGTTTTTATAAACACAGGTAATCTAAAAAGAAATCTTTAAAACATGTTCTTTAATGTTTTGTTATAGGAGAACCTTATCCTGAGAACATAACATACAAAATATAATAAATCAAATGAAATTGCACCAAAAAATTAAACCCTGGAAGACTATTCCCTAAAAAGAAATTTTAATTTAAAAAATAATGGTCAGGCCAGAGTTTGTTTGTGGTTACTGGTGGTATGTAATCCAGTATAACCTGCCGGAGAAAGGACATAGAACCTATCAATTAACCAGAGATAGAAATACTTCAATATTGCAGCCCTAAAAACTAAAAATAGTTAAAGGATCAGAACAAAAATAAGAAAAAAAAAACATAATTGGAGGATAAGCATTCTATTTTTATTTGTACCCAAGTAAATTATTACTATAAATTAGAACCAATCTAGACCTCATGCTACCAAAGCAAAGAGAAAAATACAAATGAAATTAGAGTTTTCCACAAAAAGAAAAAAAATAGCAACTTTAAAGAATCTAGGTTTCATTTGAATCTTGTTTTTGTCCTAACCTGGTTGGATTTTGGAGCCCAATGGAGCCCCTGAAAATATAATGCATAAAAGAGTATTACAATTTATAAATTGATTATTCAAAGCATATAATAATTTATTCAAATTATTAAGTGTTATATAAACAGATGAAAACTACACAAACTCAAAGCAAACTCATAAAAATGTATCAGTCATCTATATATACAAAAGTGAATATGTTTGTGTGTTTGTATGTCTCGCAAAAACTTTCGACACGTTTCACGGATTTTCATGTGATTGGTATCATTTTAAAGCCCGATCCTTTGTCTGACAAATATTGAAAAATTGGCCAAAAACGTCAATTCCTTCACCCTGAAATCAGTAGTTTTCTACAAGAGAGAGGGGGGGGGGCAGCAAAAACCGTCCACTCATGACGATGTCGCTTCTACGCATGCGTCATACAACGTTGTAACCTGATTTAGTTTAAAGATTTAAAAAAAAATGACCTAATTTCGTGTACGTCGTCTTAGGTCAGTTGGTTAGAGCACTGGGTCATTATCTAAAGGTTTTGGGTTCAAATCGTGGTGCGAGATGTCTTTTTTTTTTTTTTTTTTCGATTTTTTAAATTTTAATATTGAAGAAGGGTTATTTAAACCTGAAAATAAGCGAAGTAAAAAAAAAAAAAAAAAAAAAAACCCCGAAAAACAAACGTTACGTGAAAAATGCCTTAAATAACACTGGTTCAATCTTTAAATTTAAAAAATCGAAGAAAAAAAAAAAAAGACATCTCACACCACGATTCAAACCCAAAATGTTTAGATAACGAACCAACACGCTAACCAACTGAGCTAACACGACCTACATGAAATTTAGTCAGTTTTTCAACTATTTAAAATAAATCAGGTCATGACATCATCTGACGCATGCGTAGAACCAGTAGTTTTCCTACTCAGATAAATTCAATTAGATTATTTCAAGAAAACAGGAATTTAATGCAACATAGCTAAAAGAATTTCTCTAAGATTAATTCAAATCTAAAAGGGAGCATTTATTGTTACTAACCCAATGCATTAACATGGATAAACCATCCAAACCAAAAAATGGTAAAATAGAAAAAGAAAATGTCATTAATGTAAATAGTTCCACTTGTTTTAATATAAAATATATCAGTTGAACATTGCAGAATGTATTCAAATTATTATATATCA
>NC_136524.1:16179634-16279634 GCF_053919585.1 Euprymna scolopes | reverse complement strand
ATGAGAGCATTGCCAAGGTTGCTGCAAAGAAGGTGGGCTCTCTCTACTTTGCCAGAAAATTACTTACGCCTGAAAGTATCCAATACTTCTATAAGGCCACCATTCGCCCAAGTATGGAGTATTTCTGTCACATTTGGGCTGGTGCATCTGCTGCTTGTCTCACTCCTGGACAGGGTTCAAAAAAGAGTCACCAACCTGATAGGTCCTGAACTGTCATCTAAGCTTCAGCCTCTGTCCCATCGATGAAATGTTGCATCCCTCTGCCTGTTCTACAAATACTTTAATGGTGGCTGCTCTGACGAACTGCAAGCACTTGTACCTCCTCGACGTGTCTACCCCCGATAAACCCGACAAGCAACGAAGTCCCACCCCTTTACAGTAGAAATCCCTAGGTGTAAGAAAGCCTTTTACTCCAATAGTTTCTTCCCCAGAACTGCAAGTCTTTGGAACTCCCTTCCGGGATACTGCTTTCCCAACTGTACTGATATGCAGAAGTTTTGACATAAGGGGTATTGAGATTTGAGTAAATCTTTTTAATCGGTTTTCAGTCAGAAATTTGGCTGTCAAGTGATCAAAGTTCAATGATTTGACCTTTTAAAATTCTACCAAACTAGATTACTTGGACATGGATCAAACTTTTTAATTTGATTTGAGTCCAAAACAATACATGTTAAGGGTTCAAAATTGAGGTCAAAGTTTTTAAAAAATGTAATCTCTGTAAGTCTCTACCAAATTACTCAGCCAATTTTTAGTTTAAACATTTGAAATTTTACATAAAGTGTATTCAAACATAGGGCAAGCTTTTTAATTGGCTTTTGGCTAAAAATTTGGCTGCCCAGGTGTCAAAGTTCAAAAGAATTGTACCTTTGCGGTCTATAACAAACTATTCAGCCAATTTTGCGTCTAAACGTTTGAAATTTTACATAAAGGGTATTCAGACATGCAGCTTTTTAATCAGTTTTTGGCCAAAAATTTGGCTGCCAAGAAAAAGTTGACGTTTGCAAATTTTATCAAACTCCTCTGCCAATTTTAGGTCTAAAGACTTGAAATTTTAGATGTGGGTTAACTGGACACGAGTCAAACTTTTCGATATATATATATATATATACTAGCTGTACCCGGCCATGGGTTGCTGTGGCTCAGTTTGTTAAAATGAAACACATTCCTCATAAAAAATTGCATTTTGTATTGTTTATTTATTTTATTATTTTTGCAATTTTTTTTTATCAATAATAAAAGTTGTTTTTTTCCCCAAGAAAAGGTGAATTATTTACCATAAATTGTTAGGTGAAAGTTTTTTTTTTTTTTTCAGGAAAACTTGCATTTATTTTTAAAAAGAAAGATGGCAGTAAGCATTTCTTTTTGAAAACATAATTTTTATTATAAAAAGAAAAAAGCAATGCTTTATATGAACACTGTAAATAGTTAGGTGAAAGTAGAGAAAAGTTAGATTGTTTTTTCAAGAGAATGTACAAATTTTTTTTGTCAATAGATGTTAAGAAAATAAACAGAAAAATACTCCCATCATTAATTAATTATGCAAAAAAAATAAATAAAATGTTGGTTTAGTGTTTCAACAGTTGAACAACGCTTGGCTGAATCCGGTGATTACCGGTCGAACCCTAAACTAATTGGAATCCTGTGTGGGGAAGGGAGGGGGGTAAATTCTGCATGAGTACCATTCTTTTTAATTTTGTCTTTTGTTCAATTTTTTGTGTGGGCTTTTAGCGCTAGCAAACTAACAAATTTAACCAAAATGCAACAAATTCAACAATTAAATAATTTTAATAAGTGCCCAGCTTCTAATACAAATCCTAGTAAATCAATCCGCCTTATTGGAAACACTGAAGGGACGGACGAAACCAAATTATTGCCAGTATGTTTGGGAGAGGTTCTATAGGTGCATCAGAAAGTGGCCATTAAAAATGATGATCAGAACCTTAATAATTCAACTTACTATTTTTTGAAGCTTATAACTACTTGAAAATATAATTCAAACCCTAATTTTTTTCAATTAAAGGAGCAAAGAGCAAATTTTAAAAAAATAACAGGTTTAATAGCAAATTATGCAATATTTATTTCTTTAAAGAGTTTTTTTTTTAAATATAAAGAAAATCAATATATTTTGACTTGCTTATAAATATATGTATATATATATAAATGCCAAAAAATCACTTACCTAAAAAAATACTATTAAATGAATAGTTCCATTCTTCATTGTTAAGTATTTATCCATATTATATTTTAAATTCCATGTATTTTTTAAATAAAAGGACTTTTTAAAGCGAGGGTCCTAGAAAATCGCATTTTTGTAATTAAATAGCTGCTGCTGCTAAAATGAAATTTATGAAGTATGGTTTCGTTCAAGGGCATAAATAATGTCTCTTTTTTATTGCATGTGTTAACCAAAATTAGTATTTTTCATCCTCCGAAGTTAAAAAAGAAACGCACATTCACTGATAAGTTTTTCCCTAGAACAAAAACTCCGCTTCATAGATTTTTAAAATTCTTTTCATGAAATACACGAGTTTTTGATTGATATATTTTAATACTTCTTCATCAACGAAATTTTTTTTTTAAATATCTAAAAAAAGAAAACATTCAATGACATAAAAAAATTTGCCGTCAGCGTCTGGTATTTACTTGACGATGTAAGCATAACATGAACTTTCATTAAAAAAAAAATCAACATGGTTTTTTTCTTTTTTTTAAAGTTTTACACTTTGGACTTTACACGTAAATTTCCAAAAAACTATTTTTTTGTTTTAAATTAGAATATTTTCTTTATTGATCTTTTATCTTCAATTTGGCACATAAATTAATGGTACTTGTACAGTTTAGTTAACACATTAAAAATGAAAATATTGAGAAGTTTAAATTGTATGTATCCGTTATGGAACGAAGTTCTCCGAAAAATATTTCACTTAATTTCATCAAGTAATTTTTTTTTTTTTTTTTTTTTTTAGAGCGAAAAAACAATTTGTTATGATATCGAGCAAAATGTTTAATTTTTAGGAAGAAAAGCTAGTATTAAAGATGGGGAGGGATGTCAGCGCTTTAACTGGAGTTATCTCCCTTTGGCATTTCTAAAAGTCAAACAATTTTTTTTAAATACAAGATGGCTGCCTTCAACACGCTCTCATAAAAACATGTTTTTTCCGCTGTAAAAAAAACCCAAAAAACTACTTGATGAAATTAAGTGAAATTTTTTTCCGGAGAACTTTGTTCCATAACGGATACGTACAATTTAAACTTTTTTCGATATTTTCATTTTTTAATGTCTTGATTAAACTGTACAAGTACCAAATTATTTATTAAAATTTTAATAAAAATTTCAAAATGGGGGTGTGAATTTGAAAAAAAAAAAACGTTTGTCTAAAATATCATATTTGGTTTATTGGAAAGAGCATAAAATTTCACATTGACCCTGAAAATATCGTAAAAATTGAACCAATAGGAAATTTTTTATAGATTTTTAAAGTTTAAAAATTGAAAAATATTTCACTCGTAAAATTCTATTGCTTTTATTACGTAAAAAAAAAAAAATGGTGGCATGAAGGCACGCCGGCATTTTGTAAACACTTTTTTAAAAAATAATATTTCGGTAAATTTTTAGATTAGGTCCACCTCAACAATTTTCTTTTAAATGACGACTTTTATAGGTTTTCCACTATGCTGAATACGAAAATCGCATTTAAATTTTGCAGAAGTAAGTAGTTATCGAAATATAAAAAGTTGTATTATGCACTGTATTCTTTGGCAGCCATTTTGCACGCCATAAACAAATCTACTCATCTCTGACTGGCATTGCAAGCGTGTAAAAAAAGATGGCCGCTAAAAAAGACAATGCATAATACAATTTTTTATATCTCAATAACTAATTATTTCTGCAAAATTTCAATGCAATTTTCGTAGTCAGCATAGTCGAAAACCTTTACAAGTTGTCATTTAAAAGAAAACTGTAGAGGTGGATCTAATCTAAAAAAACACCAATTTTTTTTTTTTCAACAGATGTTAAGAAAATAAAAAATATACTCTCATCATTAATTAATTAATTAATGCAAAAAAATAAATAAAATGTTGATTTAGTGTTTCAATATTTGGACAATGCTCGGCTGAATCCGGTGATGATGGCCGGTCGAACACTAAACTAATTCGAATCCGGTGTGTGTGTGTGGGGGGGGGGGATAAATTCTGCATGAGTACCATTCTTTTTAATTTTGTCTTTTGTTCAATTTTAGCGATTACAAACTAACAAATTTAACCAAAATGCAAAAAATTCAACAATTAAATAATTTTGCTCAGCTTCTAATACAAATCCTAGTAAATCAAATCTTCTTATTAGAACACTCAAGGGAAGGACGGAACCAAATTTTTGCCAGTATGTTAGGGAGAGGTTATATATATATATATATATATATATATATATATTTTTACAATATTTTAAGCAGATTTGACACTCAGCTACCAAATGTTTATGGGTTGCTTGTTAACTTATGATAAAACTTGCGAAGTATGCGCTTGTTTACGGTTGTTGCAAAAATGGAATGGGAATTTAAATTTCACTCCGTTTTAATCTTTTTTTTTAAAATTGTGCTTCTTCTCCCAAACAAATATAATCAAAAGAATAACATTCAACAATTGTACTTGCAACGACTTGTCAGACACAAAATATTAAAATAAAAAAACAAAAAATATTAAAAAAAAAAATATTAACAAGAGAAATAATTACATTTTTAAACGAAAAATGTTAGTTTAGTATATAAAAGTTCCGTTTAGTGATGTCATGTGATGGCACGCGGTGTGAAATAATAGTCCCCAAATAAAAAAAATGGCCCATCCGTACAAAGAAAATCACCTATTTATAGAAAAATTAAGTATAATGTTATAATTAAAAAGAGATATATAGAAACACGCCTGAGTACAGTAAACATATTATACCAAAATGTTGAAGCAATCATTTATTTAGTTATTTAGACTATTAATTACGAACGAACCAGGAGTTACATTTTTATATATATAGATATATATATATATTTTAGTCATCGACATACAGATCTGTTTCGTTGTTTCACAACTCATCAGTGCCGCTAGACTAACACCTATCCCAAGCCAAGGATCGAACCTAGAACCGTCGTGATGACAGTCGGTAGTTCTACCCCCTGACTACGGAAGCGGTGGCCGCATTTAATCTGTCCGAATGTCTATTTAAATAAACATCCGTCCGCCGCTCACAGTGGGCCCAGAGGTGGAAATAGCCTAAAAAAAAACTTTCTCTATGTACCTTGAACTATAGAAATTCTGTAAGTAAATAAAATTTCTGAACAAACAAAAAAAAAATTAGGTCTGTAGCATCACGTGAAGTGATTTTATGCTATCTCAAACCTAGCGGAAATTCAAAATCGTGTCGAGATCATATTCCTGACTACATATGAACCTTATCATATAAACTAAGCCAGAATTTGTAAATAAAATGCCATAATGGGTTTTTTGATGTTATTTTTTCAATTTGTATAACTAAATTCATCTTTTTTTTCTAACAGAGGTCTTGTTTGTGGTATAATAGATGAAATTTTGATAAGATAAAAGCTTATTTAGTGAAATTTTACCTTAATGTTTCAGCAAAATTGTCATTTATTTTTTGTTCAATTCCTCAAATAGCTCAAAAACCGCTAAGATTTACATATCAAAGTATATATGTTTCAAAAAATATAGCCTAAGACCTTTCTAACTATGTCAAATTTGTTTTGTAAATCTTAGCAGTAAATTTTTTTTCTGACAAATAGAATTTTCATTTTTCCGGGATCTGGGACCAAATTACCAAATTCGGGCATTTTGCCAAAGTTTTAGCTTGCTTTTACATGTTCTATCAAATATTTTGAGTATTCTATTATTCTATATGACCATTCAGTTAATGTCTATGCTTTTTTCTTCATTACAGGCTATTATCGGGTTAACTGAAGTTTAAAAAAAAGAAATTATCATATTCAGATGGCAGGCAACAATGTTCTCACCACAGAATATCAGGTCTTCAAAGCCATCATTAGTCAGGCTGCATTATGCCGTACCAAACCACCTGAATATGCCAAATGCTTTCGCCAATTCAGAGAAACTCATGGTTGTCACGAAAACGAAGAAATCAGTGGCTTCTTCTTGAATGCATGGAACCATTTCAAACGATTGAAAAAGAAACGCCTAGCAAACACCGAAATCCTTGCTCAAGCATCGAAAGAAGAAATCGAAATGGAAGGGAACTGTCCACAAGTTGGAAAGAAGCAAAGGAAGAGTTTTGTCAACTTAGGGGAGAGAATGCAGAAGGAAAGAACACAGGGTCTGCTCGACTACATTGAAGAATACGCTGCAAAGGAATGTCCTGAGCTTTCAGTCACTAGGATATATGATTCATCGTGTGAATATTCAATCGGAAAAGAAGACAGCTCGAGTTGGGTATGAGATATTTTCGTCCAATGTGAACGATATTCATTCCTTTGAGATCAATGAAGCGATTGCATTGATGCATTCATTAATGTTGAGTAGGGAGCAAATGAGAAAGATGAGGCACATACTTGCTGCGAAGGGAATCTATTTTCCAACCAGCAATGAGTTGTTGGAGGGACGTAAAAAGCTCCGCCCCAGTATCTCCCCAGTTCTTGATGACAGTGGAGTTCAGGTGCAGTACAAGGACCTAGTGAAAATGACGATCGAGTCCATCATATCCTTGATCCCTAAGAAAATCATAAAAGATAAATGCAGAGATGGTGTCCTTGAAATGGTGTTTAAAGATGGATGTGACGGTGCTGGTCAACAAGTAGTGTGGAACTCTACAAGTATGCTGGACGCAACTGAAAATATGTTCCAGTATGGCATTACACCACTGAAACTACTTGCTCGTTACCAGGACGGTTCTTCTTTTTGTCTGTGGCAGAATCACTCGCCAAACAACTGTAGAACATTAAGACCACTATTCTTGATCAGGGAGAAAGAGACCGATGAAGATCTTCTTAATATGGTCGTTCCCACTACAGACAAAGCACGCCAAGAGTTGGCTTCAGATGGAATTTTTGTTACTGCTGATGGTCAAGGATATGATGTGAATGTCATAGTACACGATTCAATGAAGGATCTGAAATTCAAAAGGGACATTTCAGGGTTGGGAGGGGCTGATTGCATCCTATGCACAACAAAACAGGCTGATTGGACTGACAGAACCAAGGTTGCAGAGGGCTTTCCCATTAACAGATCAGCAAAGAATTCTCTCGAGCTGTACAATGAACTAGTTGATGAGAATGGTAAAGTCAAAGCAAAACAAGGAGATTTTGAGACTCGTCAAGGATTAACCAAGAAGCCACTCACAACATCTGACCAATCAAGCATCACTGTGACTCATTCGTACATCAATGGAACAACGTGGTTCCTGAAGGTTTTGTATCGGTGCCATGCTGACTACCAACAGTGGATTGAGAGGTCCGACGTTCGTGGTAAACCTGTCCGTCGAGCGAAGGATCGAGTTCTCGAAGCGATCTACACAGAGACAGGCCTGTATCTTGATAGAGTCAACTCTGCTGGTGGAAAAGGTGGGACATCAACCAATGGTCCACAAGGCCGTCGCTTCTTTTCAGAGGAAGTTCTAGCTTCAATCGAAAAATTAGTTGATGAAAAACACCGAGAAAACCTGCTTCTCCTTCATCGTCAGCTCTCCACTGTTCTATCGGTTGTGTCGTCGTCACGTAAGATCGATCTGATGAAGTTCAAAGAACTTTGTGAGCAGACTTCATACAATTTGTGTGACAACTTCCCATGGGTCATGATGAATCACACCTTGCATGGGACTCTTCATCATTCAACAGAATTGATGAGTCTAAATGATGCTCATGGACTGGGAAGTCTGTCAGAGGAATGCTTAGAGTCGAACAACAAAGACATTCGCAACTACTTGCAGTTCTTGTCGAGGAAAACTGACCCACTGCTCCAATTAACTGATGTAATGGCCAGGTTACCTGAATGATCAGATCCAATCATCCAGAACATAACCACTCATTTTCAGGCAAGAAAATTTTGCACGGAATGTGGAGCTGACGATCACACCATTCGGTCGCATGGTCGGTTGGTAGGTCTACCGAAGCGGTGGTATGCAAGCCTCGTTGAAGACATTTTTCTTGACTAGATGGTGATTTATTTGTTGTTTTATTTTATATTCTTATCTGCCAGTATGGAATGAGAAACATAACACAAACTGAATTATCTCGGTTGAGTCAACGAAACTACTCCAATTTTATAATTTCTCCTAATTTCGTGAATTTAGACAAAATCAAAGCATTTTTGGTTCCTGTATCCTTTTATACACTTTCTCTAAGTCAAAATATGCTTTAGTTACTCTGTACTTGGGTATAAAACTGAAAACAAAAAACGAGAAAATGCCAGAAAAATCAAAGTAAGACTTCGCCTAATCTCTATTTCCAAAGTTTGGCGATCTGGGGCCAGTGTGCCATATGTTCACATAATCGGTTGTTTGGCTTGTCCAAGAACTGGTATGCAAGCCTTATTGAAGACATTTTTCTTGATTAATTTATATTATCTTTATGTGAGGTTTTGAGAAAATTCAATAATACACATAATGTTTGTATTGTTACCTGTGCAATTTTCAACAGAAATACACAATTTCAGACAGATTCATTACTTTATAAAAGCCAATACATAAACTGGTATATTAGCTCAACATGAATTGCTTCCATTATGTTCTCCTTGGCCATACGCTTCTAACAAGCCCTCAACCACTTTCCTATCTCAATCCAAACTGAAATAATGCCTATTTCAATATTTCTCTGAATTTAGTAAATTTCGGTAGATTCGCGACATTTTGTGACACAGCCAAAATAGGTCAATTTGGTCCCAGAACTGTTTTCAGAGACAAATATCAGTTAAAATCTAATTAAAATGAACCCAAGTTGATCATATGCCTCAAAAGTTTTGAAAAAAATCTTATAAAAGTCATTTGTGATGATGCTTCACCTCTATTTCCAAACATTGGCCATCTGGGCCCACTGTGCCGCTCGTAGAGGGCTCAAACGTTTGTTTGTAAACAAACCGCGAGCTTCGCATTTTTTCAGTTAAATTAAGTGGCGAGTGAGATTATTTACGATAGTGCTCAACCCAAGAGGGGGGCTTTATAAAATATATTTTAGTCATCGACATACAGATTTGTTTCGTTTTCACAACTCATCAGTGCCGCTAGACTAACACCTATCCCAAGCCAAGGATAGATATATATGCATATAAAATTATGAACAGTACATAGGGTCCAATCTGCTAGTAGTACATATATATTATTTGTATACTAAAGTAATCTGTTATCCATCTTGCCTCTTTTGCGTTTGTTTTTTCTAATTGGATGCATAGTGAGAGGGGGACTTCAGTGTTTTAACCTCTAAAAAAAGCCTCTTTGCACTTATATCAAGTACAATACTTAGTCTGTAATTTTAAATATATTCATAGTGTATTTTTATCACATTTCCAAAGTTTCATGCTGATCTCAATTAATTTTAACTGGAGAGTCTTCTTCCCATGTTATACAATAAAATACAATAATGAAATTTTGTAAAGGGGACTTGCATTTAAAAAAAAAAAAAGAAAAAGAAAAAAAAGTTTTAAATCTATAATTTTAACCATGCCTTAATCTGCCTTTAAAATAGAAATTACTACAAAAATTCATTTATTTCATTGAATTATTTTATTCCATTTCTATATTCTGTGCTATCTACTCACTTGAAACTCTACTTTGCCAGATTTGTCTTGCATGTCGTCTTGTTTGTAATATATTAGTAATTGTTAGCAATATATGTATAGATACAATAGAAAATTGAAAATACGCATCTTTTCTAGCATTCATCACCTCTGGAAAATAAGTTTGTATATTCTAAATTATTAATACGGAAATCGAAAATTATACCATCTCAAATAAAAGGAAGTATTAAAATCAAAGCCCACTTTTTTCTCTTAAGGCAGATCCTCCATCCCTCCCTCTCACTGCTCTCAAATAAGCACTAATCTTTGCACCTCAATTCATTCCATGTTGAGACACTGATCTTTTAGCTCACCAACATGGGTCACTCGAAGAACACCAAGTTAAGTGCATCTTTCTATCCATGTTGTATGTAGTCTTCCTATGTAGATCTAGTCCTACCATTTTTTGTTTCTTTGCTTTATATTCTCTTATATATTCAAGTAATTATTAATATCCTATTCATTCATTGTAAAACATTAGTTGCTAGAGATAGGTTTTCTCACAGTATTTGAAAGATACAATTTCTTGTAAATATTAGTGGGGAATCTATCAATCCTCTGCTTATTTATGTAGAATAGAGAAAAACCTTAAAGTAAGGGGGTGGCAGAAATGCAGTGTAGAAACCAGGCGCAGAGTTACCCCTCTTGGTGATGGACCCATACATCTTGTCAGATTATCCATCTAAGAGAAAGAAAACTGATAATAAAACTGAGGGAGGAAGGCCTTCTCAGTCATGGACGACAACCTTCCTAGAGCTGGTGACTCAAATTCTCCATTTGCAAATCCAACTTTCTTAAGGAGTAAACAGAATCTGCCTATCGCTGGCTTTCACACTCCTTCCAGGGGCAGAGGTACAATACAGGGACTAAACCGAGCCACCCTGTGCTTGGCTTTGTTTCCTGACTAGAACAGTGAACGCCGTTCCCCTATTCCCTATTTTAAATTTCTCTCTTTCTCTCAGAAACTGAGCAGATTGGGTTTGCTTGCATGCCACTCATGCTCATTCGACTTGTTTGGGCCGATCTTGTTTGAGAGGTTGAGGGTACCTGGTTGACAGTTTATCTGGCTGCTGTTTCCAACTGACAGTACAAGAGACATAATTTTTTGGTAGCGCTAAGAGTGGCTGCTCTATCATCAGTTGTATTAATATCAGGATAGTTGTAGTGCCATGTTGCACATGGAAAGGGACCTTGCTGCTATATCTGGTGGCCTCATGAAAACGAGGTCACAACTTTCTAGACAGAATTCAGCTAATGGACCACTGTGTGTGTATACTTGGCATCAAAACAGACCCGCTTTGCTCAACACTTTTCCCCTAACCTGACATTAAACAAAAGCATAATGAAATGACAACCCACACAAATGTCACAATAAAACCAAACAACCAACCAAAAAAAAAAACCAAGTCACAAATATCCATGGGCTTAAAGGTAATATAGATGCGTAGAGTCTTACTTTTTAGTAAACTCCCCAGATATCTTAGCATTAAGTGAAACAAATTTACTCTTCAATCTCCTCTAACTACTTTAATATGACAGGATACCTCCCTCTTTGTCGTAAGGACTCAGATATATGCACAGGCTTGAAGTCTATATCCGTAGCACCCTCTCTTTAACTAGAGAGAAAAATCTTGAATCGGATGATTAGGCTTTTATGTACTTTTGACTAACATTTCACCACTGAATTAGTTATTTATATTTTCTCTACCATTCTCCCTCAAGTCAGCATTGTACCCTAATCGATCATGTCTTTGATAGTATAGATGCAGCACTCTTCTTGGATAGTAATGCCCAAATACATGTGTTTGGTGATTTTAATGTCCCCCATAAAAATTGGCTTGGTTTCTCAGGTTACACAGATGTACCTGGACGCTCTACTTATAGCTTCACTATAGCCCATTCCCTCACACAGACAGTAATGTTCCCAACCCGCCTATCAGATCATGAACCTCAGCAGGCTTCGCTTCTAGACCTATTCCTCACCACGGTACCTGAGGACTGCGTGACTAATGTCCGCAGTCCACTTGGAAACGCAGATCACCTAGTGGTATCAGTTGACATCACATTTAAATCCCAATCTAAAAGGTGAGGAACCATTGCTCAAAACAACAAGCTGACTGGGAAGCCATTAGAGAATACATCCGAGATACCCCATGGACCGATATCGTCTCTCTTCCTGCTGAACAGTGATCCAATGAGACAACTGAGTGACGCAAAAGGCATTGAAGCAGATGTTCCCACACAAAATTATTATAGCAAGCCCCACTCACCCCCATGATTCACTGCAGATTGTGCAGCCGCCATTGCATAAAGACAGCATGCATTCTGCCGGTTTATATGTCATAAGTCAAATACAAATAGGCAAAAATTCATAGATGCTAGAAATCATTGTAAGAGTGAAATAGCAACAGCCAAAAGAAAGCATGCTGAAATAATCAGGGAACGCATAGAATCGCAAAAGATAGAAATTTGTGATTTCTGGAAAATCTATAATAGTGTAGTGAATAACAGGCAATCAGCAACAACCAGAAGGTTGCATGCACAGCAATGGAGAAGGCAGAACTGCTTGCCTGGCGATTTGCTTCCATCTTTATCTTAGAGCCAAGAAATAACTCCCTCCCAAATTTTCCTATGAAGACTGAAGCAACAATAGATGATGTAAAAATCGCCCCTTCTCATGTCCACAATATCATAAAAGACTTAGACACCTCAAAAGCGTGTGGGCCTGATCTCATCCCTGCTACACTAATTAAGAAATGTTAAGCTGAGCTAGCCCCCATACTTTCCAAGCTCTACAATAAATGTCTTACTGAATCTTGCTTCCCTAATAGCTGGAAGATGGCCTTTGTGGTACCAGTGTACAAGAATTCTGGTGAAAGAACAGACGCTCTCAATTATTACCCCATTAGTCTCCTCCCACCCTTTGCTAAAATCTTTGAGACCTTAATTAATCAAGCACTATTTCACCACCTCACAAAAGCAAATCTCTCTGACAAACAGTATGAATTCAGGCAATGTCGTTCTACTGCAGATATTTTAACAGTCATCTCTGAACACATTTACCATGTACTGGATAAGGCAGGCAAAGCCAGAGCTGTAGCCTTTGATATATCAAAGGTCTTTGACAAAGTCTGGTACAAAGGGCTGTTAACGAAAATTAAATCATACGGTATAACTGGATGTATACTATATATAATTAGATCCGTCTTAGACAATAGAAGCATACAGATTGTCATTGACAGACGTACATCCAAGCAGCGTAAGATTAATGCGGGAGTGCCTCAGGGGTCGATCCTTGGACCATTATTATTTCTGATATTCATAAACGACCTCTCTGATAATACTGTGTCCAAGATGGGTATACTTGCTGATACTACAATGCTATCTATAACATGCATGAGGGAAGAACAGATGTACATAAATCTAAGACAATGGCAGAATTGTTAGAAAATGACCTCTAGGCTGTAGTGGAATGGGGCCTGCAAATAACATTTAATGTTAGTAAAACTAAGATGCTCTCCTTTAACAATTACAAGATGCCTCTGCAACCGCCTATGTTGATGACAAATAACACCCTACCTGAGAATTCTACCTTCAAACTCCTTAGCCTAACATTTGCGGGCAATATGAACTAGAACAAATACATTGCAAAGGCTGCTGCAAAGAAGATGGGTTCCCTCTATCGAACTAGAAGACTACTCACACCTGAGAGTATCCTGTACCTCTACAAGGCCACTATTGACCCATGTATGGAGTATTATTGCCACATTTAGTCTGGTGCATCTACCACTAGTCTCTCCCTCTTAGATAGGGTTCAAAAAAGAGGTTAATCTAATCGGTCACACTTTATCACCTAAGCACCAGCCCCTGTACCACCATCGCAATGTTGCATCACTGTGCCTGTTTTACAAATATTTTAATAGAATGTGTTCTCATGAACTTGTTGCATTTGTACTCCCTCGATATACATATCCCCGATAAACCCGCTTCACTGTTGACGTCCCTAAGTGCCAGAAAGCTTTCTATTCTAATAGTTTCTTCCAGCTAGACTTCGAAATTCCCTTCCCGCTGCCTGCTTCTCTGGCTGTACTGATATGCAGAAGTTTAAATGTAGCACAAACAAATATTTTGTTAATCTTTCCTAGACATGGCCCCAAACAATAGCCCCTTACGTCCAAGTGGCGATATGCTTTGTAGGGGTGAACATGAGTAATAAAAAATTTAAAATGTATATATATATATATATATATTAGCGGGGGTACCTGGCATTGCCCAGGTATTTGGATGTGTAAAAGAAGAGAAAAAAAAGTGTTAGTAGGTAGGCAGGCTCGAACCAGTGACGCGAAGATGGAAAAGAAAGTGAAAGAAAGCGTTACATCTTACTGCTATGCTATGAGGCCACAGGAAGTGAAGAGCGTTCAAATTTAGTGATGTCAATCAAAAAGTTGAATATGCAGGTGCAGAAATAAACGTTGGCTGAAGGCCAGTTCAGCTTTCCGCCGTTTCATTTGTTTCCCCACGATGTTAGGGAAACCAATCTCCCTCCAAAAAGAGGGAATTCTCAAATGAATAACAATTGTCTGTTGTCTGATATGAAGGGTATTCCTCACATTGATCAAAGCTGATTGCCTTCAAGATATGCCACCACGAAGGCCAGCAAGTTGATTTGATTCAATTCAGTTTCACTTTTATTTATACAAAAAAGACAAACACTGGAAACCAGGTTTGTTTTTTTAAAAAACTTGCTCAAAATAAATGTGGAGATTACGACTGTTCGCAAATCGTAGATATTACAATCTAGGGAACATATAAAAAGTTCTAAAATATAGTAACCCCCCTCCCCGGAGAAACCTGTGAAAAAAGCCTTTGCTGGACACATACAAAAACACGTGTCAAGGCAGGATAAGATCTTTCTAGCAGCTGCTGTCCAGATGTGGCAACAGTAGTCCATCCTTGGACATACCTGGCTTTTATATAGGTAGAGAATTGCATCAGCAGTGAGATATCTGCTGGAGTGCTAGAAGGATCCCACTATTTTTCCAGCAACCTGGCAATGGATTTGATGTACATGTTCTATTTCAGAGCAGGAGTAAAAGTCAAGCCCAGAAGCTTGTCAAAACATGGAGTCTTCCCAAGATGATAGCCATTCATTTCAATTGATGCCAGATGGGAATCAAAGCATTGATGATGTAAAGATAGAAGCAGGATATGTTTTTTTTGTTTTGTTTTTTAGATGCTTATATGTAGTATACAAAGGAGTTTTGTTTGGTTGGGAAGCTTGCCACTCAGACTTAGTGTTATTGTTAGGTTTAAAGAAGATTTTAGGAGGAGGCTTGCCACTCATACCTATCTAGGGCGTTTAAAGAAAGCGTTTGACACTCATATTTCTGGTTAGTGGTTCATAAATGACTTTTGAAAATGTTATGGCTTAGATTTTTTTACATCAAATTACTTTTAAAAATGCAAACTTAGGTAAATGAGGGATGTTAAACTTTACAAGAATTACAATAAGCAGATAAAAATGAAGTTTATTTAAAACAAGTGACGTTACTCTAACAGAAAATTGTGATGTCTTGGCAATAAAAAATAAATAAATTGCTAAAGCTGAAAAATCGTTCACACATTTTGAATAAATTTGATTTTTATTTTTAATTATATTTTCATGTCCTTTTTTATACCAATCGACACATTATTTTATTTTTAAATTTTCCAGTTTAAAACGTTTTTATTTCTTAATTTCACTCACCCCCACAAATTTTTTTTTTTTTTTTTTTTAATTACATTTTCACCCCAAACAAGGCACATTGCCACTTTGGTGTAGGGGGCTACTATCAGGGGAAACAACTACTGGGGTACTATGTAGGGATTTGGGCAGCAAGATGTTGGTTCACGTTGCACTTGAACTTCTGCATGTCAGGACAGTTGGGGAAGCAGTGATCTGGAATGGAATTCCAAAGTCTAGCGGTTCTGGGGAAGAAACTATTGGAGTAGAAAGATCTTTTACATCTAGGGATCTCTACAGTGTGGGGGTGGGATTTTGCAGCTTGTCGGGTCTGTCGAGGATGTTCACGTCGTGGAGATACAAGTGCTTGCAGTTCATCAGAGCATTCACCATTAAAATACTTGTAGAACAGGCAGAGGGATGCAACGTTTCGTCGATGGGACAGAGGCTGAAGCTTTGATGCCAGTTTAGGGCCTATCAGATTTGCGACTCTTTTGAACCTTGTCTAGGAGCGAGAGACTAGTAGCCGATGCATCAGCCCAAATATGACAGCAATACTCCATACATGGGCGAATGGTTGCCTTATAGAGGTACAGGATACTTTCAGGTGTTAGTAGCTTTCTAGCACGGTAGAGAGAGCCTACCTTCCTTGCAGCAGCTCTGGCAATGCCCTCGATGTAATTGTTCCAACTCATGTTTCCTGTGAACGTTAGGCCAAGGAGCTTGAAAGACATACTCTCAGATAAAGAGTCGTTGGTCATTGCTATAGATGGTAGAGAAGGTTTCTTGTAATTATTGAATGAAACTAATTTAGTCTTGGCGGCATTAAACGTGACCATCCATTTTTGTCCCCATTTCACTACTGATTGGAGGTCTTCCTCTAGTGTTTTTACCATTTCTTTAGATATATGTTGATTCGTCTTCCTGTCGTGCCTGTTATAGAGTGTGGTGTCATCAGCATCTCAGAGGCAATTTTGTCGGGGAGGTCATTTATGAATATCAGGAACAGTAGAGGGCCAAGGATAGACCCCTGGGGCACTCCCGCATTTATATCATATTGTTTAGATGTACGACTGTCGAGGACAACCTGGATTTTTCTCTTATCTAAGAAGGATTTAATTATGTTAAATATTCTACCAGTGATACCGTATGATCTAATCTTCCTGAGGAGACCCTCATGCCTGTCAAAAGACAGTCAAAAGCCTTAGATATATCTAGAGCTACCGCTCTGCCCTCTCCCGCTTTGTCCAGTGAATGGTATATACGTTCAGAGATTATAGTTAGGATGTCTGCTGTGGAACGGGCTTGTCTAAATCCATATTGTTGGTCAGTCAGAAGTTTAGCATCTGTAAGGTAATGGACTAGAGCTTAGTTAATTAAGGTCTCAAATATTTTGGCAAAAAAAAAAATGGGGCGATAATTTAATGGGTCAGTTCTTTCGCCAGAATTCTTGAATACTGGTATCACAGAAGCAGTTTTCCAACAGCCCGGAAAGCAAGATTCATTAAATATTTATATATTGATTTTTTTTTTTTATAATTTGGTAGATTAGTGTCCCTAATAAAATTTTTGCTACTCGTCATGTTGAAGTTTTTTTTTTTAATACAAAAAAAAAAAAAAAAAAAAAAAAAAAGAAAAGAAAGTGGTCAAAAGTATTTCAAACACCCCAAACTATTAAGTGACGTCTCTTCTGGTTAGTTTCCAAATTTCATAACAAAATTCTTGATACAAGTACGAGCATTTACAAATCAGGGGAGGGTCGTTACAAAACCTTACCGAAAATACTATTTTATGATGTTCACATTTTTATCACTTTATTTGCTTAAAACTCTTAAAATATATAACGTATGTTATTAATTCATTTCAAAGTATATTCATTTTCGAACAAAGCACTGGTATTTTGAGGACTTAAAGTGCTTTAGTTTTTAAAATGACCATTTTAGCAGAACCTCCTTGAAATCTGCGATTATCCAAAGTGTTTTATTGGTCCATATGTATTGCTAATTAAATCATGGCTCCCCAGCAGTGTTGATCAAACACCACCTTCCTTTAAAATCTATGAATAAAATTATTTTTAATACTGGATCTAGTTTTTTTTTCTCCAGATAAATGTAAGCTAACCAATTCATGTCATTTAAAAAAAATATTTCTTACCTGTGTCCTCCATCCCTTTCTCCAATTTATGTACGTATTTACAAACTACAGTTTTTATATAATGTTTGGTTGAATCCATTCTACTACTTATCACCCATTTTCTTTGTTATTAGTATTATTTTTTTAATATATTTACATTCTTATACAATCTCTATAACAAAAATATGTAAGATATAAATATGTATAAAATTAAAAATATAGATATATTTTTAAAAATTTATTTTTTATTTTTATACATCATCCTATATGTATTGTTCAGGTATATAAAATTGCACTAGTCATGTGGTTCTGGATATTTTCTATCAATCAACTTTGGTTAATTTCATATGATTTCAAAAGCATCAGGATACCGAGTAAATACTTTATTTAACTGTTTAAACATTTTTTTTTTTTTTTTCACCATCATCTTTCATTCTTCTTATTAAACTAGATACTGGGGTATAAAAATAAAAATCATCAAATTTAGGGTAACACAAGCTATTCTTAAAAACTCTGATATAATGCTACTGTAAATATATACTATAGGGTATGTGCTATTTTCATGTGACATACAAACTATTTAAGGGGAAGGAATTTCTTTTATCGAACATTTTATAAATAAATATTCCATCCTCCATTTTTATATCTAAATCCAGGAATGTAGTGTTTGTTCCTCTATGTTTACAATTTAATTCTAATTCCTTAGGATAAATCAAATGCTCATTTTTTTCAAATTCCTTACCATCATTTATACATATAAGGTTATCTAGAAATCTCTTGTAACCATGATAATTATATGTTTTAGATATGTCATTTTTTTTTATGATGACATACATATGTCTATGTAAATACAATTTGTCCGGTGCAGGATTGAAACCCACAAGAATACCTATATTTTTGAACAAATATTTGATTTCCTACTTGAAAGTAGCTTTCTCCAATCTCTTGCAACCATGATGTCATTTTTTTTATGATGACATTTTATATATATATATATATATATATATATATATATATATATATATATTAGTCTATGTAAATACACATCTGCCCAGAAAGATGGGGGACTTAAACCCAAAGGAATACCTATATTTTGAACAAATATTTTATTTCCTACTTGAAAGTAGCTTTCTTCAATAAGATGACTTCTAAGTATTTTAAAAGTACCTTTAGAAACACTAGTCTTACCATTTTTACGTTTTACACCAAAAGGCTTTGGATCTTGAAAAGTCTATGAATTTACCATTACCGTCTGCAAAAGATATATCTATAGTATTATTTCATTCTTTAATTCATTCTTTACCTAGTATTTTTGTATATAAAATACTAAAATCATACATTGCTATGGATTTGTCTTTGTTTTTTGAGAATTTATGCTATCTAAATTTTCTTTTACCGGACACGCATTATTTATCCCCAAAAATAGATTTATATTACTATTGAATTTATTTTTCTGACAAAAATTATTTCATTAATAATTAGTTTAAATACTTTGGATAATGGTTTCATGATGCATATCTTTGAAGCAACAATAAAACGTTTTTTCTGCATTTTAGGTAACCAATACATACATGGTTTTTTATTCTCAATTTTAATCCTATCTATTTCACAAATAATGTTATTAAGAACAATATCAATTTTATTATTACTTAATCTATAGGTATCTGAACCTTTACCAATAATTCCTACTTCTAACAATAAGCATTGTATATAATACCTATTATTCTGATCCACATCTGGCATCAATTGAAATGAATGGCTCTCGTCTTCAGGAGGCATCAAGTTTTGACAAGCTTCTGGGCTTGACCATTACTCCTGATCTGAAATGGAACACGTATATCAAATCTGTTGCCAAGGCCGCTGGAAAAATGGTGAGATCTTTCTATCGATCCGGTAGATATCTCACTGCTGATGCAATTCTCTATCTATATAAGAGCCAGGTACGTCCAAGGATGGAATACTGTTGCCACATATGGGCAGGAGCTGCTAGAAAGGACTTGTCCTGCCTTGATAGAGTTCAAAATAGACTTTGTAGCCTCGTAGGAGATGTCCTTTCCTCTTCCCTGCAACCTCTATCTCACAGAAGAGATGTTGCTAGTTTGTCTCTGATGTATCGTTATTTTCATGGAAAGTGTTTGAATGAGCTTCAATCTATGGTCCCCCCTCGCCAAACTTTCACAAGAAACACTTGTCTAGCTGTAAACACTATCAATAATTCCCCCCCACTCTTTATCTGTGCCTAAACCTAAACGTAGATTCCATGAACAAAGCTTCTTTCTTAGAACTGCACGCCTGTGGAATTGTCTTCCGTTTTCCTGCTTTCTGGCTGACTACAATATGGTTGTGTTCAAGTCTAACGTAAATAAGTTCTTGATGAGCCGTTCCATATAAGTTATCAAATTTACCAAATTTTCATTACTAATGATTACTATATTGTCCAATTTCTACTGTACACTCTTTAACTCTTGGCCTTGATAATGTGGTGATGCCTATGTAAAAAAAAAAAAGAAAAAAAAAAAGCTATATTATTTGCTGCTTTATCAATTGAAACTATTACAAACTTATTTTGAAGTATTTGAAGTTCCATAAGTATTTGTGAATTTCTAAGAAGATTAAATTTTTTATGATGTATAAATTTTTTTAAACATTTAACCTTTTCATATAAGAAATTTAATATATTATTTTTCCATGCGTCAAATGTAGACTGTAATAATTAGGAGTGTTTTTTTTTTTTTTTTTTTTTTTTTTTTTACAAAGGCATCACCACATTATCAAGGCCCAGAGGCCACTCAAGGATAAGGGTTAAAGAGTGTACAGTAGAAGTTGGTCAATATAGTAATCATTAGTAATGAAAATTTGGTAAATTTAATAACTTATATGGAACGGCTCATCAAGAACTTATTTACTTTAGACTTGAACAAAACCATATTGTAGTCAGCCGGAAAGCAGGAAAACGGAAGACAATTCCACAGGCGTGCAGTTCTAAGAAAGAAGCTTTGTTCATGGAATCTACGTTTAGGTTTAGGCACAGATAAAGAGTGGGGGAAATTATTGATAGTGTTTACAGCTAGACGAGTGTTTCTTGTGAAAGTTTGGCGAGGGGGGACCATAGATTGAAGCTCAGTTGAACACTTTCCATGAAAATAACGATACATCAGAGACAAACTCGCAACATCTCTTCTGTGAGATAGAGGTTGCAAGGAGGAGAAAAGGACATCTCCTACGAGGCTACGAAGTCTATTTTGAACTCTATCAAGGCAGGACAAGTTCTTTCTAGCAGCTCCTGCCCAGATGTGGCAACAGTATTCCATCCTTGGACGTACCTGGCTCTTATATAGATAGAGAATAGCATCAGCAGTGAGATATCTACTGGATCGATAGAAAGATCCCACCATTTTTCCAGCGGCCTTGGCAACAGATTTGATATACGTGTACTGATTAATCGGCAGGTAATTGGCCAGTTAATCAGCCAATTAATTACTTTTCTCTTTCCTATTAAATTTAAACCATTTCATCACTGAAAATGACCCATTAACATAGTAACTGGTAATTTAACAACATTTGTTAAATGTATGGCCACTGTTATGGTTTGTGCCATCATTAAATAAAATTAAAAAATACAAAGTACAATTTCTAATTTTTAAATGAATATAATTAAACAAATAAAAATAGAAAATCTGCAAGTGGTCTCATCCATTACAGTGTTTTTAATGCAGGTGAAACCATTATGGTGGCAAAGTACTGCTAACAAATGGATAAAATGCATCAGAAACTTTGACAACACTCAACATTACTCAACATTACATGCCCAAATTTCCTCTACAACAGTGCCAACTGCATGTTGCTAAACCGACTCTGCAGAAGTTGACCAAATTGGGTTATGAAACTGCCTCATCCGCCATACTCTCCAGACCTCTCACCTACTGACTACCACTTTTTCAAGCATCTCAACAACTTTGTACGCGAGAAATGCTTCAAAAATCTAAGTGATATACCGAAGTGATATCAAAAACGCCACGTGACTTCAACACCAGACTGCAAGATGTTAATATTACTAACGTAAATACATTTTTTTTTTATTTACCGACGTAAAAATAGCAATACACATGAAAAAATTGAAATAGCTTGAAATATTTCAATATTGGTATGCATAGAAAGAGCTTGATGAGCTAAGAAAGAATCTTTTTAAATTTTTAAAAATCTGATTAAAATTAAGGAAGTTATGGCTATTTTTGTGCCTCACACATTTGGATATTTTTCCCTCTTTAAGACCATATGTGTTTCGTCACATTTTTTACACTACTTTTTCAGTAAAAATGTCATATCTTTGTTAAAACACAAGACTAAGAAATGAAATTTACCATATAAGTGTATTTTTGTACAAGGAATCAGAATATGCAACTGAAAATCTCCCAAAGTTTATGGTTTCCAAATAATCTGCAGTAAATGTGCATAAATATGCAGCAATTCCTTAAAAATGCCATGTATCCATAAACAGAAAAGAAGTTGAATTGTAATGGGCTTTATGTACAAAAAACTTAAATCTAAACATAAGACCATTTAAAAATGAATATATTGCAATATTTCTTTGGTATTATTGTAGATTAACACCTTCTGTTTAACCCCACTCAACTCCTTCTGACCACCCCTCCAAAATGTGATTCTACCTTTTTAGGAAATTATGTATAAAATGCCATGAAAAACTTTAATGAAAGATAAACAAATTATTTTAGAATTGAACGTAAAATAATTTCCTATTACAGGTCATTCTAGCATTTTAGGGCAGTTAACTGTTTTTTTTTTTCTATGGGAAAATATGCATGCTTTTTTTTTTTTTTAAGATGATTATGTGTAGTTTTAAGAGGGTTTCTATGCAATGAGAATATGGGGAGGGTTGCCATTCGGACTTTGAATTAATTGTAGGGCTAAGGAAAATTATGTGTGAACATACTGAAAACTTGACAGAGACAAAGCTAACAAAAACAATATTAGAGGGGGGAGCGGTTAGTTTCACAAAAATTTAATGTAAAATAATTCACCATTTCCTGGCCATTCTAGCATTTTAGGACAGTTAACCAATTTATTTTTATGTGTATTTTTCTTTAAGGAAGGATCTATTTTTTGTTTGTTTGTTTTAGATGCTTGTATGTGGCTTACAGAGGTATTTTGTTGGGGGGGGCTTGCCACTCGAACTTAGTGTTATTGTTAGGGTTAAAGAGTGTTTTAGGAGGAGACTTGCCACACATAATTTGGATTAGAGGTGAAGTTAAGAGAGCTTTTTTTCAAAAAGAGCGTTCACTCATATTTACTGTTAGCAATTCATAATTATTGGCTTTATATTATATATTTAGTTTTAATTTAATAAGAAACTGCGTTGCGAAATTTCAAAGAAAATTCCATAAATTTGTTGATTTCTATTTTCGAGGTTGAAGGTGTTTTTCCATAGGCCGTTTATACTACGCTGGAGCAGGTTGTAAAAATATCTTTCGCTTAATAAGTAGAAAAAAAAAAATAACGAAATAAAAAGCTTCCTAATTGTAGTTTGATGTGTTTTCTAACTGCTTTTAAAATTTCAAGAATATTGATATAGATTTTGAGGGTTTGTATTACTATACATGGATTCGAAAAAGTTGTCAAAAAACAAGTATATAACAAATAAATGTTATCAAAAGCAAGTTACTTTTCTACCTAACTGGATAATTTTTTAGTGTTTTTATTTAATGTAACATGTTTATTCAGCTTGAAAACAGTGTTTACCGATGTTTTGGAAAATTTAAAATGGCGCCCGACTCTCTTGAAACGGTAAGTTTGGGGAAAAGAGTTAAAAATAAAAAAGTAGACAAAATACTGCTAGAAATTCGCTCAATATATGTTACCGTGACATAGGCTGACATATATTCGGTGAGTTTTTAACAGTATTTTGTATAGTTTTTTTGATTTTTAACTCCTTTTCTCAAACTTACCGTGTCAAAGAGAGTCGGGCCGGGCGCCATTTTTAATTTTCCAATACATCGGTAAACACTGTACGTTTTTCGAGCTGAATAAACATGTTACATTAAATAAAAACACTAGAAAATTATTCAGTTAGGTAGAAAAGTAACTTATCTTGCCTTTGATAACATTTATTTGTTATATATTTGTTTTTTGACAACTTTTTCGAATCTATGTATAAACGAGATTTTGATACTTATTTTGATTTTGAAAAAAACATTTGTGGCTGTTCGCAGTAAAACATTGTTTTAATTCGCTGTTCAAAACTAATTTAAAGAATAAAAGTGCATGCAAGCTATATATCTACAAAAGTTTATTTTGTTTTTTTAACCATGTTTTTAAATTTGACGAGAAATGTGAGAAATTGCAACAGATTCATAATGCCGAATTGGTTGGGATTGTTGTTATTATACATTCTGAAAACCGAATAGTTCTAAACTAATGTTATTCTGATAACAAAATAGCTCTAATTAAACATAAGAACATTTATATTCATATTTTCATGTTTTTCTTAATTCGTTCTGGAATAAAAATTAAAGAATGCGTGTTTATACTGTGCTATCGCTGATTCTACAGGCTGGAGCTGCTGCTGCTGCTTCTAGTAATACTAACTTCATTTGACCAAATTCGAGAAATAGAAACAATTTTTTTTTCGGGTAGATCCCTTTAAATTATCAATTACCGCGGTCCTACTCAACATAAAATAATACTTTTAATTGATAAAGATAGTAAAAAGATTGATTTACTTACTACTGGATGTCCGAAGAATTTTTTTTTCAAAATGTTCGATACTCGTCATATTAAAGTCTTATTTTTAACACAACAAAAAAAGAAATGGTCAAAAATATTTCGGACACTTGACAGTATTAAGATTAACACCTCTTCTGATTGGTTTCCAAATTTCATGACGAAATTCTTCATACAATCACGGTACAAACCTTTAGAAAACAGGGGAGGGTCATTACAAAACCTTACCGAAAATGCCATTTTATGATGTTCACATTTTTATCACTTTATTTGCTTAAAACTCTTAAAATATATAATGTACATTCATATTTATTAATTCATTTGAAAGTATATTCATTTCCGAACAAAACAGTAGTAATTTGAAGACTTGAAGTGCTTTGGTTTAAAAAATATGGCTATTTTAGTAGAGCTACCTTGAAATCTGTGATTATTTCAAGCGTTTTTTCGTCCGTGTGTATTACTAGTAAAAACATTTTTGTTTTGTGTTGGAAAACGTGTGTTGCTTCTGATGGTGCTTATTTCAATCAATAATTTTTTTGTTAGAGTTGAGATATGTTCATCTGAATGTAAAAGTTAAAAACCACAAGAACTTTCTTGTAAACCTTATAGTTGCAGTTTCCAGATTTAGTTCTAAGTTTTGATTTGTTACTGTAGGCTTATTTGAAGCTAATTCATCAATCAGGGTTGAGAGAGATACAGTTTTACTTTCACATTAATCTTCTTGACTCTCTTGTTTCCATTGATTCATTGAATTGTTCAACAGTTGTAAGGATTCCATTAAAGTCAGAAATATCAGAATTATATTGGACAGCTTTTGACAGAAATAACCTCAGAGCTAAATTTGTAGTTATTATCATCAATATGGTTGATGGTCTGTGATTGGACATTTTATTAATCATTTGTAGACATTTATGCTGAGGACACTACCATTTATGGTACCACATCTAAGACAGTAAACGACCAAGTTCTCTCCAATTCTCTCTCCTCTGATCTTGAGCACATAGTACAATGGGGAAAGGAGTGGCTGGTTACTTTTAATGCATCTAAAACCAAGCTTCTCTCTTTACATCATCAACATTCTAATCCACATTTGTCATCAATTGAAATGAATGGCTCTCGTCTTCAGGAGGCCTCAAGTTTTGACAAGCTTCTGGGCTTGACCATTACTCCTGATCTGAAATGGAACACGTATATCAAATCTGTTGCCAAGGCCGCTGGAAAAATGGTGGGATCTTTCTATCGATCCGGTAGATATCTCACTGCTGATGCTATTCTCTATCTATATAAGAGCCAGGTACGTCCAAGGATGGAATACTGTTGCCACATATGGGCAGGAGCTGCTAGAAAGGACTTGTCCTGCCTTGATAGAGTTCAAAATAGACTTCGTAGCCTCATAGGAGATGTCCTTTTCTCCTCCTTGCAACCTCTATCTCACAGAAGAGATGTTGCGAGTTTGTCTCTGATGTATCGTTATTTTCATGGAAAGTGTTCAACTGAGCTTCAATCTATGGTACCCCCCTCGCCAAACTTTCACAAGAAACACTTGTCTAGCTGTAAACACTATCAATAATTTCCCCCACTCTTTATCTGTGCCTAAACCTAAACGTAGATTCCATGAACAAAGCTTCTTTCTTAGAACTGCACGCCTGTGGAATTGTCTTCCATTTTCCTGCTTTCCGGCTGACTACAATATGGTTGTGTTCAAGTCTAAAGTTAATAAGTTCTTGATGAGCCGTTCCATATAAGTTATCAAATTTACCAAATTTTCATTACTAATGATTACTATATTGACCAATTTCTACTGTACACTCTTTAACCCTTATCCTTGAGTGGCCTCTGGGCCTTGATAATGTGGTGATGCCTATGTAAAAAAAAAAAAAAAAAAAAAAAAAAAAAAACAAGTCCCCATTGGTAAGTTGTTAAGGTAAGAATCTTATCAACAGCATACATTACCAGAGTTTTCATTGTTCTAAATTTCTTTTTAGCATATCATATGTTGAATTCCACTGTGTGATCATATCTTGAATGAGTTTATGTTTTCCAAATTAAGCTGATCCTGTATTTCAGTTAATTTGCTAATGGAGAGTAATTAAAGTGAGAAACTATATTTCTGTTAGTTGTAAGGAGTGTCTTGACAGCTTGTTGGGAAAATATTAACAACCTTCAACCATTATATGCAATTCTTCATTTATTCTTGCACCTGTGTGTGTTCCAGGGAATGGAACAACTCACAGCTCTGTTCTGTTCAAAGTCAATGACCTGTCAAATTCATAAAGGGAGTATTATTTGTAGCAGCTGCTCAAATGTCTGTAATCAAAGAAATGCTGCTAATTTCACCAAGAGACAAATGAATTTTTGTTTTTACTTATGTAAATATATTGGAAATTAGTTTTTCAGTCAAGTACTTTTTTGAAGAAAATACTGTAATTTGAACAAAGTTTTGTAATAAGCATTTTTAAAATTCAATATCAGATGTTACAGAATATGGTTGAATATCAACCGCAATATTTTCTATCAGATAATGAATCTCTTGTGACCTGTGATCATTAATATCCCAAATTTTCTTTTTGGTCAATATTGATTCTATAGTAGTTTGATGTTTCACTGGAGGCTCGTAGTTGTTGCCACTTGTCTCTAAAAATTCATTGTTTTCTTTTCTTATCTGCAACTTTTTCTTCTTCTGGATGAACCTTTTTTAAGATGGTTTAACATATTAGTCGTAAAAGTTTTACTGATTTACCATCCTTTGATGTAATAGCTTAACATAACTTGCAGGCAGTTGTATTCTAATTCTTGGGCTTGACATCAAAATACTTCCAGCAGAAACTGGTAGCCATAATGGTTGAAGATTGTTAACATTTAATTTTTTACGTATTTCAATTACTTATGTCTGATATTTAATTAGTTATTAATTTCAGTAACATATGCAGCATCTAAATAAAAAAAAAGAATTAAAAAAATATATATGTAATCATAGCAGGAGTCCAAAATGAAGAACAGGAGTATGACTGATGAAGAATGCTTTATTTTCGGTTCACACATCATTGCTATTTACTGTACAATTCCTCAACATGAAAACTGAAAGATGAAGTAATAATTTTCTTTGACAATGATTTAAAGTAAAAAAAAAAAAATGTTATAGTCAGTTTCTTTATGTCTCGATTTTAACTTTTGTGGGAAGTTTTTGAAGATTTGAAAAACTACACATTTTTGGAAAAGTTATTGTCTAAGGAATCAGAAAATCAACGTTTGCATTTGCCCAGATGTGTATATGATGGCCATGTTGAAATTTACAAAATGGCGGCTGTAAAATGTACGTTTTGCAATATCTCGGCCTCTAATAAGCTGGAACACTGATTTTAACTGCTAAACCTACATTTTCAGTATCAAAGAAACCAACGGAGTTAATTATAAAGCAACACTATTTTTAAAATTAACCCTTAGGTGATAACTAGGTCCAAACTGACCTGGTGGGGTTGTTTTATTGCAATATCTTTCTAATAAAAAACATCATTTATAAATTCATATTCCAGCTATTCTTAAAAACATCTCGCTTTTATATCACTAATTCAAATTGTTAATTTACCTCTGATATTTTAAGAAATTGTAGTTTTCGTATTGCTACTCCAAGTCTCCATACATGGATTCAAAATGCTCATGGCTACCCTGTTACACATGGCCATACCCTTTTCATGGAAACTGCTCTGACAAATGCGTAGAAAATATCTGAGCATACCAAGGACTATGTATCACCATTCCTGAAGAAGGGGACCTTTGTTTTTCGCAGTAGATAACACAGATTTTGCAGAGGATACTCCTGATGGGAAAGGAACCACCCATGGAACCATCATGGCAGTGTACCAGAAAGTTGATCTTTCTAAAGAAACTGTTGCAGAACCTCTGATCATAGATAATGCAAAGAGTCTAGCAGATGTGTATGGTCCTGCTACGACAAAGCAAATCCTGGAATGCATACACTACAAGCGAGCACTCCATATCTACTCATATAAAGCACTCTATGAAATGGCGCTGGAAGAGTTCTTCAAGGACAACCCACAATTGAAAGATGTGTGCCTGATAGCAACAGAAGGAGTAGAAGCTGCCTACTCTGAGAGTATAGACACGAAGATTGAATCCATGAAGCAAGTAAACAGCACCCTCCTGGAAGCCTTGACCACTGCTGAGGTCATCACAGCATTCCAAAAATGGAAGGAACAGAAATCCTAGAATGCGATGTTCAAGGCCATGATAAGGTATCTAGATTGGGTTGAAGCAATTCTGTTATTTGTAGCAGCAACTCGAAATGCTGATCTGCAAGCTGAGAAGCAGTGAGCAAGCTGTTCTTTGCTATGGACTGCATCAAGTATAAGCGACTCTGAGCAAGCAATATATCAGTCATGAAAAGTGTCATTCCCTTTGTGTCTGTTGAGGCAGATCATGCATGTGAACACTTGAACAAACTGATGAAGACTAGCGCTGGCATCATAGGCATCTCCAACAATGCTAATGTCAGACAGATTTTTCCTGGTCAGACCAGAACTTTCATGTCTGTCAAAAAGCTTCTATTCAGTATCAAGTAAGAGATGACACTAAAATCAAACGCATCCCAATGAGAAGATTCCTCTCCCATAACAAGATGAAGGCTGATCTGACCGATTATCTTCTTCCTGAGTACAAGAGGGAATCATCCAAGCTGATTATTATATCTGTTTCTGGATACACTGGGAGCAACAAAGACCTGGTCTTTGAAGTAAATAACCACGAGGAAGCAGACACACTGCTGATCCACCAGGCTGTGCTGGCTTCGCATCAAAACCCACCTGATGCACAGTTAGTTTTTTTATCCCCAGATACGGACGTTTTAGTGCTAGCCACAGCAAACTATGATCCATTGCTGAAAAATACGTCCATTTCTATAGTCTCTGGTGTTGTGCAAATTGAACCACTGTGGAAAGCTCTACAGAAAGAGCAAAAGCTTTACCAGCCTTTCATGCATTCATTGGGGCTGACAACACAGGGAGGTTCTCCCATATAGGCACAGTAACCTGGCTGCAGATCTACCTCAAAGCAGATGAAGATGTTGTCAATGCTCTGCAGATGCTTATGGATGAAGCAGAAGTGATAGAAGGAATGCCGTCAACACTGGAGTGCTTCGTATGTACATTTAACTCACCTAAATGTATTGACATCAAGACAATCTCTGAACTGCGATGACATATGTTCTGCAAGTATATGACAGAAAGTGACAGGCTCCCTCCAACACCTGGAGCTGTAAAGCAGCACATTTTGAGAATCCATGTCCAAGAAGGTCATGGGCACAAGCAGCCATTGCTCTGCAGATTCTACAGCTGGATACCTTGCAAAATGGGTACATAAAGCAATTGGATGGGATGCTGAAATCAATGACCACAGAGGTTCTCCCAGCCTCTAAGGCTATCCTTGAGATGGTCCAATGCAAATGTAAATCTGACTGTTCTTCTGGGAGATATTCCTGCAGGGCTAAGGACTGAGACTGTACTGACAGGTGTCAGTGCAGCAGCCAGTGCCAGAACAATGAAGATTCCCAAGCTGTGATGCATGAAAGTGATCATGATGTTGTTGATGATGTTGATGATGATGCATAGACTATGATCAAACATGTCAATGTTTAAGATGGTTACACAAACATCCAAAATTTACAGTTAAAAGCCAAAAGCCATCTCCATAAAAATAACTTTGATTTAGTATCTGACTGACTGCCTGGGCTGGTAAATTTTTACCGATATGGTGGATTATGTATTGCAATTGGGAGGTTACAAAAGATGGAATGATAACTTGGACCATTGGATTCCTTGACACTGAAAATGTATGTTTAGCAGTTAAAATTAGTGTTCCAGCTTATTTAGAAGCCAAGATATTACAAAACATACATTTTACAGCCGCCATTTTGTAAATTTCAATATGGCCACCATAAGCACATCTGGGCAAATGCAAACATTGATTTTCTGATTCCTTATATGTTTAGGTCTGCTTTTGTAGATCCTTCCCATGCATTTGTTGAGAAACGTTATCCCTATAAAGGGCTGCTCAGTTGCAAAAAGCTCTACCCAAGCTAGCTCCTGTTCAATAAACCTAGAAACAATATTAAGATAAGCTTTAAGCCACCCATGTGCAGATTTAAGACTGCATACTTCCAACTTGTTAGGTATTTACACGTTACCACAGGATTTTTTAGATATTTGTAAATGAAAGATGGCAATAATATATACTTGTACTACACATAACATCACCCTCTGAACTTTAACAGTTATAATTCATGATAAGCCAGAGCAAGATAAATGGTAACTGTATCAGTCACAGGTGAGGATATCATGTCATCAACACTAGATCAGTTGTCAGCCATAACTCAAAGAAGTCCATCTACCCTCATCGAAAAAAAGACTATCTTGGATCAGATTTTAACCAGGTATTTCTGGTTCCTGCAGTTTGGTCACTCTCTAGAAGATCAGAGGGAGACTTGCCCAAGGATGACTTGGAAATGTGCAGGCACCAGTGTTCATCTCCCTGAGGTATTACACATAACCTCATGTTCATATATATATATATGTTTGTGATATTTACTGAAAAGTACTTTTTAGTGTCAGAAATTTTCTAAACAATAAATAAATAACGTAAAATTTTCTAAACAATAAATAAATAACGTAAAATGTAATTACAGATATTATTACAAAAACAGTTGAAATTAATATCTTATTTACAAGTTATCAATGACAAATAGAGTGACATGAGACTATAACAATATATATATATATATATATATATATATTCCTCTTAAATGAAAAAGCAACACAATACACAATTGAACTGATTTAAAAATGTGTTGTGAATTGTTTTGAATTGTTCTCTATGGCATTTCCAAAGTATTCAAAAAATATATTTCACTCACAAGAATTTCTCTCAACTGAATAAGTGACACAATGCACAGTTGAACTGATGTTAAAATATGTTGTTTTTTTTAAATTGTTTTGATTTGTTCACTATGGCATTTTCAAAGTAATGAAAAACATATTCCACTTACATAAGAAATACAACAGAAATAGTGATGCCATCCACAGTTCACACTATCAAAACCTTGACCTATCCAAAGCATGCAGGCCAGATCTCATCCGTTTTAGTAATAAAGAAATACTCCTCTCCTGAACTGCTCCCAGTCCCTTCCAAATTTTATAACAAATTTCTTGCACACTCTGGTTTCCGATAGCTTAAAAATCGGTTATGTGGTCCCAGTTTTCAAAAACTCTGGCAAAAGAACTGACCTGCAAAATCATCACCTAATAAGCTTCCTTCCATTCTTTGCTAAGATCTTTGAATCAATTATCTTGAATATGTTAAATTTCTGACCAAAAGTATGAATTCAGATACTCCTATTTTACTATACTATGGATATCCTAACAGTTATCTCTGAACATATCGCATACTGGATAAGTTAAATAATACAAGATATCTTCATGACCTTTCACAAGTTCAGACATGAAGGCTGTTCTTGATGACATCAATGCTGATATATACAAGGATCAATAGGTGGACTTATGTTATTCCTGATGTTCATAAATAATCTTTCCAACATCTGAGATGAGTGTATTTGCTGATAAGACTATGGTAAGGCTAGGGCAAATCAAATATTCACATTCAAAGTAGCATTACAAGCGTATGCTGTATTTTCGTGGACATCGGCAATATTACATACCTAATGTGTTCAACAAGTCATATCTTTTTTATTTGTGGGTCAATTTTTAAAAGAATTATATTGATGGAAAGAGAATAAAATAAGCATTCCAATGATGTTAATTTATTTTTCTTTTATACGTTCAATCTTTTTATGCTCCAAGTTAAAAATGAAAATTTTGGTAAAAATATGACAACAAAAAGGGAAACACTTTTTTCAATGTTTTCATTTTATACGTTACGTTTGGAGACACATGCACAGGGTTGAATTTGATTGGATATGGCTGAAATTTTACAGGCTATATAAACAAAGTCCATCTCTACTGGTGTTTGATTTTTATTTTTACAATGATAGGAAGCAAAGTTACGACCGGGCAAAGTTGACGAAGAATATTTCAAAATTGAGGAGATAAATCTGCATATATCATCCATTTTCATATAAATAATAGTTTCAGAATTATTTTCATGTATAATATGTAAATATTTGATAATTATTAATTGCGCGGAATTTTATTTCAAATGTTATCTTTTATAGAAATCAAATTCGCTTACGGAAAAATGGTCGCTAAGCGTGTCATGCGCTGAGCTGACTAAAGCATTCTCTTAAAAATAGAAAACCGTTTCTGCTTTTGTCTTACTAGACTAGTCATTTTTTATTCTGAGTTTGTCAATTTAAAAAAATTATTTTCAAGTTTTTCAAATTTGATTTTCAAACAACACTATTTTGTTGTTTTTAACGCTTTTAGGACACGTGCACTAAAAGTGTTAAAAAAACAACAAAATGTACTAAGTACATGCGTTTAACTTATTATTTGTACTTAAGGCAGAATTGTGTTTTTTAGTGGTAAAAAAAAAAAAGCATAACAAATAAAAGGTACTGTGCACTTATGCTACCATGCTGAAATAACATTATTTAGAAACCCATTCTTAACATGGGGAGGAAGGGTGTTTTTTGTTAACTATTCTGTACTTTTACTTAACAATTGAATAAAAAAGATATCGTGAAACTTGAATTTATTTTTAATTCATTGTCAAGACTATTTTTTCGAATCTGTAAAACAAACCCGTTTTTTTTTTAACTGAGGATATCTAAATAATAATAATAATAATAATTAGGCGGTTCGATAAAGAATTTCATTGTGATCCATTTTGTAAATTTTTACCTTGTTTCCACCTTAACAGTTTTCTTTAAAATGACTACCTTTATAGGTTTTCGAGTATACTGAAAACGAATATTGCATTTAAATTTTCCGCAAATTAAGCAATGTCATTCTTACGTTGTTGCTGGTGGCCATCTTGGTATGCGCGTTTGTGCATAGTTTCTCGGGGTTGCACTTGCGCGTATCAAGATGGCCACCAGCGATAACATAAGAAATGACATTGCTTAATATCCTTATTTATTTACAGAAATTTAAATGCGATATTCGTTTTCAGCATACCTTAAAACCTATAGAAGTAATTTTAAATGTTAAGGTAGAAACAAGGTAAAAAAATTACTGTTTTATTTCTTTGTTTACATAATTGAATTTTCAGTAAAACAACAGAATAGAAATGACAAAAAATACCATCAATTGGTGACTATATAGTTGTTGCTTATCAGGATTCCTGGTAACCTGGCGCTGTGAAGTTACATCGAGGATTCATGTAAAGTACGATTTAGGGTTGCATCGCAGAAAATAGGGGTATATTTTGTGCCAGATAGAGAGGATTAACAAAATTAACAATTGGATTAGTCCCAAAATGCATAAATTCTAGTCGACTATGGGAATTTCCATCTTTTACAGAAATCCAAAATCTATATGAAAATTTTTCTTTGATATATTTCTGAGATTAATTCATATCTACTCCATTTTTTTTTTTTCTTTAAAGGGAGTAGTAAATACCGGCCATAAATCCTCTTTAGGCATTCAATGGCTACACCTAAGATTAAGCTCTCCTTTGGTGAGGAGGCAGGAAAATGCCGATTCACAATAAAACTATTTAAATACTACTATAATACTTAGCTTTGTTCATAAAGAGACACCCACTGAATGATACCATGCACCAGTTAAAAAAATTGAAATTTGTACATCTGAATTTATAATTCATGGCTTATGGTAAAGAGATACATTAGATTTAACTGCATAATCAGAAAGAGCACACAATTTTACATAAGACTGCCAAATTTCATGAGAATAGCTTGAAAAATAAATAAATGGTGGCGAAATTACCGAATTTCTTGAAATGTTGAGGTCCATAATTTAGCCCACTTTTTCTACAGAAAAATGTCCACAGAAAAGCATAAATTTTGGCACCTAAAATTCTCATAACTTTTAAACTACTGATGGTATTTGCATAATTCAAACGGTTTTAAGTATCTTTTACATAGCTCTTTTCATGCAAGTTGATAAAATAGCAATTATCAAAAAAGAAAAAATCAACTTGTACTGCTATTCAAAGCAATGGTTGAATCCTTGGAAAAGGACATCTAGTATGTAATAGAATGGAGCTAAAAATGGATGGGCTCATTTAATGCTGCCATAACAAAGCCTCTTTTCTTTAGTGATAAAAACCTTTACAACCACTCATTATCATGGCTGATAGCATCCTTCCTGAAAGCCAAATGTTTAAAGGCCTCAGCCCTTTTCAGGCAACATAAATTGAAATAAGTAGATGTTGGCAAGGTTGTTGCAAATAAGGTAGGCTCCTACTTGATTAGAATACTTCTGTTACATCTGCCAGTATTCTATCTATATAAACCCACCATTTGCCTGTTCAGTATATTGGGCTGGTGCACTTACCACTAGCCTCTCCCTATTGGAAGGGTGCAAAAAGAGAGTTTCTAACCTAATAGGTCCCACATTCTCTGCCAAGTTCTAACTCCTGTCACAAGTACTTCTATGGAATGTGCTCCAATAAACTTAGATGACTTGTATCTCCTCAACATAAATAACTCCCGACTTACAGCAAAATCACACTCCTTCACTTTGGAGGTTCCTAAATATTAGATTTTATACTCTGATAGCTTTTTCCTATTTGCCTTTGAAATTCTCTTCCTTGTCTGTTTCATAACTGTAACAACATAATTTTAAATGCAATGTAAACATATTGCTGACCAATTTTCCAGATTACTCCTCTATAAACCTGGTCCCTATCACAGTAGCTCCTTATGCTTCAATAGCAATATGCCTTGTTTTAGGTAAATAAAAGAATTTTTAAACTTTGTTTCATCCTTTAAATGCTGTAGACATTTAATGAAATATTTTTCTCACTACTTTCATTATCATGAAGCCACTAAATGATGACTATGAAACTAATTTTCTATTTGAAATGCATCTCCATCTTAAATTTTTACAATAACAGAAGTTAAAGACATTTCTATTTCCTTGTTATTATTTGAACAAAAGACATCTGTCAAAATGAGAAAACCTTGAAAATTTAACTTTTTCCATTTTTTATGAAATTCATTTTGTTAGATAAAACTGCCACCAAATTATGACCAATGTTTGCTGGAAATAAGAAAATGTCTCATTTATCCAGAAGCTAATTTTCATATTGCATAACTAAAAACACAAATTTTAAATAAGTGAAAAATCCCTACAAATATTATGTCATCTTGTGGCAAATAAAAAATAATAAAGGATCAAACTAGCCTAAATATTTGGTAAAGGTATATTATCTCTCAAAAAAAAAAACAAAAAAAAACACACACACACACAAAAGCATTGGTTTATTTCAATAGCTAACTCCTTAAATATTAATATTAATAGAGCAGAAATCAAGATTTTTTTTAATAGTAACTCAAGAAAAAATAGATTTGGACCATATAAAAACAAATAGAAACATAATTTGGCAATAAGTTAGAAATTTCATTTAAAGTTTTTAAATTAGAATATTTTTAACGTTATTTACCAACCCAAGAAGTATGATACTATGTTATGTTAAGATTGAAAAGCCAATTACTAAAAGTGCATTTGCACAGAACATGCCTACAAAAAATGCCTGAATATCCCTCTCAGCATTCTCTTGTAAAGGCATCTCAGGTTATTTACCTAAAACTAAAGGCTAGTTTATTGCTTCACCTGCTCTTTTGAAATGCTTTTCAAAGAGATGGTAAAGCTTGGTAGTGTGGACCTCCTATAACAGTACAGAACCATATCTCAACCAGACAGAACTAAGATCACTTAACTTCAATAATAGCCCAGACAAAATGCTGCAGATGTATCCTCAATATTTTGTGGAAGATAATTTAAAACTGTATATTTTCACTCACCATATTAACAAGTGGCTCTGTTTTTGTATACAATTGCTTTTATATGCATAAACCCATAATATAGTGCACATTAAGTTGAAAAACAAACATTACAAAATAAATTGGCCATCACTGAAAACCTTAACTTGAACATAAAAGAAAAACTTACTGACAAGAAAAAGAAAAAATTACATTTTGTTTACATCCAAATTTTACAAAAAATAAAGTCATCACATGTTGAAATTGAAGGAAATTTTATTATAATCTACCCATTTATGCATATTAAACTCTAGGTTGTTTGTGATATTTACTGAAAAGTACTTTTTAGTGTCAGAAATTTTGTAAACAATAAAATCTTATACTGATAACGTAAAATGTAATTACAGATATTATTACAAAAGCAGTTGAAATTAATATCTTATTTACAAGTTATCAATGACAAATAGAGTGACATGAGACTATAACAATATTAAAAAACAAATAATTTTTTAGTGAAAAATGGAAAAGATTTATTTGTAATTGATGAACTTGTTTGTCTTTTTGAGCTGATTAAACATTTTACATTTTTGTAAAAAGACTAAAACAAACTACCCAATTGGATAGAAGAGTAACTTATCTTGCTTTTGGTAACATTTATTTGTTATATATTTGATTATTTTACCACTTTTTCGAAGGACTGTACACAGTAAACCATACCCAGAAAATTAATTATTGTTAGTAAAAAAAAATTTTTTTTAATTAAAAAAAAAAAAAAATTGTCTTTATACTTTTCAACTCAAATTAGTTTCTATTCTGCAATTTTAAGTTTCAAAATTAGTTTTATACTAGCAGTTAAGCCCGGCTTTGCTATGTACTGTTCATAACTTTATCAGCATATGTATATATATATTAAAAAGTTTGACTAATGTCCAGGTAAACTACATCTAAAATTTCAAGTGTTTAAACCCAAAATTGCAAGAGGAGTTCGGTAGAGTGTGCAAAGGTCAATTTTGTAAACTTTGATCTCTTGGCAGGCAAATTTTCGCCATAAAACTGATTTAAAAGCTTGCTACATGTCCGAATACCTTTTATGTAAAATTTCAAACGTTTAGGCCCAAAATTGGCTGAATCATTTGCTAGAGACCGCAAAAGTAAAATCTTTTGAACTTTGACCCCTTGCCAGCCAAATATTTGGCCAAAAACCGATTAAAAAAACTTTCCCTATGTCTGAATATACTTTATGTAAAATTTAAAATGTTTAGACCAAAAATTGGTTGAGTAATTTGGTAAAAACGCAGAGGTCAATTTTTTTTTTAACTTTGACCCCAATTTTGACCCCTTAACTTTTGTTTTGGGCTCAAATCAAATTAAAAAGTTTGAGCCATGTCCAAGTAACTTATATCTAAAATTTCAAGTGTTTAGACCTAAAATTGTCAGGAGTTTGGTAGAATTTCCAATGGTTAAATTGTTGAACTTTGACCCTTTGACAACCAAATTTCTGGCTGAAAACTAATTAAAAAGATTTTCCCAAATCTATATACCCCTTATGTTAAATCTTGAGTCTGTAGACTGAAAATTGACAGTAGTTTCTAAGTGAAATGTAGACACATACACACAATTTCACTTTTATAGATATATAGATGTGTCACGATAATATACACAAAAATGTCATAATCTTAAGATTGTTTTAACTTGTCGACATTGTAAATTTTCCAAATTTAGTAGTTTTTAAGCCTCTGAAGCCATCTAAATAAATTTGAAGACATGATTCATGTGCTTCTGAACATTAAATTTTTTTCAGGTGCCCCTATCATATCAAAGAAACAATTGATGACTTAAAAACAAGTTGACCAAGAAGGTTATCTCCAAAATCAGAGCTCAGAAGAATTAAGCTCCTGGAAGTAGATACTGTTGATTATGGAACAGAATGGAAGCCTGAAAACGGTAGAATGTGAAAAACGAAACGATATATTCATTTTAAAAAATTACTTTACTTTTAATGCTTCTTTAAAACTGTATTAATACACAAAAAAAAAAACAGCACACTTCTTGTATTATCAAATAATAAAACAAGCAAAATGAAGTCTTTTTGAAACAATATATTAAATGTTTTTACACTTAGTGTTATTGCTTTTATAATAATAATATAAAATAATTATTAAATTATTATATAAAATAATTTATAAATTATTTCTGTTTTAAACCACACTTGCAAGCTGCTTTGCTGCATCGCTTCCAGTTATTCATTTTAAGAAACATTTTTATATAAATTGTTTAAAATATTTGATTGCGATAACACAGGAAATGTTAATAAAAAAAAACAGCAGATGTGAAGGAGCTTACTCCCTACCTGTAAATTATTTCCTTTAGTTAAAGATATGAGAAATTTATTCTCACATCGTTTAGAGCCTGATAAAGGCGACTTCGACAGAAGTGATAGTAAATTTCATCTGAGAAGATTTTCAATTCTTCTTGGTTTTGGATCCATTTAAACAACTTCCTCATAGAAAAGGAGAATTCCATCAGATAGGTAAAGGTAATATCAACAGATTAAAAAGACGATATTATGTCAAAAAAGGGAACCTAATTTGTTAGGTTAGATTGTCTTAAAGGTACCATGATAATATTGAGTGCCTTAAATTAATAAGAACATTTGAGTCCATCATGCTTAAACAATTAGCTTGGACTGACTGTCAGTTTAACAATGCATTAATTCAAATCAGCCTAATGAAGTGTCGCAATTCAAGTTATGCAATTTCTCACACACTATCAAAGGTGGAAAGAAAAAGTGTCCATTACTTTCTTTCAAATATTGAATACAAGGTAAAATACATTAGACTGTCAATTAAGCGACAAGTAAATAATTCTGGTGGTTACAAGGACTTAGCTACCAACTGTAGTTTTTTTTTTTTTTTTTTCAATAACTATACGTGTTTCTTTCTGCTTATGCGAAATGAATTTATAGCTAATAAACCTAGTTTTATCTAGATTACCAATATATAATAACAAGAACAATAACTTGACCATAAGTCAAATGACAACTCAATAGATTCTGAAATTAAGAACTTAGTGTGATACTTTTTGTGAACAATTCGGACAAATCCACTCCCTAAGAGTATCCTGTTGTTTCACCCCAACACAGTCAAAATGGTATCGCAGGTGTTGCAGGCATCACAACACACCACAGGAGATGATCCAGCATATGCGATGGACAAGCTGGACAGAAGAAGGGGCCACTTTCCTCCATAAATTCTACTGAAGACAATGCAGAAACAACCCTTAAATCCAGGGGAAGTAAATGTTATAAGGAATGAACCGGTGTGCAACCGTCCCTTAATACATGGGCTGAGCAAACTTTACCATCGTTCCCATTAATGAGATTAAATACCTTGCCTAGACTCCAAAAGGGTAGAGTTTTATTTGAAGATTTAATTAACACGATTTCTCTCACTGACATCTTCTGCGGGAGATCCTCTCAAGGACAACAAGTAATCGTTGTGCCATACCTTTCTGAATTTTTCAATATACCTGTGATTTTTTTCAATATACCTGTGATTTTTTTCAATATACCTGTGATTTTTTTCAATATACCTGTGTTTCAATTCCAGCGATTGCAAAAGTTTTGCTCAACTGGGAGGATCAGGACAAAAATCATGCGATCCATAATTATTAATCAACAAACATGGATTATCACCAGTTTGTAAAAAATGATTAGGAGTTAAAATTCGAGACACTGTCTAGAAGCAGTAATATATGTAAGTGGTCGATCATTGATCACTTTCTCCATATTGGAAAAGATAGTTAAGCAATCAAAATAATTGAATTTCTTTCTACATATTAATTTTTTCAAACATTATTTGATTGTTTTTATTATCCTCTCCTATTCACCTCTTTGCCAAGCCAAATAAAGACGAATGGCAGGATAACTAATTTAAGTTGACTTAAATTTTTCTTTGAATTCGTCTGAAATGACGATTTCAAATAACTTGATACCAGACGCCAAGAAGGTCTTTGCATTGTCCAAATAAACTTGTATAGGAACACCAAACAGATTTGTAAACCTAATAAACGTTAATATAAAGAATGTAGTGTTCATGCCAGGTAATAGTTCCATATGTATGGCATGTAGACGTACATTTTTACGTCTTCATTGTTGTATTTTACCAAAAAATGACCGGTAAAGTCAACACCCACTTGTTGAAATGGGTGAACAAAATTTGCTCAATGAGTGGGCAGTTGAGAACGAATTGATTTTTTCACAAGTAATACAATTACAGAGAATTTTCTTTACCGATTGCCTCTCTTGGGGAATGAAGCAATCAGATAACCTCAACTTAGAAAGAGTTTTTTTTTTTTTTTTAATTATATTTTCACCCCAAACAATGCAAACTGCCACTTTGGTGTATGGGGATACTATCAGGGGCAACAAGTACTGGGGTACTATGTAGGGATTTGGGCAGCAAGATGTCGGTTCACATTACACTTGAACTTTTGCACGTCAGTACTGTTGGGGAAGCAAGGACCTGGAACGGAATTCCAAAGTCTAGCGGTTCTGGGGAAGAAACTATTGGAGTAGAAAGATCTTTTACATCTAGAGATCTCTACAGTGTGAGGGTGGGATTTAGCAGCCTGTCGGGTTTGTTGAGGGTGCTCACATTGTGGGGGCACAAGTGATTGCAGTTCGTCAGAGCATTCACCACTAAATACTTGTAGAACAGGCAGAGGAAGGCAACATTTCGTCGATGGGACAGAGGCTGAAGCTTAGATGCCAGTTCAGGGACTATCAGATTTGCGACTCTCTTTTGAACCTTGTCAAGGAGCGAGAGATTAGTAGCAGATGCATCAGCCCAAATGTGACAGCAATACTCCATACATGGGCAATTGGTGGCCTTATAGAGGTACAGGATACTTTCTACTTTCGGGTGTTAGTAGTTGTCTAGCAGGGTAGAGAGAGCCTACCTTTCTTGCAGCGGCCCTGGCAATGCTTTCAATGTAATTGTTCCAACTCATGTTTCCTGTGAACTTTAGGCCAAGGAGTTTGAAAGATATACTCTCAGATAAAGAGTCGTTGGTCATTGCTATAGATGGTAGAGAGGGTTTCTTGTATTTATTGAAGGAAACTAGTTTAGTCTTGGCGCTATTGAACGTGACCAACCATTTTTGTCCCCATTCCACTACAGATTGGAGGTCTTCTTCTAGTGTTTCTGCCATTTCTTTAGAAATGTGTTCATTCGTCTTCCTGTCATGCCTATTATAGAGTGTAGTGTCATCAGCATATATACCCATCTCAGAGGCAATTTTGTCGGGGAGGTCATTTCTGAATATCAGGAACAATAGAGGTCCAAAGTTAGGCCCCTGGGGCACTCCCGCATTTATATCATTTATATTTATATTGTTTAGATGTACGACTGTCGTGGACAACCTGGATTTTTCTCTTATCTAGGAAGGATTTAATTATGTTAAGTATTCTACCAGTGATACCGTATGATCTAATTTTCCTGAGGAGACCCTCATGCCATACCCTGTCAAAAACCTTAGATATATCTAGAGCTACCGCTCTGCCCTCTCCCGCTTTGTCCAGTGAACGGTATATGCGTTCAGAGATTACAGTTAGGATGTCTGCTGTGGAACAGGTTTGTCTAAATCCATATTGTTGGTCAGTCAGAAGTTTAGCATCTGTAAGGTGATGGACTAGAGCTTAGTTAATTAAGGTCTCAAATATTTTGGCAAAAAGTGGGAGGAGGCTAATGGGGCAATAATTTAATGGGTCAGTCCTTTCGCCAGAATTCTTGAATACTGGTACAACAGAAGCAGTTTTCCAACAGCCCGGAAAGCAAGCTTCATTAAGGCATTTGTTGTAGAGTTTAGAGAGAACTGGAGCTACTTCGGCTGAGCATTTTTTTAATAGCACAGCTGGGATGAGATCGGGTTGAATTTTAATAGCACAGCTGGGATGAGATCGGGTTGAATTGTTTCCCAAATGGCAACAATTTAAATATGCTTCTTTTGTTACCAATTCGGTCAAATGATGATGTTTTCCTAAAAGTATAAGAAATTTAACTTCAAAAAGGTGGATGTTGAAATTCTGTATACATCCTTTAGTTTGCAACAGGCCATCCTTATCAATAAACAAACCAAGAGATGATACACTTGGAGGAACAGCTTATTTGAGGGTTGGTTCAAATATTCCAACTCGTAAGGAAAGTCTTCCCTCTTCATACAGGAAAAGAGCAACAATTTAGCTCTATGGTTGATATCTATGTGTCAGTGTTTCAACCTATCACAGAACCTCAACACCTTCTCAAGAACGTTGATTCTCCTAGTCAAAGACAAAAATTCATCGATATTTATAGGTAAGCCATGATCGTTAGTACAGGAATCATTGGAGAACATATACAATATAAATTTTCTTGTTTGTGTCATTAAGACAAGGTAAGGGAGACACAGGCCAGTTGTTAATATGTTGATTTGACCAAAATTTGTATAATTGCTCAAACTTAGAGGTGGAAAGGACACTAGTCAACAAATCTGCAGAATTTTTGGACGAAGGAACATATTTAAACTGAGAGTTTTGATTTCTAGGTTAATATCATCCAGTATTTTTTAATGTCTTATAAACAAGTGTTTTTCTTAGTCCCTTTTCTATTTAAAAGCCAAGATAGGAACACTTGGGCATCAGATACAAGAAAATGGCAAGAATATTGATAGGCTTCAGCGCCTTCATCACATTGGGAACAATTTTCAGAGACAGATAGCCATAAGTTCTAAGATAGGAAGGGTCCACTTAATGGGAGCCACTTTCGCCTAAGTGAATAACAGAACATTGTGTTCCTTGTTTTACGTAAATCACAGAAGCATATAAACTTCGCCGGGGAGTCTTCCATCATCACGTCTGGGGAACCCAAAATCACATAACTTGTTTAACTCCTTAGCAAGGGTTTGCCAAGAGGCTATAAAATTTTTAGGGGTTTCTTGATCCCAGGACAGTTTGCTTTTCCAGAGTTGACTTACAAGGATCTTGCTATGAATGGTAACTGGAAGCAGTATGGATTAAAGATCATGTATACTTGAAATTTGAGAAAGAAGCCCACACCTAGTTTTGACTTTGGTGTCTATCACAGTAGATGTCAGTCTAACCGTATTTAGAAGCGAGGAATAACAGTACCCCAGGACCTTCTCCTGGGTAGGAAGAGCAGAGGTAATAGACCCATCTTCGATCATCTTGTTCTGAAAGACTGTATTGTTGGAGTTACAGGATCAAAGCTAGAATTCTGCATGCTTTCATCTGTCATGGACAGTATTATAAATAGAAAGGAGTGAGTTGTAATCACGACCAGTAGTGACCAAATTGTCAACATAAAAATTGTTAGTAATTACAGAGGAAAACACAGCTGAGTTATATCTCTCTGCATGAAACTTGAATACGTAGCTTAAAATGAAGGGGCTGGTATTAAAGCCAAAAGTGATTGAGTTATACCTATAGGTACACAATTTCTCATTCACTTTGAGAAAAAACAATCTATCCTTGTCCTGCTGTTTGCAGGTGGATCTGCAAGAAAGCCTTACGAAGATCTAAAAGTTATTTTTCCTAAAGGCCAATAGTAGGTCAAGCAGTTGTGCTGTTAAGTTCATTTCAGCATACGCTGCATCATTAATGCCCCCCCCTCCGTCTTTCCAAAAAACAATTAAAGACGTGATGGATTTTTGTGGTGACACCAAGGCCTATGAGCGATTCAACAATATTTTTCATACTTGTCAAAAGTAACAGAGAAAGGTCCAACAATATCAATTTGTTCATATTCTTTAATACCTCATAAATATTCATTATATAAACCTTGTTTCTCTAAAGAATGTCACCTTTTACACAATTTCTAGGGAAGGCACATCCGAGACAACTTCTCAAAATTCCAGAGCAGATCCACATATTTCCCATCTTTTAGCATGATGGGTTTTTTTTAAAGTTATCTTTGCTTCATCATACAAAGACAGTTTAATACTCATTAATTCCACCGAAATCGAGAAAGTTTTGAATTTCGCGTTCAACAAAAAAAAGAAAAAAAAAAAACAGCAAGTGTGTCGGAATAAGAGGACACACGATTCAATACACTTTCAACTAAATAGAAGGAACATTGAGGCAATGATCGGCAAACTTGATCAAAGGGAGACAAGTTTCCAAGTGATTGCCAAGACACTTGGTACAGATTTGAAGCTCTTTGGCTCATATAACCTTTGAGTCATAAGAAATATTTGAAGCAGTCCTTAATTGTATGGTCTGCCAATTTACAAATTTTATACTATTCACCAAAATAGTATTAAGAAGTTTTTAGGGATTCATGCTCTTTTTACGATTAATAGTTTTATAACCAGAGCTGACCACCATATTGAGTTGAACTTCTGATGAAGAGGAAGATAAAAAATAGCGGTTTTGGCAGGCAACTTTCCCACTTCTTTATATTTAAAGGCACTGCCTGTAGAAATTCTATTATGCCAAAAAGTTGGATAGATATAAATGAAGGATAACGCCCTTTCATTCTCAACATTAATAGGGAATTTGCAAAACAGGATGTGAGCAACCATTATTCCAGAAGTAGAACTTTCTGTGAAAAATTCCATTCCAAAAGATTTGTCCAATTCAGACAAGCCTAGTTTAACTTATTCTACAAAGGTTTTGAGTTCTTCCAATTCTGTTTGTTATCTGCCTTGCCTAAGTAATAATTTCCTCTAAAATTCGATTTTTGATAAGGGAAGGATTCATGAATTTTCCTTTTAAAGAATCTAATGCAACAATACAAATTGTCAGAGGAAAAATCCATATTTGAGATCAAGTCATAGGCTTTCCCCTTCGATTTAAATTTAAAAAGAAGCAATTTATCCGCTTCTTCCAAATTGGTGGTAAAAAATTCAAATCTTCTGAGGAGGATTCTAAATTCAAATTTGTCAGCTGATGGAGACCCACTAAAATTTGGGCAGTCCAAATCCAACCTTAAAAGCTGAAGAGATACTGGATTTTTAACATCATGGCCAGACTTTAATTTCTGTAATACTCCCTTAATATCAGAAGAAAACATTTCAGAATCTTGAAAAGCGTCAATGTCTCCTCCTAGGAAAAGGTTAAAATAATCTGCTCAAATAAGTCATCCAATTTGTTCTGCCACCTTTTTTTATGTCCTCTGCTCTTGACTCAATCATAGTCAGGGAGAGATTGTCGTTCGGCCATTTCACTGTGTTCATAATATGACATTTCTTCACTTCAATCTTGGCAAATAAATCTTTGGAGGCTGCCATTATGATAATTAAAAAGGTTATGTAGGCTGAAAACTAACGTAAATTAGCAACAACAAAATTAACGTGAAAGGAAGAAAGGAATTTATAATTTCTGCTAAACGAGTGGCAATATCCATAAGATAGAACAAGCGAGAATAATAAAAAGCGCAAATAATATTTAATCCCCTTCAAATTGAACTAATTGTTTTAATTTCAACTAAGCATGGCAATTAAATTAATAATTGAAGAGAAAAAAAAAGGTTGTTTTTAAGAGAAAATAATCCCATTCTCTAAGTATTCAAATACAGGTTTGCAGTAAATGGTTGCAAAGAAGAGAGAAAAAAATCTATTTCAAAATGACGCAAGACACCACACAGTGGCAAATAAATTCAAGGCTAACTTGAAACCCAAGTTTAGCAACAATGTGTCGCCGAAAATTTATAATTAAAATTAAATTAAACATACAAGGAATTATATCCCTTGCCTGCAATGAGAATCATGATTTTAAAGAAAATTGCCCTTTTTTCTTTTTTTTTTAAATCAATTACGAATATGATATTCGTAATCAAAGTTATTTCAAGAATGGTGCAATGTGAGCCACGTTACAGCATGACATTTTTTTTTTTTTTTTGCTACTAGAAAGCAAATTTTATTTTGCAATTTTAGGCGAAATCAAAACTAAATAGAATCATAATTTTTTCAATTTAACATATAACTAAAATTAATTTAAATCATAATCTTGCAATTTAAAGTCAAGCAAAAATTAATGAGATCATAATTTTGCAACTTAAAGTATGTGAGAAATTTATTCTCACATACTTTAGAACTCTGGCCGAGTGAAAAATTGACACAACAAAAGTGAACTTACCTGGTTGATTAACGCTGGTCATCTCTTCTTGATTGCAAAATTATGTTGCGTCATTTTGCAGCTCGGCTGAGCCTGGTAGAGGAGACTTCGAAAGAAGTGGTATTAAATTTCTTCTGAGAAGATTTTCAATTGTTCTTGGTTTTGGATCTATTTAAACAACTTCTCCATAGAAAAGGAGGAGTTAATTCCGTTGGATAGGTAAATCTAATATCAACATTCTTTGCTGATTAAAAAGACAATATTACATCAAGAAAGGGAACCTAATTTGTTAGATTAAATTGTCTTAAAGGTACAATGACAATATCAAGTGCCAAAGCCCTTAAATTAATAAGAATATTAAAAATGAGTCCATCCATCATGCTTAAAGGATTAGCTCGGACTGACTTGGTCAGTTTAACTCGCCCGCACTCATGGATTAAAATTCAAATCAACTAATGAGAAAAACTAAAACTAAAACATCAACTAATGAGAAAAACTAAAACTAAAACAATGCATTAATTCAAATCAACCATTGAAGTGTCGCAATGCAAGTCATGCAATTTCTCACAAAGAAATGTAAAAAAAAGTCATTTTTTGTTTTTGTTTCGTGATAACACAAGTGTGGTTTAAAATTGAAAAAATTTAATAAAATAATTTATTAAATTATTTTATATAATAATTTAATTAATTTAATATATATCATAATAAGCAATAAGACAATAAGTGTAAAAATATTTTTCAAAAAGACTTTATAGAAATTTTTAAATTGAAAATTTTCTTTTTGTTTTATGGCGGACCTGGTCACCTGCTGTCAAATTTTTATCGTTGATTTTACCAGGAAAATAATTAAAAAGTTTATTTAATGAATTTTAGCGTGGGCTATCACTTTTAAATCATAACGTTTTTTTTTTGTTTTTTTTTACACCACAAAAATAGCTCAATAAGGAGAGTTTTGCTGATTGACCAAAAAGCGGGGTATCAATTTAATAGAACGTTATAATTAAAAAGTGAACCCCCCCACACACACAGATGTTAAAAAGAATTAAATAAACTTAAAAAAAAAAAAAGAAATTTCTTGGCAATATGAAAATTAAGTCTTATCGACGATAATCCGCAGAAAAAAAAAGAAACGTAAAAACGAAATTAATTTTATAGTGAGGGGGGAGGGGGCTCGTTCAGATCCGCCAATTAATTTTTTGACATAAATATATGGTTTCGTTTTCCATGCTTCCGTTCCGTAATCAACCGTATCCACTTCCGGTAGCATAATTCGGTTTTCCCATAATTTTCAAAACTGATTTTGGAGATAACCATATAGTTTAGAATACATTTATAGTGCTCGTTAATATAGACCGAGCTCGAGTTTTAAATATGTTGTTTTAAGTAAAAAGAACGCAGTACTTAATTGTCATGTCGGAAATAGGAATATAAAATCCAAAAATTATGGAATTCATAGAATAGAATATATATTAAAAGTATTTTTTACGGAAAATTGGGGGAAATTGCATTTTCCGTAGATGTAAACACCTTGAAGATTGCAAATACAGAGGGCATACTTATCGCCCTTTTCGCCAATGTAATGACTGACGATTTGTTTTAGTCAATAGACAGTTTTTTTTTTTTTTACTGAAAACACAATAGCAGTCGTCCTACTCAATGAATTTTCGTAATTAATCGATATATTACTATTTTCGACACAAGGGAGTACTACTGTATTTTGCTTAAAACAACATATTTAAAAATCGATCTGTCGACTGTATCTTAAGTACCGAATTTAACGTAAAAAAAGTTTGCACAAGTCGAAAATATATGACGTGGAATTGCTTGTTATAAGCTGACAAGTGACATTCATGGATCATGTTTTTGACACTGTCATATTGTTTATTTTATTATACAAAAGGAAATATAAAAGTCAAGTGTTTTAGCTGATAAAAACTAACAAAAGGTATAAAAGATCGAAAATTAAAAAAAAAAAAAAGGCCATTAAAATGTTTACTGTTAAACAGTCGATAATATTCATTGAGTTTCACAAGACAAGAATGTTATGACAACGAACACGAAATAAACATGATCATCTATGTACAATTGTTGTTTTGAACTTCACAATCATGGGAAAAAATTGTAACGGAGAATATCCACTGACATTGTTCACTTGGACTGAAATATTTTTTATGAACAAACGCATTATTTCAGTACTTACCTCACTATTTTACACAAAATATTTACTTTTTATAATTACATATAAGCACATGAAACTTTAATGAACCTATATGCATTATTGCATTGCTAGCAAAGTGAAAAACAAAAATAAAACAACACCATAAAATCTGAAATGATGGGATACAAAGTTAGAAATGTGAAATACGTACCTGTTCGGCACCTTTTCTTAGTTGTTTTTCTCTTTCGTATTGGGTCAATAGTTGCTCGTTGTCATCTCTAAGCAATTCTATTTCGACCTCTATCTGTTGTTTGTCCGAAAAGGCTAGGTCTAAGTTCTCTAGGATGCCGACCACCAACGGCATCAGCTCCTTCACGACGTCCTCATCATATTTCTTGATCATCCGTTCGAACTCCTTGTAGATGCTAGCTGCCAGCGACTGCACCTTCTCCGACATAACGTGTCCCTCCTCCTGGGTTCCATATACCGTCTCGCCCATATCGGCATCCATGGCTCACGATTATTATTGTTGTTAATATTCTTTTTGAGAAATGGTGGTAATCTTCCACTGGCAATGCTGAAATAATTGCTTCTAACTTTAACTTTCTTCCTTTCAATTTGCTTAACTTTTTAATGAAGAGTTTAAGAACGAGTGGGGGAGTGGATGGGATCAGTGGTGAAGAGGGAGTAGAGGGTGTTTTCTGCTTCTGTTCTCTTTTACTTAGAACTTCAATTAAATATTAAAAAAAAAAAAAAAAAACTAGGATTGTACGGGTGGGGGAGAGAAAGAACCAATTAATAGTGTACAATGCTGCCACTCTAGTAAGCACTAACAGATACTTCGACAGCTAAAATTCTTACTGCTCACATCCGTCATTTACTAAACTAGGTGAGGGTTACATGACAGAGGGAGAGAGAGAATAACTAGTTAGGTACGGTAATTTGTCAGTGTCTGGACAAACGTATATATACATACATATATATGTGTATATATATATATATATATATATATATATATATGTTAATACACACTTTCAAATATGCCAGTACCAATAATTGCTAATGCACGTTTTCTATTTACATCAAGAACAAAATTTATAGATTGTCTTTTATCTTTATTCAACAGATAATTATTTTTGAAAAAGCTAAAAATATTTAATACATAACTACGACAATGAAAGCTTTTTTTTCACACGTGTAAAAATTAAGTGCAGAATTACTTTAAATAACCGATAACAATCTGGATAAAATAATTACGATGATATAAAAATGTCTGGGGTTTTTTTTTTGTTTTTTTTTATTTTATTTATATAATTGATCGGATGAATTTCTCTCTCTCCCCCACCGCTTAAAACAACGAAAATATGTGCGTAGACTATAGAACAAGTTTAACTGATATTTTTAACCGAATTCTTCGAATTGAAATTGCATTTATCACTTAAAAAATGTACGTGAAACAACTTATGCGGTTATTATGCCCAGTGTGTATTATTTAGTTTGTACTCCGAAGAAAACAACAGTTTCTGTATTATTTTTTTTATGTGGTTAGAACTGTCACTTGTGGAGATAAGCGAATAAGTAGGGTCTCTTTATATTGTGTGTGTGTGTGTGTGTGTTATCACAGCAGGACAAATTTGGGAATGAGGTGTTAAAATTCTATAGAGAATAACGATTAGAAACGGGGATGAAAGTAACGAGAGTGGCAAAGTGCGTATCGGGCAATAAATATTGACACCAGGTGAAAACAAGAAGAACATATACGAATGTACTTTTTTCTATTTGTTGATGAAGAAAGTGGAGGAAGGATAGTAGTCGTTGCTTTAGTCGTGGGTTATTTCTACTTGTCTGCGATAAAAACAGCTGTTGCTTCTTCTTTTTCGGCGGCGGTAGCAACACTAGGAGAGCATGGATAACGAAGACAAGGACGTGCCGGAAGGGAAAAGGCAGATCCATTTTCTACCCAATCTGCCAGTCTGCCATAGCATATTGATCTCCATCAAAGTCGCCTCATTATATGATGAAGAGCGCATGCGTGTACATAATGGCCGCTCTAGTATACTTGTCTGCTGACAACACTCACCTCTCAATGGTACTGTATTCGAATAAACATTTATTTGAAGACAAGATATTGATTAAAACAATAATAATTTTATTGTAAATTGTTAAAATAGAATTAATAATATTTTATAGTGATGTATAGTGTTTTTATTTTTTATTTTTTAGTTATTAAGTAATATTTACTTTAATATTTTAAACAAAAAATTACAAGCATTATGTCTATTTTAGAAAGCAGGAAAATGTGGACGGAATTAATTAACAGTTGAACGAAAATATTAAAAAATATAATTTTTCTACGTTCGGTGTAATTTACATGGTCTCTTAGTATACATTTTAAGAGTGTTTAATTTCCTGAGTGTCACATTCTTCTGAGGACCTTCTTTTAGTGGATCTTATCAAAGAAGACTTGTGTCAATTACCGCATTATATGACTTGTTCATTTTTTTAATCAGACGAATTTCCGCCTCCTTTTTGATTTGTGTTGAAAAAAAAAGTGAGCTTTATTATTATTATTATTATTATTATTATTATTAATATTCAGGAAAATAATAATTCTTATTATGTCCATATTCAGAATAGTAATTAAACTTATTTTCGTTTTTATTCATTTACCCATGTTTGTTTTGAAAAGTCATAACAAAAATGTGCTAATTTCGCTAATTTTTGTTATCACAACTTCCGAAAATTATGAATAAAAATAAAAGATAGAAAAAATAGAAATATTATTTTAATTTAAATTTAACTAGTAATTATGTTTTTTTTTCTTTTTTATTCATAAATGTTGTAAACGAAATTCAAAATTTATTTGAAGTGAATACATATTCAATTTGATTTTTTATTATTCGTTAATTTTTTTCTCTTCTCTCTATCTCTTTAGAGTAAAAAACCGACAATGTGGGCAAATATCTGTAGACGCGTTTGCACGAATAAACACTATTCGTCTCCAATAAATTTATTAAATGTCCGGATGACGACACGACTTAACCATCATGGGAAACCTCTCAAATCTGTGAGGATCGGATGTGGCAGTGGTTTTTGGGGTGACAGTTCTATTGCCGGTTAGTATTATTTATTGTTATTTAAAATAAAATCCAGCGGGTTTGTATTACAATCCACAGACTACGAAAAAGTAGTCCAAAATTTAAAACCCACCCTATATATGTTACCGTGACATATATAGGGTAGGTTTCTAACAGTATTTTGTGTAATTATTTTAGTTTTAACTCATTTTTCAAAACTTTACGCATTTAACAGTCAGTTCGCCGCCATTTGTCTTTTTCACGCATATCGAAAAACATTGTATAATTTTCGAACCGATTAAACGTTTTAAAGTGAGTAAAACCGCTAACAACTTTTCCAGATAAGTAAAAGAGTAATTTATCTTGCCTTTGATAACATTTATTCGTTATATATTTTTTTAATTTTTTGCCACTTTTTCGTAGTCTGTTGATTGTAATACATACCCATTTCTCGTTTACTTTTTTTTTTAAATGTTCACATTTCTTTTAAAAATTCTGGTACTAGTGCAGTGCACTTATTAATCCGTTCTAAAATAATAACGTTATTTAGAAAACATGTGAAGGGGAGGGTATTTTGTACCTTACAATTTAATAAAAACAGATATCATAAAACTTTCATTAAACTTGAAAATACTACTTGAAAAGTAGCTTGGATCAATAAGTGCGCCGCGCCGCTGCTGCAGTGCTGCACTAGCACCAAAATTCTTTTTATTGTTTCCTGTTTTGTTTGCTTACTTTTTACCTTCACCTTTTTTCTACTTAAAAGCAAAAAGAAACAAATCCAGTTTGTACTGATTTAAATTTATAACTTCTTCGTCATATCACCAATCAGTAAAATCACTTAACTTTACCAAATCTGTCATAATCATTTTAATGCCAGCCAGCGTTGATTCAAGTTTTTCGCTGTTCAAATATTTCCAATTATTTATTTCAGATTTTATCTGTGTGTGTGTAGTACCCACGCATTGAGCACTATTGAAGTAAATACTGAGAATCGACACATATCTTATAAAATCATATTTGTATACATGGTTGTTGGTTGTGTAGTGACCACTGGCACTACATATGTCCGGAATAAATTTTTGGCAGAGACATTTTCACAAGCAACCACCGTTTCAATGCGCACAAATATCAGAACGCACAATGTCGTAATTTGGCCATCCTCACACATGTGATTTTTTTTTTTTTTTTTTTTTTTTTTTTTTTTACACAGTGATCACCACTTATCAAGGCCCGGAAGCCACTCAGGGATAAGGGTTATTGCAAGTACATTACGTTAGTGTGGAGATTTGATAAGTGTTTACTTAAGGGGGCGGTTCATTAGGAATTTGTTAACATTAGACTTGAAGACATCCAAGTTGTAGTCCGGAGGGAACCAGGCAGACGGAACAGAGTTCCACAGGCGTGCAGTTCTAAGAAAGAAGCTTTGTTCATGGAATCCGCGTTTTGATTTAGGCACAGATATAGAGTGGGGGAAATTTTTCACAGTGGATTCAGCTAGACGGGTGTTTTTCGTGAAAGATTGGCGAGGGGGGACCAGGGATTGGAGTTCAGACGAGCACCTGCCAAGAAAATAACGATAAAACAAGGATAGGCTCGCAACGTCTCTTCTGTGGGAGAGGGGTTGCAGGGTAGAGAAAAGGGCATCCCCCACTAAACCACAAAGTCTATTTTGTACTCTGTCAAGACATGATAGGCTGTTTTTGGCAGCTCCTGCCCAGATATGGCAACAGTATTCCATCCTTGGCCGTACTTGGCTTTTATATAGATAGAGAATTGCATCAGTAGTGAGATATCTTCTGGAGCGTTAGAAGGATCCCACCATCTTTCCAGCGACCGAGTATATGTTTTAAATATGTATAAAGAAAGAAAAAAAAACTTATAAAGTAAAATGACTTTACTGCATCCCAGGCACCGTTGGGTATGGACAGCTAGTATTTTTATATATAAAGAAAAGTCAGCTGTATTCTCGACATTAGATCTACATAGTATTGCATTTGACGAATCGATATTTGATTCTAACTAGCCACTGATTCAGGAATTTTTCAGTATGCATTTGTTACATAAAATCGAAATAGCAATCAATTTATATTCCATTATATATTATATTCAATTAGTAAGGGGCTACTATTTGGGATAGTGTTAACAATGCACAATGCACTGTAGGGAGTTAAGCAGCGAGATATCTGTTCACATTACATTTAAACCTGCAGGTTAGTGAAATCAGGGAAGCCAAAAACAGGGAGGGAATTCCAAAGTCTAGCATTCTAAAAGAAGGAACTATTAGAGTAGAAAGCTTTTCAGCATCTAGGGACTTCAACAGCAAGGGGTGGGATTTTGTTGCTTGTTGGGTTAGTCGGAAATATGCATGCCGAGGAGGCACAACTGCTATGAGTTCGTCAGAGCACATTCCATTAAAGTACTTGTCAAACAGGCACAAGGATGTGACATTACAGCAATGGGACAGAAGATGGAACTTGGCTGATAATGTGGGACCCATTAGATTTGAGACTCTGTTTTGGATGCTATCTAAGAGTGAGAGACTGGTATAAGATGCTCCAGTCAAGATGTGGCAATAATACTCCATGCGTTTTTTTTTTTTACAAGGTAGTCACCGCTTATCAAGGCCCGGAAGCCACTCGGGGATAAGGGTCATTGCGTGTAAAGTATGTTAGTAGTGGAGATTTGATAAAGTGTTTACTTAAGAGGGCGGTTTATCAGGAATTTGTTTATGTTGGACTTGAAGACATCCAAGTTGTAGTCAGGTGGGAAACAGGCAAACGGAAGAGGCGTACACTTCTAAGAAAGAAGCTTTGTTCATAGAATCTACATTTTGGTTTTGGCACAGATAAAGAATGGAGAAAATTTTTGACAGTGGTTTCAGCTAGATGGGTGTTTTTTGTGAAAGATTGGCATGGGGGGGGGCAGAGATTGGAGCTCAGACGAGCACTTGCCATGGAAGTAAAGATAAAACAAAGACAGGCTCGCAACGTTTCTCCTGTGGGAGAGAGGTTGCAGGGAAGAGAAAAGGGCATCCACCACTAAGCCACGAAGTCTGTTTTGTACTCTGTCAAGGCAGGATAGGCTGTTTTTAGCAGCTCCTGACCAGGTGTGGCAGCAGTACTCTATACTTGGACGTACTTGGCTTTTATACAGATAGAGAATTGGATCAGTAGTGAGATATCTTCTGGAGCAGTAGAAGGATCCTACCATTTTTCCAGCCACCTTGCCAACTGACTTGATGTACGTGTTCCATTTCAGGTCAGGAGTAAAGGTCAAGCCCAGAAACTTATCAAAACATGGAGCTTCCCCATAGATAAGAGCTATCCATTTCAATTGATGCCAGATGGGGATCAGAGCATTGATGATGTAAAGATAGGAGCTTGGTTTTAGATGCATTAAAAGTAATCAGCCACCTCTTCCCCCATTGTACCATGCGCTCAAGATCAGAGGAGAGAGAATCAGAGAGAACTTTGTCATTTACGGCCTTTGATGTGTTGCCATAGATGGTAGTGTCATCAGCATAGATGTTAACGAATGATTTGTTGTGGGAGATCATTGATGTAGATCAGGAAGAGAGTTGGGCCCAGGATGGACCCCTGAAGGACTCCAGCATTAATACTGAGAGCCTCTGATTTCTGCCCATCAACCACTATGGGAGAATTGTAGCATTGTAAAGATATAGAATGCTCTCTGGTGTCAGTAACTTTTTAGTATGGTAGAGGGACAGCAAAAAAGGTGGGCTTCCCCTGGTGGTCAAATAAATGGTCTGTTATGAAAGAAAACAAAATAAAATTAAAAGTAAATAATATACTCTATGTTTAAACAATATAGAATTATAAACAGAACATGGTCCATTAAAAAGAATAAAACATGTAAAACCTATATCTATGCATAGTGTGCATGTGTATGTATGTCTTCGGTTGATATCAGATTATAAATGTTAAATTACTGATATTATCGAGTTGTTGTTAAATTCTTTTCTATTATATTTATATGTGTGTGTGTTTCATTCTTGGGGATAATAATTGGTCTCTATATGAGATATATAGATATTTAAATATCCCATTAAAGTGCTTTATCTCTCAAACGTTAGTACAGAAGTGAAGAATAGTAACTTTTGTCTCACCAATTGACCAGTTAACTATGTTATAGTAGATCTTTCTTTTAGTTATTTGATTTTACCAGATTCCAGAACAAGAATTCATCTAGTCTGGTGGAGTGTCCAGCTTAGTGCTATTACTATGGACAACATCACTTAGAGAAGATGCATCATTTCTTCTATATGACAATGTGAGTTAGTTATACCAGGGTGATCTCATTAAGGCTTCGAATGCCATGTTATTTTGAATATTTTGTCAGTGTTTACTTGTAGGGGAAAAGTATCCTCATGTCAGATTGTCTTGACAAACAAAAAGAATTTAGACACTTGAGGACGGTGCCTAGTAGGCATTTTTTTTTTTTTTTTTTTTTTTACAAAGGCATCACCACATTATCAAGGCCCAGAGGCCACTCAAGGATAAGGGTTAAAGAGTGTACAGTAGAAATTGGTCAATATAGTAATCATTAGTAATGAAAATTTGGTAAATTTGTTAACTTATATGGGACGGCTCATCAAGAACTTATTTACTTTAGACTTGAACACAACCATATTGTAGTCAGCCGGAAAGCAGAAAAATGGAAGACAATTCCACAGGCGTGCAGTTCTAAGAAAGAAGCTTTGTTCATGGAATCTACGTTTAGGTTTAGGCACAGATAAAGAGTGGGGGAAATTATTGATAGTGTTTACAGCTAGACGAGTGTTTCTTGTGAAAGTTTGGCGAGGGGGGACCATAGATTGAAGCTCAGTTGAACACTTTCCATGAAAATAACGATACATCAGAGACAAACTCGCAACATCTCTTCTGTGAGATAGAGGTTGCAAGGAGGAGAAAAGGACATCTCCTACGAGGCTACAAAGTCTATTTTGAACTCTATCAAGGCAGGACAAGTCCTTTCTAGCAGCTCCTGCCCATATGTGGCAACAGTATTCCATCCCTGGACGTACCTGGCTCTTATATAGGTAGAGAATAGCATCAGCAGTGAGATATCTACTGGATCGATAGAAAGATCCCACCATTTTTCCAGCGGCCTTGGCAACAGATTTGATATACGTGTTCCATTTAAGATCAGGAGTAATGGTCAAGCCCAGAAGCTTGTCAAAACTTGAGGCCTCCTGAAGACGAGAGCCATTCATTTCAATTGATGACAAATGTGAATTAGAATGTTGATGATGTAAAGAGAGAAGCTTGGTTTTAGATGCATTAAAAGTAACCAGCCACTCCTTTCCCCATTGTACTATGTGCTCAAGATCAGAGGAGAGAGAATTGGAGAGAACTTGGTCGTTTACTGTCTTAGATGTGGTACCATAAATGGTAGTGTCGTCAGCATAAATGTCTACAAATGATGTAAGGATATGATTTGGAAGATCATTAATGTAGATCAGGAAAAGAGTTGGGCCCAGGATGGATCCCTGAGGGACATGGATTAAGGAACTACATTGCGCTCCACACACAGTAATATACCAAACAGACTGAAATATTCAAGAACGCCCGTATATAAGGTTTTAACAGCCAAAATTCAAACAGTCCAGGATGCAGTTTGAGTAAACATCACTGCTGTCCGTCCTCAGCACATACGCCAGACTTTGTCTTTACAGACATAAAACAGCTTGTACCTTAATTCTTGTCGATTGCGTGACACTGCTGTCTGAACTTTCACTTTCTGGTTACCACTTGACGCGTCTTCTCTCCCCTCTAAAACGAACTTCTGCAACTTTAGCTTTTCTCTCCCTGAATCCGACTTTTCTCTTCTACAAATACAACTTCTCTGCTCGCAATCTAACTTCAGAATGCCTTCCTTCCCCAAATCACTCCTCTTTTATCTCCAATCAGGAGCATCTCATTTGCATACCTTGTGGTCACCCTGTAGGCATATAAAGAAACAGGGCAGCCATTTTTGTTTCTTTCTTCTTCATTATGAACACGAGGTAAGCCACACAAAAACGCGGTCGATTGTTCTTGTTTCTTTTTTCTTCATTTACACCACACGCCCCCCTGATCTTCGAGATCAATAGGATACTTCGTAATCCTCCATCCAAGCAGGCCGCCTCCTCTCACGTCGAGGCCTCTGGGGGACAACTCCTCGGGGGTTAACGTTTTCAGGTTCACTACAACGCGGGCCTAAGTCAGGTCGAGCAGCATCATTTGCTTCTCGGTGGCCCTCGATTTCTTCTTCTTCACTGCCCTCACTGCATACCGGCAATGTCACACGACGCAGGTCTAAGATATGCCGGGGAACGCCATTCACCATCACATTGTTCTTCGACTGCAATCCTGTTACGACCCCTCTTTTCCAACGAGTGGTACACTGTGCATTGGAGGGTTTCACCCACACCTCTTCACCTACTTTGATAGTGGCTTCTTCACTCTCAATTCCTGCTGTTTTGTTGCACGGATGCCGCCACTTATATGTGAAAACGGCCCTATGAGGCACAGTTGTCTCATCTTGTTTGGTCTTCGGCGAGATGTTATACCAAAACACCGCCTCTATGGGTGATACATTGCTTTTTTCCGCAGCGGCTTTAATGGTGCAATGATTCCTCTCCACTATTCCGTTGCCACTCGGCCGATACGCTGCTCTGAAAAATTGCCTTACTCCCCACTTATCGCACACCCCTTTAAAGGCTTCTGATCGGAAAGCGGGGCCATTGTCCATTAAGAGTTCCTCAACCGGCCCTCTCTCCAAAAATATCTCCTTGATGACCCCTCCGATCGCCCATGCAGCTTCTGCCCTGATCTCTCTCCAGATGGCAAACCTTCCCGGTCCACAGTCGACCATCGACAGATACAATTTGTGGCGATAGTGTGTCACATCAATGGCCAATCGCTTCCAGTCTTTCGCAACATGTAGCTCTCCTGCTTCGTGTCTGGACGGTCCAGGGTCAATTGATTGGCACTCTCGACAGTTCTCCACCACCTCCCTAACCTCCTCCTCGGTGGTCTCCGGGTAAACCTCTCTGGCTAGGAATAACGTTCGTTCTCGACCAAAGTGGTGCATTTCGTGTGACTATTTGACTTCTTCCCCTGCACAGCATTTGAGGAGACCTCCTTTCCCTCCTGCAGCCAGGCCTTCTTCACGCGTGTCATCGAATCCGCCTTGTTTTTTTCTGACGGGACCAACACAACAGATACTCTCAACTGGAATTCCGCTATCAAGTCGGTGAGCGCTCCGAGTCTGCGCTTGATCAGCATTTCCGCAGCACCCCTGGTCTTAACTCTCTTATCGCCAGTTACTGCCGACCGAATCCACGACGCTACCGTTGCCGAATCGGTTTTGACTTCAATTATTTTCAATCCCCATTTCAGGGCCAGATTGATTCCTTTTATAGCGGCATCTAGTTCTGCTACGTTGATATGGGAGAAGTCGTTGTTTTTTCTTAGCCACGCCGCATCCTCCACAGTTACACCTCCTATCTCTAGTACGACGCCCAACGCCAGGTTACTGGCATCGCACCAAACCACACCCGTATCTTCGCCGCTGACATACCATTTCCCTTTCACTGGGTCCTCATTCCTCACTCTCGCAATGACTTCTTGCAGTATGTTCATGACCTCCTTCGTCACACGGCCTTCCCAGTCATCAGTGCCTGTTTGTCGTTTAATAAAGCTGCATGCTATCCTGAGCCAGCCAGCGATAGGATAGTGCCTGACCAGCCTCCCGCAGACTGAGAAGAGTTCTCGCCTCGTCAGCTCAGATCCGACTTCGGGTATTGCATTCCCTCGTTCGAAGACAAGGCTTTCTTTTCCATCTCGCCTTAGTTTCAACCCCAGCACCGCTCCTCCATCTAGGGCCTCCACCGGTTTTGCGGTTAACCCATACTTCTCGACATGGCTTCTTACTTTCTCTGCTGTCACCTCTGCCTTCTCCACCAGGATGTCGTCAATGTACGAGTTAGTGGCCTCCTCCACTGTACAGTCTTTGCTCAGCACTGTCTTCAGCACGGCAGTCATAATTTTGGGGGCTGAACTCAGCCCAAAGCCTAACCTCGTCAGACAATACACCCGCCCCTTGTACCGGACCAGTTGGTACTGCCAGAGTTTTTCATCTACATGGATCTGCAGATATGCCGATTTCAGATCGACAATCTTAGTGGCCCGCCCCATTCTTCTCCATTTCCTCATGACCTCCTCACATACGTCGATCCCTGTTCCAGTGTCGCAGGCTACGTGTCTGTTCAATTCCCTAAAATCCAGCACGGGCCTAATCTTGTTTTTGGTAGGTTGAACAACCGCCAGTAGTGGCAACACTCCTTTTTCTTCCCCTGTCCACGATTTCAGAATTCTTTCTTTTATCCACCTCTCCACTTCTTCCTCGAATCCTTTTCTTATTTCTCCCCGCAGGGTGTTTTCGTAGCAGCCCACCTTATTCTGTAGTTCTGGGGGCCCGGAGATCCATTTCCATTCCACCGTCCACCTCACGCCATCAAACTTCGCCAGGAAATCTTTGTCCTCAATGCAGCAAACCTCCGGTTTTGGGGTTCTGACGGTTCTATCACCTTCCACTCCTGCCATCCCCACTGCGCCGAGACGTCCAAACGTCACTTGGCTCCCTCTTAACGTAGCGCCCCCCAGTCGGTTAATTGCACTCATACCTATAATCACGTCGACACCACCGACCAGATGATTCAACACTAGGGCTTGCAGTCCAATGGGCACCCCTTGCACCATTACTTCCGCTGTCGTCTCTCCTAGGCATTTCACATCCCTGCCATCCACGGTCCTAATAATCCTGGTTCCGCTCCATGACCTCGCGACATTCCTTGCTAACAGCGTTGTAGTGCAGCCTGTGTCGACAAGGGCTATGGCTCTCTTCCCATTGACTACCACCGGTAACCGAGGCAATGTTCCATCATGCGCCATTTCCACACAGAAGGGGTAACCACTGGCGCAATAGCTCCCCTTCACTTGTTTCCCTGGTCCCGTGCAGCAACACAATAGCGGCTAATATGCCCCACTTGTCCACATCGGTAGCACGTGATCCCTGGTCTCGGCTCTTTGCAGTCCTTGATCAGATGAGGACCCTGGCACCGGAAACACTTGATGGCAGGTCTCCCCTCCTGTCGCCTCGCCGGCTGCTTCTCATTCAAGTGAGGCCTCATGCACATATTTCCACTCACAGCTGCAGCCACGATTGGGCTTTTAACATTTTTCACTAGGACTCTGGCGTGGACCAAGAGATCGTCCACTTCCATAGAATGGATCCCCGTGATTCTCTGCATGTTCGCAGAGATTTCCTCTGGGAAGCCGTTCACTAGGTACAGCTTTACCGTCATCTCCAGGCTCCTCCCCACATAACCAGCCAACCCTGCCAGTCTCCTGATCTCTGCCGCAAAGACGTCAACAGACTCGCCAGTCCACCTCAAACTTGACAGCTTGCCAAGTGCTTCAAATGGGCCCTCCGCGAAGGCCAATTTCAGCCTTTGCTCCACTAAGGCAAGGTCTTCCTTGTCTTCATCTCGCATCTGCTGGTAAATCGTGAGGGCTTCCCCCTCTAAGTATAGCGGCAGCAGGGTGACCACATCTTCTATCTTTTGCATCTTCGCCACCATTTTTAATTTCTCCAGCCACTTAATCAGGTCACCCTCCTGAGTAAAGGGTCTCAACATCTGAGTGCTCAGTCTCCACTCAGCCATGTTAATTTGCTTGATGCGCCGAAATAGCTTGTCGTTTGCGTGACACTGCTGTCCAAACTTTCACTTTCTAGTTACCACTTGACACGTCTTCTCTCCCCTCTAAAACGAACTTCTGCAACTTTAGCTTTTCTCTCCCCGAATCCGACTTTTCTCTTCTACAAATACAACTTCTCTGCTCGCAATCTAACTTCAGAATGCCTTCCTTCCCCAAATCACTCCTCTTTTATCTCCAATCAGGAGCATCTCATTTGCATACCTTGTGGTCACCCTGTAGGCATATAAAGAAACAGGGCAGCCATTTTTGTTTCTTTCTTCTTCATTATGAACACGAGGTAAGCCACACAAAAACGCGGTCGGTCGTTCTTGTTTCTTTTTTCTTCATTTACACCATAATTCTTATCATGGAAGGTTACCATATCAAACAAGAATTAATTCTTCTTAAACAAATTTTGTTTCAAACTACTCTTTTCTTATGTAATGAACACACATGCAGGTATGCATTTTGCTTATATGGTTTAATGACTATTTTCTTCCGCTCAGAAAATAACCACCTGTAACCCTCTATTCATGAAAATCTGTAATCTTCATACCATTTTTACGAGACATTCATTTAGCTAAGCCTGCCTAATGAACACTCAATGCAAGAAAAAAATCTTAATGTTGGAACGATTTATATTTTATGCTTCTTAAACTCGTAAATAAATGTTGTTGTTTTTTGTCATTCAATACAAGGATCTTGAGTTCTTTGTTAAATATCATCATTTTTCTGAAGTTATTCACATTTTTTTTTATTTTATGCATGTGAGGATGTGATTTGGTATAAGCCTTTTGCAAATTGAAGATTACGTTAAATTTATCTTTAACAGTCTTGTGGACACTCCACAACTTTCGACTTCTGGAGATTCCTGCACCTGCAACCTCGGTCTTAAAAATTGATAGATCCCAATTATTAATTGGTGAACACCGACTCGCACCCTTAACCTATAGTTAAATTAAATGATAAAATCTTATTTTATCAACTTTGTTTCACAATTTCATTCAACAAGTAAAAGAATAGATTTGATATCAAAGGTTCATACAAGATGTATTAAATGTTCATTTATCTTGTCGGAGAAAGTTTTATGATGAAAGTTTAAAAATCAAGACAAATAACTAAATTGCTCCAAATAAGACATGAAGCCATTCAATGTAAGGAGCTAATAAGAACGAAAGATGACTATCACAAAGGAAGGCGATGCATATAGATCAAAGCTATCGTGAGATGGAAAATAGTCAGTAGCAAAAGAGTTCTACAAGCTTGCAGTTCTTGGAAAGAAGCTACTGGTATAAGGAGCTGTATTACAATGAGGTATCAAAACAGCGAAATAATGACCAATAAGTGAAAGCAAGTTGGAACACAGGAACCAAGGAATAGATGAGACAATTCTGAGGAACACATGCCATAGTAGTATTTATAGAAAAGACTGGGACTAGCAACATCACGCCTATGGGAGATAGAGGTTGCAGAGAAGAAGGTGTGACCAATCAAATTGCAGATATGTTTCTGCAATTGTCAAGAACCTTCAAACAGGACAGAGATTCACCAGCCTAAATATGACAACAATACTCCATACATGGTCTGATAGTAGATTTGTAGAGGTGGAGAATAGTCTGAGATAGTGTGAGAAAGTGTTTAGAGCAATAAAGATAACTGATTTTACAAGAAGCAGAAAGAACAATGGATCTTATGTATGAAATTCAAGAAAAATTTGATGGAAGGGAAGGGTAAAGAAATTTCAAGGTTGATTTCTCATCAAAAGCAGAGCCATCTGTAAGATTCTCAGAAAGAAATGGAACATGCCTATGATTGAAAGACATGAGCTGAGTTTTAACAGGATTAAATGAAACAAGCCATTTTATACTCATACATCAGGGGTCTGTGTTCGAACCTTCCAAAGATTGAAACCTAATTACAGGAGACCAAACTAGATTTATTATTCCTAAGCAAGATTGGCATTGGACCAACAATGTCTTTGGATGAGTTCATAATTAAAGGATACTCTAATTTAACATTAAAATATGACCTCCAAGATCGTCGTGGGTATGGAATATGTGCCTACATTAGAGATGGCTTTCCGAGTGGTAGGGACATCTCCAGAGAAGACCCTAAATTACTCTATATGTGTTTCAGGGTTGCACTTGCTCACACCACTGCATTTATATTTGCTCTCTATCGCCCCCACAACAGCGGAGTTACTATCTTTATGAGCATCTGAGAAAATTGACCACATCCTGTCTTCTCATCCTTTAGCTAACATTCATGTGTGTGGAGACTTCAATGTTCACAATGTGGAATGTTTTTTGGGTTTTTTTACATACAGATCACCAATTATCAAGACCCAGAAGCCACTCGGGGACAAGGGTTATTTTGTGTACTGTAATAGTGATAGTGTTGCAGTATTCATTAGTATTGGAGATTTGATAAAGTGTCATTACTTAAGGGGGCAGTCCATCAGGAATTTGTTTATGTTGGACTTGAAGACATCCATGTTGAAGTCAGGAGGGAAACAGCTTTGTTCATGGAATCTACGTTTAGGTTTAGACACAGATAAAGAGTGGGGAAAATTATTGACAGTGGTTTCAGCTAGATGGGTGTTTATCATGAAAGATTGGTGAGGGGGGGACCAGAGATTGGAGTTCAGACGAGCACCTGCCATGGAAATAACGATAAAACAAAGATAGGCTCGCAGCATCTCTTCTGTGGGAGAGAGGTTGCAGGGAAGAGAAAAGGGCATCCCCCACTAAACCACAAAGTCTATTTTGTACTCTGTCAAGGCAGGATAGGCTGTTTTTAGCAGCTCCTGCCCAGATATGGCAGCAGTATTCTATCCTTGAATGTACTTGGTTTTTATATAGATAGAAAATTGCATCAGTCGTGAGATATCTTCTGGAGCGGTAGAAGGATCCCACCATTTTTCCAGCGACCTTGGCAACAGACTTGATGTACGTGTTCCATTTCAGATCAGGAGTAAAGGGTCAAACCCAGAAGCTTGTCAAAACATGGAGCCTCCCCTAGACGAGAGCCATTCATTTCAATTGATGCCAGATGGGGATCAGAGCGTTGATGAGATAAAGATAGAAGCTTGGTTTTAGATGCATTAAAGGTGACCAGCCACCTCTTCCTCCACTGTATCAGCGCTCGAGATCAGAGGAGAGAGAATCTTTGTCGTTTGATGTGTTGCCGTAGATGGTCATGTCATCAGCATAGATGTTAACAAATGATTTAAGTATGTGTTTTGGGAGATCATTGATGTAGATCAGGATTGACCCCTGAGGGACTCCAGCATTAATACTGCGGGCCTCTGATTTTTGCCCATCAACCACTACTCTTATGAGCCTATCAGAGAGAAATGATTTAATGATTGAGAAAACATTTCCAGTTATACCATAGCTGGAAATTTTGTGAAGTAGGCCTTTATGCCATACCTTATCGAAGGCCTTTGATATGTCAAGAGCAATTGCCCTAGAAAGGAAGCCTTTATCGAGAGATTCGCTAATCTTATGAGATATAACTGTTAGCACATCTGTTGTAGATCTTGCAGAACGGAAACCATATTGTGTGTCACTAAGAAGGTTATTTCTGCTGAGGTGGTTGACTACTTCTCTATTTAATATGGATTCCAACAACTTACTCATGACACACAGGAAACTTATTGGTCTGTACTGAGAGGGAGACAACTTATCCCCTGAATTCTTAAATGCAGGGCAAACTGATGAGGTTTTCCAGGGTGTTGGAAATCATTTCTCCTTAAGGCAACGCTTAAATAGTTTTGTAAGTATGGGGGCAAGTTCTGGTTGGAGTTTTTTCAGCACTATAACTGGAATACCATCAGGGCCAGTTGCTTTACTGGAATCAAGGTTCTTGATTAACTTGGCGACCTGTATGTTGCATAGCGTGTTGTCTGTTATAGGAGGAAATACGGGGAGTTGATGGCCTTCGTCGCATAGGGTAGAATTAGCTGCAAAGTTCTTGGCAAATAGTCTGGCCTTTTCTGATGCTGACGAGATGACTTCGGGTCCTTTGATGATGGTTGGGATAGAACACACGCTTCTGTTCAGGATCCTGTTTGCTATTTGCCAAAACTGGTGGGAACCAAGCCGCTGCTCAGCTGCTTTGGATTTAATGGACTGAGCATATAGCTCTCTTGCATTTTTTATTACTCTTTTACAGTGGTTGCTGGCAGTCCTATTTGTTATTTGCCAAAACTGGTGGGAACCAAGCCACTGATCAGCTACTTTAATTCAAATAAGACAGATGGTGAGGGAGGTTCTGTCATGATTTCTCCATTGCTTATGACCTCAAATTGTTCACGAACACACCTTTATGCCTGACACTGATGATCAGTATGCAAGTCCTTTAGACCTGTTTCTCACAACTTGCCTTGAGCTATATTCGTCCTCCATTCTGTCTTCACTGGGATCTTTCGACCACTCAGTTGTATCAGTTAAAATAAAAACAAAATGTAATAAGTCCTCAGACGTATCTCTCCATTGTACAGTATATAGATATTCTACTGGGATAGCTTCCATATTTATATCAGATCTACCTCTGCATTCCATCTTAAAAATAAACATTCCCTCTATAGTATCAGACCTGACGGAATGGTTAATTGTAGGTATAGACCGCTTCATACCCTTCAAAACATTCCAGCAAAAACCTAACAACCAGCTGAGCAGCAGTTTGGTTCCCACCACTTTTAAACAAATAACAAACAGGGTCCTGAATAGAAGCATGTGATCTATGCCAACCATCATTAATGGACCTGAGGTAATCTTGTCAGCATCAGACAAAGCCAAACTCTTTGCAGCTAATGCTACCCTATGTGATCAAGGCTGCCAACCATATTTCTTCCTATATATGAAAACATGCGATGCAATATACAAATATCTGTGTGATGTTGTCAACTTAATCAAAAACCTTAATTCCAGTAAAGCAACTGGTCCTGATGGCATTCCTATTATAGTGCTGAGAAAGCTTCAACCAGAACTAGCTCCCATACTTACAAAACTGTTTAAGCATTGTCTTAAGAAGAATTGCTTCCCAACATCCTGGAAAACCTCATCAGTATGTCCTGTATTTAAAAATTCAGGTGATCGATCATCTCCCTCTCAGTACAGAGTAATAAATCTCCTGTGCATCATAAATTACTGGAATCTGTGTTAAATAGAGAAGTAGTCAACCACCTCAGCAAAAATAACCTCCTCAGTGACATGCAATATGGTTTCTGTTCTGCTAGATCTAACGGTTATATCTCATAGGATTAGCAAATCTTTCGATAAAGGCTTCCTTTCTAGGGAAATTGCTCTTGACATATCAAAGGCCTTTGATAGGGTATGGACTAAAGGTCTACTCCACAAGAGTCTATGGTATAGCGGGAAATGTTTTCTCAATTATTAAATCATTTCTCTCTGATAGGCTCATAAGAGTAGTAGTTCATGGGCAGAAATCAGAAGCTCACAGTATTAATGCTGGAGTCCCTCAGGGGTCAATCCTGGGCCCAACTCTCTTCCTGATCTACATCAATAATCTTCTAAATCACATCCTAAGATCCTATGTAGAAATTTATGGCAACACTTCAAAGGCTGTAAACAACTAAGTTCTCATTGATTCTCCCTCTGATCTTAGCAAGAGGTGGCTGATTACTTTTAATGCATCTAAAACTAAGCTTCTATCTTTGCATCATCAATACTCTGATCCCCGTCTGGCATCAATTGAAATAAATGGCTCCTGTCTTGGGAAGACGCCATATTCTGACAAGCTTCTGGGTCTGAGCTTTATTTCTGATTTGAAATAGAACACTTATATCAAATCCGTTGCTAAGGTCACTGGAAAAATGATGGGATCATTCTACCATTCCAGTAGATCTCTCACTGCTGATGCAATTCTCTACTTGAATAAGAGCCAAGTATGTTGAAGGATGGAGTACTGTGGCCACATCTGGGTAGGGACTGCTAGAAAGAACTTATCTTGCCTTGACAGAATTTAAAATAGACTTCATAGTTTGAAAATTGATTTCAGTAGAGTTTTAAAGTTGTGTTCCGCCTACAATCTTTTGCAATCAGCTTCAATAATCTTGATAATAGACACATCCATTCGCATAATACAATGTTTTTCAACTTGCCAGTCGGTCCTTTTAACCCCTCTTTTATGCATCTTGCATAATCTAATTTGCATAGAATTTGTGGTACTCACATATGATCATCAAATATAAAAGCGATGTTGTCATTTTAGTTTTGTTTTTCTTTAAGCAAATGAATACGATACTCATGCTAGTCAGGTAAGCTACGATTTTCGCTACACTCCCATCTGATCTCATGATCACAAACCATGAAAAAAGTTTCTTAGAACTGCATGCCTGTGGAACTCTCTTCCGTTTCCCTGCTTTCCAGTTGACTATAATATGGTTGTCTTCAAGTCCAATGTAAACAAGTTATGGATGAGCAATTCAATTTACCAAATTTCCACTACTAACAATTACTACGATATTATCCCAATGACTACTGTACACTGATTAACCCTTATCCTCAAGTGGTTTCTGGATCTTGATAAGTCGTGACTCCTTTGTAAATAAATTTTTAAAAAACAATCCACAATTGACCCAGGTCAGTTCAATTGCATATTTATCCATGGGAGATGGGTAAAAAGCAACACTAGAATACAAAGTGGTATTTTCAGTGTAGATGATAATCTTCTGAATAATAATCTCTGAAAAATCATTCATATAGAGAAGAAACAATGTTGGGCCTAGAATAGAACTTTGAGGAATTTCAAGATAGAAAAAAAAGAATGAGGATGCACCATTCAGATGGCTCAGAAACTTAGATCAGACAGAAAAGACCTAATAATGTCAAAAACTTTACCTGAATTTTGTGTAGAAAACCATTGTGTAGCAAACGTCATTGAAATGTCAAACGCAATGGCTCTACCTTCTCTTAAGAATGTTATCAGGAGTCCATAAGTATAAGCGAAAAAAGGTTATGAGTACATGAGTTTGGTGGTAGTATATGTCCATAAGAGAGGACTGTACATACAACTGGAATTATGACTCTGCATATGCAGGTTGATGTAGGAAAGTTGTATTATTATTAGGAATTTGCAACAATGTTGTCGTTTTAGGAAGTTAGATCCATATGCCGATGACATCAATAGCCAGGGACTATCATTATTTTTATTTGTGCACCAATATGGAGTATAACGAGGGTTTATTAGATACCTTGAATTTCTTATTGGCTCGCTGTACTGTCATGCTGCTCCCCATTATGTTACCATTAGCCAGTTCAGGTTCTACATCAGTCTTCCTGCTATGAGTGGTCCTACCTGATTACCATAAACTATATTATCATTCTACCATGATTTAGGTCTGAAACAAATGTCTCTTTCATCTGACGGTATAACCTGTTGAGGCAATTTTATACTTTTGTCACCTCCGTACAAGCTATGATGTAGGGTTGGTATTTGCAGAGATTCAAATACTTTTATCAATAAGGAGCCCTGATAATGTCATGGGAAGCGCCTTGGCAGAAGAACTAAAGAACCAGTCAACGACAGAACACAAAAGACACTGAGCGGAAGAATCATTCAGAGATCAACGGTAAGGGTCAACCAGTCTAACTGAGAGACTACTGCGATTCGCCTGTAGACGTAGCTCACGTAGGTGATATTATCTGAGTTATCAAAAGATTCAATATGGCTCTAAATCAAACCAGAATTCCATACCGCATCAACCGTCACACAGGTAACCAAGGGTCGCAACTTGGTGTGTCAGCACTGGCCACAGCTATCGACAAGTTTACTACAGCATCAAAACTTAGGCTAGCAAAAATGTAGACATACCATCAAAATATCCACTTTTAATGTACGGATGCTTCAACCCACATCTCAAATATCAGAACTTGTTGCTTCATCCAAAGAACATGATATCAATATTGTGTGTATTCAAGAGTATCGTCTCTTCCACAATGACATGGACATAAAGTACACTAGTATCAGCGTCAGCATGGAAAAATTCGACAAATAGTACCATTGGGGGAGTAGGACTTCTGCTTAGCCCTCAAACATTGAAATCATTGAAAAGTGCTGAGAAGATAACACAAAGGATAATTTATTGCTACAGCCCTACCAACGTCAATGACAAGCAAGAGATCCTGAATTTCTACGATGAACTCTCAGCAATAGTGCGCTCAGTCCCCAAACATAATTTATTGGTTATCGTGGGTGACATGAATGCACACATAGGACAACAAGCATAAGTTCTCTTTCCATGATGGAAAAAACAGAAACTTTTCTCTTGAAAGCAACCTACAATGCATGATTACCCATTTTCAGAAAAGATCCGGTAAGCTCTGGACCCATTTATCCCCAAATGGAGACAAGACAACTGGACTATCCTTTTATGAATAAGATGTGAATCAATAGCTGTCCTAACTGTGAAGCTCTCAGCAGTTTCTATGGTGTGTCTACTGATCATAGGATTGTAACCTCTAAGTTGAAGTTAAGTCTATGAGCGAACAAAACTAAAAAATCATCTAGACAGCCCTACAACTGGTCAGCGTTGTCACACGATAATCAGATCAAACAGAAATTCATATTCGAACTGCAAAACAGATTTGATGCTTTACAAGCACAAGAGCAGGAACCAACTGCTAATATCACCTATGAAAACTTTGTTAGATCACATCAAGAAGCAGCAAAGAAGTGTATAATTCTGAAGCCCAAGGTAAAGCGAAAAGTACCGTGGGAAAATGACAAAATAATATCAAAACGAGAAAAGTTAAAAAACATAATCAAAAAGCAACATAAATACCCTACTCGACAGAATACAAAATTAAGGAAGTAGGCGCTTCAAGAGCTTAGCATGATGTACCTATCAGAACAACAGAAGTATGTTCAAGAACAAATAGATCGAATCCAGAATGCTGCGGATAACAAACAATCCTATCTGGCTTGGCAAGTAGTAAATGAGATATCTGGGTGTAAACGACCTGCCAAAGCTAAGTTAAAGGCAAACACTCCAGAAAATGCATGTTCGAAATGGAAAGCACATTTTGAAAAGCTACTCGGAAACAAACCAGAAGTGACGGACCAGCCAATTCAGCCAATTGTTGAACTTGATATTGAGAAGGGTGATTTTGCAATAGAGGAACTGTTAACTGTACTAAAGAAGACCAAGAATCGTAAAGCTGCAGGCTTAGATAACATACCTCCTGAAGTATGGAAGACAGGTGGTTTCAATGACATATTCTTAATTCATGCAATTCTGTATATAAACAAAAAGTTATTCATATATGGAAGGAAGGATGCATACTTCCCTTCCCCAAGAAGGGTGACCTAAGCATACCAAGCAACTACAGAGGAATAACACACCCCAATTGCCGCAAAAATCTACAATGCCATGCTTCTCAACTGTATCCAATCAAAGATCGAAGAATTGCTCAGGAAGAACCAGAATGGATTTAGAAAGAATCGTTCTATTACTAGTCAAATACTTACTGTTAGGAGACTAATTGAAGGAGTCAAAGCCAAAAACATTGCTCTTTGTAGATTTCTCCAAAGTGTTTGATTCCATACATAGAGGAAAAATGGTCAGCATATTAAAAGCATATGGCATTCCAAATCAAGTCACTAATATTATCATGATGCTATATGAGCACACTCGAGCAATGGTCAGGTCACCAGATGGGACACTGAATTTTTTGACATTCGCTCTGGGGTTCTATAAGGAGATGTTCTTACCCCTTTTCTTTTCATTGTTTTGACTTTGTACTTCGCAACTCTGTTGATATACACAACACGCTAGGCATCATCCTAAATGAATCCAGAAACAGACGTCATCAATCAGCACACATAACTAATACAGTTTATGTAGACGATATTGCTTTGTTCACGAATAGCACTGCTGATGCGCAAACACTGTTACGCAAGCTAGAAAAGTCTGCAAATGACATTAATTTCCACATTAATGCAAATAAAACAAAGTTTATGACTTTCAATGTGAAAGGAGAGATCAGGGCTCTGGTTGGATCAACACTGAAAGAATTCGCTGAGTTTACGTATCTGGGCAGCAACATAGTTTCCACAGAGAGAGATATCGAAATTCGCATCTCAAAAGCATGGGCCATATTGGATGGGCTGTGTTCAGTATGAACTTCAAGGCTAACTAAAAAACTGAAAAGGCAGTTCTTCAAGGCAGTGGTAGAGTCTGTCCTTGTTTACGGTGCTACAGCCTGGACACTCACAAAAAAATTTGGAAAGAAAACTAGACTGCACATACACCCGTATGCTAAGAACAATATTAAATATATCTTGGCAAAATGATCCCACTAAGCAGCAAATTTATGGCAACCTACCTGCCATATCTAATACCATCAGAGAAAGACGCTTACGATTTGCCAGTCACTGTCTGAGGAGCAAGCATGAATTGGTGAGTGATGTATTGCTATGAACTCTGTGACACAGACGTGCAAGCAAAGGATAACCTCGATCCACATACATCCAACAAATAGCACACAACGCCAACTGTGAACCTGAAGATCTGAGGCAGCTGATGGAAGACAGGAAACTCTGGAGAGGAAATGAGAAAATCCTTTTCCTAAAACTAAGATATTTTCATATATCTGCACTAAAGTTTGTTGTTTATGATCTAGTGCTTTAACAAAAATATCGGTTTATTCTATTATAAACTTGCTTCCTAATAAACCCCCCTTCCACACATACAACACTACTGATGTAAGTATTAAATGTTGTTAATAATCTGAAATGTTTGTCCTTAACACAGATGAAATTATTCAACTTAAAATAAAAATCAGTAAGTACATCATAGGACTTTAGTAGGAGAAAAAATAAACATCTAACAATTCCTGATAGAAAAATACAATAAATTTAAAAATTGAATATGCTGACTTTGAAAAACTTATAGTTTGTTTTGTTTTGTGCAATTGAAGATCATGAAAAATGCTAGTGATCGATGTGTTTTGCTTTTTATTGCTTTTTCACATTCCAATAAATTTAAATTAATGAATTAACAATATAATAATAGAAAATCAGTTTAGAAATAAAATATCTCTAAATGTAAGGAACTCAAATTGTAGAAAAGGAAAGAATACTCTCTCCAATATTAAGTATTTTAGTAATTTTTACAAAATATACCAAAAATAATTCATGAAATTATGACATTTACAGCACTGTGAGTGAATGTTAAATCTGAACAACTACTGCAAAAAAATACACAACAGTCAATTTCGATGTCTGATATATTGTTTTAGTAAAAAACTTTAATAATTTATTGCAAAATTTGGATAGCAGAAAAGTGTATCAAAAATAAATTCTCAGATTTAAGTCAAATGATTTAATTATATTAATTTAAATACTTTTTGAGTAAGAAAGATTTTTGAAAAAGTCCATGAAATCTCAATAAGTAAATTATATTTTGAAGATTTGTTCCAAGAAATTTTAATAAGTATCCGATAAATAGAAAAATTAAAAATGTGCTAAAACTTATTTTTTGTTTTTTCTTTGAAAATTGTAAAATGTTTTTGACAAAAATGATAGAATTTTAAATTATGATGAAAAACAACAAAAATGCTGTGAATTTAATTTTAAAAAGATATTTTTCATTACTGATTTCACTTTTGTTTACTTATATAATTAGTTTAAGAATCTGAAAGTTTGTCATTTATTTAACTTTTATGTTAAATTTTGTTTTCAACACCCAGAATGGAAATTTTGAATTTACATAGAAAAAATCATAATGAATCAAATAAATTCATTTGTGATTTAAGATGCTTCATCAATATTTTTGTAGAGTATTTTCCATGCCAATTACATTTTGTGATATTCAAATAAAGAATTTTTCATATGATTTTGTTTTGATTTTTTTTCACATCTTTTTGATTGTGTTGCAGCTAGTTTTATACCTGCACGCATGCTCCAGCATGAGGGACACTTCATGTGAATTGAAGAAACATTCTTTGTAAAAAAATAACTGTAAAGGCAGACAAAGTACCATGAGATCCCCATTTCCAATTTGAATGATATGATTTTTCCAACATACATTCTGATATTATCACAAAAAAAATAAAAACAAAATGAGGAATAATGATCAATTAGAATTTTCTTGACCAAGAAGAGGTAAAAATGATGTATAATTTGGAAAAAATAAAAATGATGTATAATTTGGAAAAATAAAAATTTATACAAATATAATTTCATTGTATTTTCTTATTTTTCAGCTGAACAACTAATTCACCAGGGAAAAATAGATTTTCTTGTTTTTGATTATTTGTCTGAAATTACAATGTCTCTTCTGACTGCTGTAAAAAACAAACACCCTGTAAGTATATTTTCATTATATTTCCTGTAAAAGTATTGCAAAGATTTCTACCAAAAAGGAATACATATTTCCAAAATATCTATTTAGTAATATTTTTAAAATATAATTTTTTAAAGATAATTTGTTTAATATTTTAAAATACCTGTTAGGTATTTTAAAATATGTCCTTAAAAGTCATTTTCATCTCACTCCTCTATATTTGAAAAGTAAAAAAAAATTAATTAAAAACATGAAGACACTGCCATTTCCATGTTTTGTGTGAATGAAAATGATCTAATCAGTCATGAAACATGCATCTTATCCAACATAACACGATTGCTATTCTACTGATGAAACATATAAGAAATGTAAAGGAGCTCCAAATCCAAACTCTCTAAAATATTTGTTCATAAATTTATTTTCAGAATTTCTTGTGAATTAACGAAATTTTCCAATTGAAAAAAACTTATAAAAGTATGCAAAGTGTAACATTCAATTTTCTATTCAGATGTATAGTCTGGTCACATTGGTTGGATTTTTTTATTAAGCTTAGAAATAATCTTGACACTGTCTTATTTAATGTCATTGGAAGCAGAATTTTATTTGGAATATGATGGCATTGTTCAGGATTAAATGAGGGATGTTCTTGGCTCTCCCATAAAATCATATCACCTTATTACCACTTATTTTTACATTTTATAGTATTCAATTTTGAGGTAAGGGCTCAAGAATTGGTATTGTGTAAGGCACTATGACATTTATTGAAATAAATTTCAGTAAATTTTTGTAAATACATTTGTAGCAAGACTTCTGGTTTGAATGAAGTTACTCCTAAGAGTGTTCACAAGCACCAAGACAGTTCTGACTGAATTGACAATGCATGGGCCATTATCAGTGATGAAGTAGAACTTGGGAAGGAAGCTATTGTAATGAATGTGCAGTCAGCCCAGAGTGATCATTGGAATCTCTGCAGGCCAAACTCAATTGCTTCCATTGTGGATGAAATGGTCATATTACAAAGGATTGCATGGATAGAAGATGGATACATATGCTGTTTCTAGTATGCTGGGATCAAACATGTGGCCTCAAACTGTCAGGGAAACAAACCAAGTAACAAGTTGTCAATGCAACAAAATGTAATTGAGGCGCAATCAAGCACTCCAGTGCATATCAAACAAGTGTCTTGTTTAGTGCTTCTTGATTCATGCTGCTCCCATATCATACTCAACACAAGATTGTGATGCAATGGAAGCATTAAAATAATAACCATAAATAGCAAGACACAGGTTTGCTGTGAAGTAGGGTTTGTTAGTGAGAATTTGTACTGGTGCTGAGGCCAGCATTCTGTAATACAGAAAGATATATTGGGCTTCAATTTGCTACTCAGATATGACACCATGAAAGAAATGGATAATTTCTTCATTACGCTAGTAGAAACTGTGCAATGTTTGAAAGCTCCAGTTTGTGTCATACTTTGCATTGATCAGCCAAACATCAAGATAGAATTCAATCTATGTGAAAAGATTTGGACCACTTTGTGGAAACAGACGAGCAAGCTTAGGAATGGCATCATGGAGTACTCCATATCCACAAACATTAAGGACACAGCTGAACAAGAACTAGACATTTAATTCGAAGATGGTTGATTGATTCAAATCAAAAGTTTGAACCTCCCAAAGGTCTTATCCTTTAATGGCAGTGGTACAACATAATAGATCAAAGGTTGCACCAGTTATAGACTACTGTGAGCTCAATCAATATATAGACAGCTGATACTAATATATTTGGAGGCTGGTTGAGAGAGTGGCACAAGAAAGGATAATTCATACTATTGCTCGATCTGAGGAAGCCCTATCTGCACATGCAGGCCAACAAACTTTATAGCCATTCCATTTTGCGGCCAAAGGTACTATCTGACCAGATATAGTATTGGTTCATGAAGATCATCATCAGTGCTATGTTATTCCCAGAAGAGATCATCGAAAAGTAACGATCCAGAGACGGAGCATGTACACTGGGCTTGAATGTGACATCTTGCAATGGAAATAGAGAGGTATAATTTCAGATATCCCTGAAGTTTTTACAAGGTAGACCCTTTTTTCTGCACAAGAGTGCAAAAAACTCATGGGACACCTGTCAGTGTGTGGTCACCGCCTCTCTAAGAAGGAGGCCTAATGACTGAGTTATGTTTATCTGCTAATGTCAGATTGGTTGGTGTTGAGCAGATTAACAAGATGATTCAAAGAGCGTAATTGTAACACACTACACATAGACATGTAACTTTACTTATTTTTATCTTAAATTATTTTATTTTTAATCTCGTAATTGTTTGCTATTTAAAAAGGGTAATGATGGTTTTGTTCATTTTCAAGTTGTAAGTCTAATAATAATTTTAAAGATAAAGCTATAAAAAACTTTTATGGCATTGTGCTTAGTTTGTTAAAATTGAAATTATATTTTGTATTTTTTTACAAATAATTCAAATTGTAATATCTGTTCTAATACTTCATCTTTTCGGTCCTTAGTCAGGAAAGGAGAAGGAGAAATTCTTCAAGATTGAGAAAATTTTTGTTTTTGTCCTAATCTAGAGTACTCTTTTTTGGGGAGCTGGATTTTTCCCACATAAAAAAGCAGATCTGGTGTTTAACTTTAACCCTTGCAGGGGAGGGGGGGGGGTCAAGTAAATAATATTATGCGTAATTATATATATATATAACAGTTATTTTCTACACAACACAAAGTTTGGTATTATATGAGGTTCCTCCAATAAGTTTCCAGACATTTTTGGCATTTAAAATTGTTATAAACTCTTGACTATTCAGTATGTTATTGCTATACATCTTATGAGATTACTAGCCAATTTTTATAATTTCAGGTTTAAATGAATAGCTACAGCAAGAATTGGAATACACCCTACTAAAGCCTAATTGTTACAACTGGTGAATTTCCAAAATGCAACCTGAACATGAGGACACTTTAGAAAAATGATATGCAATAAAATTCTATTTTTAACTTGGGGAAAAAATGCCACAAAAATGTATGGAATGCTTCAGACTGCTTTTCAACCATCTTGCATGAATCGAGCATCAGTTTTTGAATGGCATAAGAGATTTAAGGAAGGCAGCAAGGTATGGAAGGAGTATGTATTTTAGAACACCAGAGTTAATTGGCCAAATAAAGAATTTCATGAATAAGGATCATCGTGTAGACAATCCTTATTCATGTGTAGATAAGGATCTACATTGAAAAAATTGCACCATTACCACCATTTGCAGAAGATGCAAAATTATGGTTTGCACAAGTGAACGCCTTTTTTTGAAATACACGATGTCCCCCCCCCCACATAATCAGCTATGCATTTTGTGTTGTGGCATGCCAGCACCATTAGCTTCATGGTAGAGACAGTAAGTGCACAGTTTGATGTCAGTGTGGGAACTGTACACACAATTATTTGTGAATTACTGAAGATGCAGAAGATTTGTGCAAAGTTTGTTCTAAGGGTGCTCAGAGAAGATCAGAAAGATGTTATGACAGCAGAGAGATGATCAAGCTGATCAATTCAGATCCAGTAGTTCTTGATGCTCTGATGACCTGCAATGAAAGCTGGATCTACTGCTATGACCCAGATACCAAGAGACAGAGTTGTTATGAAATGATATAGGAGATGAAAGAAGCTGTGATGATGGTCATTGACATACACAAGAGGACTTCCATGGGGCCTTCCAAAAGATATTGGAACGATACAACAAGTGCATTGCAACTCGAGGAGATTACTGTGAAAGGACCTACAGTTTAATGCGTGTACTATCAATAAATGTGTCCATACAAAAAAAAAGTCTGGAAACTTATTGAAGGCACCTCTTATGTATATAATATATAGCATTGCTTGACTTTGTATGCTTTTATTTGAATAAATATGGAAAGAAAATTGTTTTTCAATTAATTACAATAAAAATAATGAACTTGTAGGAGAGAACAGATCTCCCTGCGAAATCGAGCAAGAGTTAATCTACTTCACATATAAATCAACTCACACAATAAGCATAAAACCGGTTGATGTCTAAAAGGCAAACGACACATGCTATATGAGTATTCCACTGTGACGAACGAGCTTCGCTAAAGTGGTGACCCCTTCTTTGATGAACTGACGAACACATTATCTGTGTAAAACACAATTTGACCTAACATCGGTTTAAACATCGTACTGGAATTACAAAGAGCAACGGCCTCAAAAAAAATTTATTTTTTTGCTTCGGATGAACAGATTATTCATTGTTGTAAGTCTTAACTTAAACTACAGTGAATATATTGTTTTAGTTTTGATAACATTTTCTTCTTTTTTTTTTTTTTTCAATTAAAAATTTTTTAGTATTTATTGTGACATTTTATATTTAATTTGTGTGCAAATTTCTCTTGGACAGCTAGTCCACAAAATTTTCTTTTGTTCATTTGGCTCATTTATTTTTTTTTGTTTTTCACTGCAAAAAAAATTGCACCATTACCACCATTTGCAGAAGATGCAAAATTATGGTTTGCACAAGTGAATGCCTTTTTTTGAAATACACGATGTCCTCCCCCCCACATAATCAGCTATGCATTTTGTGTTGTGGCATGCCAGCACCATTAGCTAAAACAGTTTGGGATATAATAACTAACCCACCTCCAGAAATGATGTACGAAGACTTAAAAACTGAGGTGCTAAAACAAAACACAGAGGAGAGAAAATTCCGGGCACTAATGAAAGATGAACACTCGGATGACAGGCTTCAAATTGAGTTTCTAAGGCACTCTCAGGCTCCTCAGCCAGAGACTCAGCAATTATTAAAAAGATTTTTTTTTTTCGTTTGCCTCCCGAAGTCCAGGCAATTTTAGCCCCAAACTTGGAAATAAAAACTGCTGAACAACTAGCAGCCATGGCAGAGAAAATATTGGAATTCTCACCAAAACCCAATCAACAATGCTTGTCAAGTCATATGGTAGCAGCTGCTGGGGTTAAGCAGCAACCAAATTACAAGGAAGTGCTAGAGAAAATTGACGCTTCATTAAATAAGCTGGATGTATTGTGGCATGACAGGAGAGTCCCTCATAAAAAAAAATCAAAATTTTTCTTAACCCGAAAACAACCAAAACATTGTATTTCACTGGTATCACTTCAAATACGGTGAGAGGTCACGTCAGTGCCGACCACCCTGCTCCTTCAACCAGGGAAATGAATCACGAAGGACCTGAGCATGTCAAGTACCTCCGGTGAGAGTTTCCGAAATCGTGTGATGTTTGTAAAAGATTACGTGGTGGACATAGGGTCTTCATGCTCGATCTGGCCATTACACCTGGTTCCAAAGAAACCAGAGAAATCGGATATTTCATTACTTGCCGTGAATTCGTCAGTAATTGACGCATATGGGAAAATTTCCTTGACCCTCGATTTCAAATTTCGCCAAGTATTTCAATGGGATTTCATAATAGCTGACCTACCCTATCCGATATTAGGGGCTGACTTCCTAGGTCAGTTTGACTTGATAGTCGATGTAAAAAGGCGGAGACCCGTGGAGAACACAACGCCTCTGTATGTTCCGGCACATCCCCAAGCAAACATTGTATATGCTCCCCAAAATTTGACTGCCTCAATCAGTGATCAATCTTTTGGCCTCCTACCCAGAACTAGTGGATCCTTAGTATAGTTCCACAAAAGTGGTGTATTCGGCGGCGCATCATATCACCACATCGGAGCTGCCTATTTTTTCTCATCTGAGATGACTCGCACCCATCCACATAAAGAAGGCAAAGGCCAAATTCGACCACATGGGTTAATCCGCCCTTCAAAATGCCTGTGGGCATCTCCTCTTCATCTAGTATGGAAGGGCAAAACAGATTTTCATCCTGTAGGAGATTATCGCAAAGTAAATTCGGCCACAGTTCCAGACATATTCAATTCCAAACCTACAAAACTTTTCAGCTAATCTGCACACGTGCATTAGGCTCAGTAAGATTGATCTAGTTCAGGCATACCACCAAATACCCATGAACCCGGAGGACATCCTGAAGACAGCAATAACCACTCCATATGGGAACGTTGAGTTCCTTTTTATGCCGTTTGGCCTCCGAAACGCGATCTTCCAGAGATTTATTGATGAGGTTGTCTGAGGTTTGGACTTTGTATTTGCATACATCGATGATTTGTTGATCGCAAATGACATAGAAGAGAACCATGTGAAACACCTTACCAAACCTTTTTAATGACTCCATACATATAATGTATGTATAAATGCAGAAAAATGTGTGTTTGGCCAAAATTCTCTTGGTCACTCAATCGATGAAAAGGGTATTCGACCACTACGAAAAAAAATTGACGCGATTCAGCAAATATCACCACCCACTACATTACGACAATTACGCGAATTCCTCAGTATGGTAAACTTTTATAGAAGGTTTATACCAAACTTTGCCCGCAAACTTCTCTCTTTAACCACTTTGTTGAAAAAAAGGAATTAGCTTCCGTTCCTTTTTTGGACCACTTGCTTTTTCCTCTTGCCAGCTCAAATCCGTGGAATGGCACTATAGCACTTTTGACTGAGAACTACCGGCAATATATCTGTCTGTCCAACACTTTCAACATCAGCTCGAAGGACGGAAGTTTGTAATCTTCAGTGATCACACACCACTCACGTTCGCCTTATCAGCCAAATCGGATAAGTATTCGCCTTGAGTTTTCCATCATTTAGACTATATATCACAATTTACCAGTGATATTAGACATATTCCCGGAACAGAAAATGTACCAGCCGATGTACTGTCCCAACTACCGATGAATGCCCTCACAACTTCTGCCTCCATTAATCTAAAAAATATAGCACGGGACCAACCAGCCTTGAGAAATTTAGACTTAACATTAAAAAAATATTCTTGCTGCAAATTTTCCTACTTTCCACTCCCCAGCTTGAAGGGAACTATACCCTGTGACACTGCCACGGGGGTCCTTAGACCTCTGGTACCCAAACAACACCAAAACACGGCTTTTGAGGCACTGCACACACTTTCTCACCCGGGCATTGCAGCATCAGTAAAGCTTGTTACAGCCCATTTTTTCTAGTCAAATATAAGACGAATCATAACCGAGTGGGCCCGCGCTTGCCTTCAGTGCAATGCTCCAAGGTTCACTGACATGTCCAAGCTCCACTCGAATGTTCCCCTTTTCCTGAAGCACATTTTTGACACATCCATATAGATATCCTTGGACTGTGGCCAGTTAGTTTAGGCTATTCATATATATTGACATGTGTAGACCGATTCTCCCACTGGCCTGAAGCCACACCAATAATCGATATCTCTGCCAAAACCGTTGCAAAATCTTTCATTTCTTGCTGGATTGCACGTTTCGGCATACCTGAACAACGTGGTCAGCAGTTTGAAGCTGCTCTCTTTCGTGAGGTTTTGCGAATATTAGGTGCCCAATATATTCACACAACCAGTTATCATCTGGCTTCAAATGGGATGGTGGAGCAGTTTCATAGGCAACTCAAAGCAGTTTTGTGTTTTCCTCAGAGACACAGTTTTGGTTGGAAATGTTACCCATTGTTCTACTTGGCTGTTGTACGGCTGTTAAATCAGATTTAGGTTACTCATCTACACAACTGCCATATGGTACAATGTTCACACCTGAAAATTCATCCAACACAGACATCTTGTCATACGTCTCATGGCTGCGGACATATTTTTTGAGACAATCCACAAATGATTTCAGCACATATCCTGAGAGATATGGATAAATGGACTCATGTAATTATTCGAAATGACGCAATCTGTGGACCTTTGAGCCATCCCTATCTGTGACCATTCAAAGTTTTGGCTAGAAAAAAGAAATGTTTCAAGCTGAATATAAATGGTCGCACTGAAACGGTGTCTGGACAGATTAAAGAAAGCCCATATTGAGTACAAAACTACCTTGTTGGATGCGCCTGACACAGACATTTTCAACCCTTTACAGTCACCGATAAAAACAACTGAACAAGTAACTCAACAATATAAAACAAGAGCAGGGAGGACAGTTTACTGGCCCAAGAAACTTGCAAGAGATTATTGTACCTAAATTCTACGATCACCTTCTGGTACAGACGCATCAGTGTTGAACAGTGGTGATATTCCCACAACCGTTCTACTGTTTTTTTTAAAAAGTTCTCATTCATTATCGACAGTCTAACCTGACTGTTACTACTTAGATGTATGTTGAAATCACACCATCAAGACAACATTAATATCTATTATTATATCTATTATTATAATATCTAGCTTATTTAAAAAAAACTCTTGACAAATAATTGTAACCTCCAATGCAAAGATTCTAGTTACAAACTACAAGGTGTCTTCAATAAGCTTCCAGACTTTTTTTCCTATGGGCACTTTTATTGATAGTACACACATGAAACTCTAATCCTGTTCGATGTAATCTCGTCTGGCTGCAATGCACTTGTTGTACCGTTCCAACAACTTCTGGAAGGCTCCATGGAAGTCCTTTTGTGTGACCATGTCAGTGACCCTTTCATATCCTCAGTCATCTCATAATGACAGTCTCAAAGGTTTTCCTTGAGCTTAGGGAATAACCAAAAGTCACAGGAAGCAAGGTTTGGACTATAGGGAGGGACAAAAACTATCTTGATGCCCATTTTGGTCAAATACTGATCCTCTTAGACCACCTTTGGCACAAACTTCATACAAATCTTCTGGATCTCCAGTTCCTCACAAATAATTGTGTGTACAGTTCCCACACTGACATCAAATTGTGCACTTATTGTCTCTACAGACACACAACGATCCTTATTCATGAAATTCTTTATTTGGCCAATCTACTCTGGTATTCTGACTTCCTTACTCTTCCCACACGTCTCATCATCCCTCACAGACATGCTGCCTTCCTTGAATCTCTTATGCTACTCAAAAACTGATGCTCAATTCATACAAGATTGTTGAAAACAGTCTGAAGTATTCCATACATTTCTGTTGCATTTTTTCCCAGAGTTAAAAATAGAATTTTATTGCATATCGTTTTTCTAAAGTGCTTTCACATCCAGATTGCATTTTGGAAATTCTCTAGTTCTGACAATCAAGCTTTAGTAGGGTGTATTCCAATTCCTGCTATAGCTATTCATTTGAACCTGAAGTCATAAAAATTAGGCTGTCATCACATAAAATGTATACTTAATTTTCAAGAGCCCACAACAATTTTAAAAGGCTTAAAACTTATTGAAAACACCTCGTACCTGTGTTCCCTTCTCTACATTTTTCTCTACATTTTTATTTACTTATATAATAATATATAATATATTATATAATACTTCATCAGCTGCAATTTCTTATGATATTTCATTCACCTTTCTCAATGACATTTCCTACTAGTGTTTGGGTAATTAATTGGGAATCAAAACCTTTTGGCTTATCAGAATCAGAAAAATTTTTCATTCCAAAAAAGGGTTTCTTTTAATTCATCTATGTTTAAAAACTTTTCCATTGACTCTCTATCGCCCCCACAACAGCAGAGTTACTATCTTTAAAAGCATATCTGAGAAAATTGACCAAGTTCTATCAGCATATCCTTCAGCTAACATTCACGTATGTGGAGACTTCAATGTTCACAATGTAGAATGGTTGACTCACTCAAACAAGACCGATGATGAGGGGAGATTCTGTCACGATTTCTCCATTGCTTATGTCCTCACTCAGATAGTTCATGAACCCACCCATGTGCCCGACACTGACAGCCAGTATACGAGTCTTCTAGACCTTTTTCTCACAACTTGCCCTGAACTATGTTCAGTTTCCAGTCTGTCTCTTGGATCTTCCGACTACTCTGTTGTATGAATTAAGATAAAAATGAAATGTAATAAGTCTTCAGACGTACCTCTCCATCGTACAGTATATCAATACTCTATGGCAGACTGGGATAGCTTCCGTACATTTATATCAGATCTACCTCTGCATTCCATGTTTAAAAAGAATGTGTCCTCTATAGTATCAGACCTGACAGAATATTTAATTGTAGGTATAGACCGTTTCATACCCTCGAAAAAGTTCCAGCAAAAACCTAACAGCCAGCCGGGGTTCTCTCAAGAAAGTGCTGCTGCTATTGCGCACAGAAATCACTTTTTCCATTGCTTCCAATGTAATAGATGTACTGAGACTAAAACCGCTTTCATAACTGTCAGCAACCATTGTAAGAAAGTAATAAAGAACACAATTGAGTTGTATGCTCAGTCCGTCAAGTCCAAAGTAGCTGAGCAGCGGCTTGGTTCCCACCAGTTTTGGTAAATAGCAAACAGAATCCTGAACAGAAACATGTGCTTTATCCCAACTATCATCAATGGACCTGAAGTAATCTCGTCAGCATCAGACAAAGCCAAACTCTTTGCCAAGAACTTTGCAGCTAATTCTACCCTTTGCGATTAATGCGGTCAACCCCCAATATTTCCTCCTGTATCAGAAAACACACTATGTGATATACAAATATCTCTATGTGATGTTGTCAAGCTAATCAAAAACCTTGATTCCAGTAAAGCAAATGCCCCTGCCAGTATTCCAATTATAGTACTCAAAAAACTTCAACCAGAACTAACACCCATACTTACAAAACTGTTTATATGTTGTCTTGAGGAGAATTACTTCCTATCACCCTGGAAAATCTCATCAGTATGTCCTGTATTTAAGAATTCAGGTGATTGGTCATCTCCCTCTAAGTCTCCTGTGCGTCATGAGTAAGTTGCTGGAATCTGTGTTAAATAGAGAAGTAATCAACCATCTCAGCAAAAATAACCTTCTTATTATTATTAGTGACACACAATATGGTTTCCGTTCTGCTAGATCTACAGCAGATGTGCTTACAGTTATATCTCATAGGATTAGTGAATCTCTCGACGGAGGTAACCTTTCTAAGACAATTGCTCTTGACATATCAAAGGCCTTCGATAGGGTATGGCATAAAGGTTTACTTCACAAGATCTCCAGCTATAGTATAGCTGGAAATGTCTTCTTAATTATTAAATCATTTCTCTCTGATAGGTTCATAAGATTAATAGTTGATGGGCAAAAATCAGAAGCTCACAGTATTAATGCTGGAGTCTCTCAGGGGTCCATCCTGGGCCCAACTCTCTTCCTGATCTACATTAATGATCTTCCAAATCACACCCTTACATCATTTGTAGACATTTATGCTGATGACACTGCCATCTATGGTAGCACATCTAAGACCTCTGATTCTCTCTCCTCTGATCTTGAGCACGTGATACAATGAGGAAAAGGAGTGGCTGGTTACTTTTAATGCATCTAAAACCAAGCTTTTATCTTTACATCATCAACGCTCTGGCTCACATCTTGGGGAGGCCTCACGTTTTGACAAGCTTCACTCCTGATCTGAAATGGAACACGTACATCAAATCTGTTGCCAAGCCTGCTGGAAAAATGGTGGGATCCTTCTATCGATCCAGTAGATATCTCACTGCTGATGCAATTCTCTATTTATATAATAGCCAGTTATGTCTAAGGATGGAGTACTGTTGCCACATCTGGGCAGGAGCTGCTAGAAAGGACTTATCCTGCCTTGATAGAGTTCAAAATAGACTTCATAGCCTCATAGGCAATGTCCTTTTCTCTTCCCTACAACCTCTTTCTTACAGAAGAGATGTTGCGAGTTTGTCTTTGCTTTATCCTTATTTTCATGGCAAGTGCTCGACTGAGCTCCAATCTATGGTCCCCCCTCGTGAAACTTTCACGAGAAACACTCATCTAGTTGAAAACACTATCAATAATTCCCCCCACTTTATCTGTCTTCCGTTTTCCTGCTTTCCAACTGACTGCGATCTGATTGTCTTCAAGTCCAACGTAAACAAGTTCTTGATGAGCTGTTCCACTTAAGTTAACAAATTTACTGAATTTCCATTACTATATTGTCCAATTGACTACTGAACACTCTTAACCCTTATCCTTGAATGGACTCTGGGCCTTGATAAAGAGTTATGCCTATGTAAAAAAAATTTTCTTGCACTAATAATAAAATAATAATTATTTATTAATTATCAACTATCAGTAAAACTAAAATTTATAGATCATAATAACAAATTTAAGTAAAAATGGCACAAGTAAAAAGATAGAGATAAAAAATCTCACAATGAGTTTATCAAAAGCTTGAATGTAATACATAAAAGGAAAACATTAAGTTTGTCAAATTAAAAATAATATTCACATTTAAAAGTAGGTAAAAAAAAACTTGAGATTATGTGAACATTATATGAACACAGCTAAAAAAAACTTGAGATTATGTGAACATGGATGAGAAAAAAATAATTAAAGGTTAGAACGGGAAATCAGATTTGCATATTAAGTAAATGTAAAATGATCATCGATTTTCAAGTCTAACAAAATGGTGTTTTAAAGACATAACCAGATTTTATTTTTTGGCTAAAATATGGGGGATAAAAAATCCCTTAACCTTATCACCAATCATAAATTGGACAGCTACAGCCCACTTCCTCACAAAAAACCAATACCCTACTTTAACCCTGAGTGGCAACAGACCCTCTCCCATCCCAAGAATAAAAATATATTTACATTTAACAAACCAACCAAATATAAATTTCAAACAAAATAAATATCTGTTTATTATGTAATAAAGCATTGTTTTGACTTCAAACGTATCTATTACATATTTTATTTTATTCAAACTCAACCAGTGCTTCTATCAAGGAGCACAAATCCATGTGACCAATGCACCATTCTGACATTTGAAAATACTACCGTAAAAACAACAAAAGGACTTCCACTGACTCTATGCTCCAACAACATGGCAAAAAAAAAAAGGAGAAGGAAAGACATACTGATGATGAAGTGTATCTTCGAAATATATTTATAAATTTCAAACAAAGTATGTTATTTTGTAATAATGCGTTGTTTTGGCTTCAAACATATCTAATATGTATTTTATTTTATATAAACTTCAATGTTTTGGGTTCAATATTAGGTAGAAGGTGAAGTTTATCCCTGACTAAAACTTTAGACAAGGTAACATAATCCCCATAACTAAGACAGATCAATCTTATTTGCTTGACAACAATTGAGTAAATGCTTATTTAAAATTTTTATATTTTAAAATATGGCCGGCATGTTAACCCTTATTTAAAACTACAAGAAAGTGGACCTAGCTGCCATAACTTAAAGAAATCAGTTTTATTTGCTTGTAAACAGACGTATATTATTTGGATTATTCAGATTCCTGTTTTCATATTGAATATTATTTTTGCATTTTGGCTGATGTAAGCTTAGATCTTCAATTTTGTTGAATTCAACTCTTTATGTGGAACATTTTTCTATTTCTTCACTTATGCCATTTTTCTTGTGCACTGTTGTTATGGTAACCAAAATATGATGTAAATTTATTTTAAAAATGAAACTTTACATAAATTTTCAAGATAATTTTTAAAAGAATGCATTTCCAAGGTTCTAAAATGTTTAAAAAAAAAAAAATAAAACTAATTAATTAAATGATCAAAAAATTAAATATATAAAAAAAAATTTTTTTAATTTATTTGGATTTAGTTTTTTATTTGAATTTATATAATAAATATATGTTTATGAAAGTATAAAAATAAAATAATTGAAATCAAAATAGCAAAATTTCAAGCATCGTAAAAAAAATCTATCCAATACATAATATTCCCAAAATAATTTAAAAAGATTTTAAAAAGAAAAATATTCAATAATTCTTAATTAAAATAAGATTAAAAACCTTTTGAATGATTATTAAATGAAAAAAATATGATTGGAAAAAGATAATAAAAAAGAGTACATGTACAGGGGAGATATAGGTATTAGAGAAGAAAAGCAAAGGAAACTGATTTGCCTTGTCATCGCTTTCAGTGGCACTATGCCGGAAGTTAGGAAGTAGCTGACTATAACCAAACTTTGTATTAAGACAAATTAAATGCTTTACGTTATGCAGACTTGTCTTATAGCATTCCAAATTTTAGAAAAAGCAAGCATTTGGTTTCTTAAAATTTTCCCAGACAGATTTTGACACCCACCAGTCAGTCTAAATGAATTTTGTATAGTTTTGGCTTCAAATCACTGGCTAACTTGAAAGCAATATAAACAAAAACATTTTCTTTTTTAAATACCAAATAGTTATTAGATCAAAGATGGAATAATGTTAGACAGAAATTACTATCATGGGCTCCCTTTATCATGCTAGAAAACTACTCGCACCTGTGAGGATCCTGTACACATACAAGGCCACCATTCATCCATGCATGGGCTGGCGTCTCTACCACTAGTCTGTCTCTCTCTAATCTAATAGGTCCCATTTTAGGCTCCAATCCACCCCTGTCCCATCACCACAATGTTGCACTCCTATGCCTGTCTTACAAGTATTTTAATGAAATGTGCTCTGATGAACTTCTTGCACTTTTACCCCCTTTGATGTACATACACTGACAAACCTGCTTAGCAACAAAACCATGCCCCTTTACTGTTGAGGTCCCGAAATGTCAGAACGCTATCTACTCTAATAGCTTTTTCTCTTGAACAGCTAGACTTTGAAATTCTTTTCTGCTACCTGCTTCCCAGATTGTACCGATATGCAGAAGTTCAAATGTAATATAAACCAACATCTTGTTAATCTTTCCTAGGCATCATTCAAAATAGAAGCCCCTTTTGTCAAAGTGGCGATATACCTTGTTTGGGTGAACGTGAGTAAAAAAAAAAAAATCATCATATGACTTTATGTATTTTTAGTATTTTTACATTTACATTAAGTTATTAATTCGTAACATAAAATTACTATGTAAATTAATTTCATGATTCTCCCACACTGTGATTCCTCTAAAAATGGAACAGGTAAGTTTTTCAAAAAACTTCTTAGAATCTTAAAAGTTATTACTATATCGACTGTACCATAAAACAAATTTTATGCACGTGTATGCACGTAAAAATTTTTTAAAAAAGTAACGCCCACCGACCATAAAAATGGTTTGGGTATTTCAAGATTTCAAGGTAGTTTAACTAAAATGCACATGTGTGCACGTAAAATTTGTTTAAAAAAGTAATGCCCACCGACCATAAAAATGCTTTGGCTATTTCAAGATTTCAAGGTAGTTTAACTAAAATGCACATGTGTGCACGTAACATTTGTTTAAAAAAGTAACGCCCACCGACCATAAAAATGGTTTGGGTATTTCAAGATTTCAAGGTAGTTTAACTAAAATAGTCATTTCAGAAATCAAAGCATTTAAAGTTCTCAAAATATCACCATTTTGTTTTGAGTTTAATATCCTTTCACATGATTTAATAAATAATAATCTATATGATATTTTTGAAGAAATTTTTGGAGTGTAACGATAAAAATGGTAATGCTATGAAACAGCCATTTTGCATCAGATTTTTTTTTACCCTCCGTGGTGATTAGAAGCTTCTAATCTTTTGGTACAAAATATTTTCAAATAAGATCTCCCTCCAAATTGTAACATATCTTCAGTGAAAGTAAACAATTTATGTAGTAGTGCTAATAATTACAACTTAAGCAGTAGCTATTGTTGGCTTAGTTTGGAATCGAGAATTACATTTATTTTGAAAAAAAAAATTTTTTTTATTTAAAATTAATGCAGTTTGTGATTTTTTTTATAAAATTTTCTTCCAGGAATATTAGTTTTCAAATATATTACACTTTCAAACTTCAATTGTTGTAGTAAGTGACTTTATAGCTGCCAATTAAAAAAAAACTCATTTAGGTGATTATATGTGAATACCCTAAAAAAAATTCAGTAAAAAAAAAATTACAAAAATGATTTCAAATTTACAGTATAAGAGGAATCAGTTTTGCATATAAATTAAATGTATAATGATCCCTTATTTTCTGGCTATTCTTGCCTTTTACAGCAGTTTTCTTGATATTTTTTCAATTTGAAAAGTTAGTATATATATTAAAAAAAATCACGCTATCACTAACTCTATGTGCCACCTCCTAAAAATGTTTTTTAAATAGTAACATTATTTAGAATTTCATTCGTAACAGTGGAAAGGGGGCATTAAATATTTTGTTCTTACATCGTTTTCTCATTTTGCCTACCAATCGTCAACAATTTTCAACTGTTTATGAAAACTTTCAAGTAACATGTTGTACACTAACGACGAACTGATACAATCGCGTTTTGTTTTTAAATTAAAATAAATCTTTTATTGTCTTCCAATTTTCAAGCAATTACAAGGAAAACATTTGAGAAAAAATTTATATTGAAATTACCCAGGGTTTTATGCATTAATTTGAACATTTACAAAAAAAAAAAAACAACAATAAATCCAATTAAATATTTATAAATTTGAAAAGAATCAGAATTGGGAATCTAGAACGAAATCGGTAATTGTATCAGAATTGGGAAAAATTTTGGAATCGTCCCATCACTAGTGTATATATATGTGTGTGTGTGTGTGTGTATATTTATATATGTGTATATGTATATATATATATATATATGTATATGAATGAGTAGTTAATAAAAGATGTTAAAAAACACTTTGAAAAAGAGTTTAAAACATATTTAATTTTAAAAAAGGAAGCACAAAATAAGTGAATAGTACTGAATCCGCAAAGTTTCAAAGAAGTACTCATCACAGGGTAGAATTTAGCAAAATGTGGGATTGGATTTTGCTTGCAAAAGTATTTAATGAAACTACAAGTAAGTCATAGATCTTACTTGGTAACTATTGCAGTATTTTGGTTCTATAATGGGGTATGATCCCACACAGTTGGACGATTCTATTTATAAAGGATGCTGCTAAGAACTGACGAATCAAATAAATTCACGTTCTGCTACTAACCAATCAGAAACCAGAATTGCTTCATAAATATTAAACCTTTTCTGGAGCAATTTCACATGTTCTTTTCCCGGGTTTCGACACGGTAAGAATATTTTGTTCTGTGGAACTGTCTACTACAAACAAGTCACCTCCCAGGACTTGTGTGTAACAGCGAACCATCTGAAACTGTTCTGAAACTCAAAATGGCTTGCACTTCTAGAGGTTATGCGCCCAGCGTGCGTCTTTATTTCGATGGATCCGAATCAAAATTGGAATTGTGGCAAGTTAAATTTCTGGGATATGTACGAATCCAAAGGCTACGCAAAGTACTAGAAACACAACCTGAAAACAGAAACGACCCCGACTTCATTGAAAAGAACACAACTGTCTTTGCGGAATTAATAGTGTACGTCTATCACTGAAGTCTATCACTGGTAATGAGAGAAGCCCTGGACGACGGCTGCAAAGCATTAAACATATTGAGAGAGCATTATTTATCGAAAGGAAAACCCAAAATTATTTCTTTATACAGTGAACTGACCTAATCACAAGAGTTTCCAATGTAGATACAGGACTCAAAATGGCGACTACATTAAAAATGTAGAGAGCTCTGTTAGCGAACATACATTTTTTTATTTTCGTGTACCTTTGATGCGTCAACAAGCAATAATAATTTTCTCGTCGATTGTGGGGCCACGGCACATGTGATTACAAAGGAATCTGATTTTATCAATTTTGATCCCAACTTTAAGCCACAAAATCATTTTGTAGAACTAGCTGACGGGAGTCGAGTCAATGATATTGTTTTGAAAAGAGGCAATGCGAAAATCTCGCTAAAGAACAATAAAGGTGAATTGTTTCTGTATTCTAGAAAAACGCTCTTCTAATCCCAAAATTTAAACAAAATATATTTTCTGTACAAGCTGCCACAAAACAAGGTGCAAATATAAACTTTAGCCCCAATAAATCAAAACTGGTATACCCGAATGGAACTGTATTCGACATTAAAGAAAATAGAAGACTATATTATTTAAATAGCGTAGTCCCATCAAAAACTGCCTGCCATGATCTACAGACATGGCATAAAATTCTTGGACACTGCAATATTCCTGATATCAAAAAGTTGCCGACTGTAGTTGATGGAATGCAAATACAAACATTAAAAAACCTTCAACTGCGACGTCTGTACGCAAGGGAAAATGACAAACTATCAAAGCAAGATACCAGAAAAAAAAAAAAAACAATCCTATCAATGGTGCATTGTGACTTGAACGGTCCCGTAGAACCGATGGCCAGAGAACATTATAGATATGTGTTGAATTTCGTAGATGACCATTCAGGTTTAATAATGGTTTATTTTTTAAAGAACACATCTGAGACCCTGCTAGCAACTAAGAAATATCTAGCCGACATGGCCCCCTACGGTGAAATCAAGTGTATACGCTCTGACAACGGTACGGAATTCACCAATAAAGACTTTGAACTTTTACTAATTAACCATCATATCAGGCATGAAACATCAGCTCCTAGATCGCCACACCAAATCAGGACTGCTGAACGTGCGTGGCGGACACTTTTTGAAATGGCAAGATGCCTACTCATTGAATCAAAACTCCCTAAAAACCTCTGGACGTATGCACTTATGGCGGCAGCCTATATACGCAACAAGTGCTTTAACAAAACACTATCTAAAACTCCATATGAATCTTTCTGCGGTAAAAAAAAAAACAAAAAAAAACAAATTTAAGCAGAATGCATATATTTGATCCAACTTGCTTCGCATATATAGAGAAAAAGAAAAGAGTAAATTGAATATTAAAGCTGACAGAGGTATATTTCTTGGATACGATAAAAACAGTCCAGCCAATTTAATATTTTTTCCCGAAAAAAATAAAATAAAAAGAATCCGGTGTGTAAAATTCACAGACACGTTTAATTGTAAAGACGAAAACCCGTCATATGAAGAGGATGGAATTATATTACCTCAAATAATTAGAACAAACGAAAACAATAAAAATGACGGCGACGAGAGTGTCCATGATGATGATGATGATAAAGTCGAAAGATATCCCAAAAGAAATAGAAGACGACCCGATTTTTTTGTGGTCGACAATATAAAGGATTGTCAAATCGACTAATGCTATTCAATGGAAAATGCGCCAAAAAAGCTTCAACGAAGCAATTAATTCAGAACATTGTGATGAATGGAAAATTGCCATGAAAAAAGAAATAGATGCCTTAACCGAAAATGATACCTATACGGTAGTGCCTCTCCCAAGAGATAAACATGTTATTTCTACCAGATGGGTCTTTACAAAAAAAGAGTACAGCATCAGGCGTAGAACAGTACAAAGCAAGATTTGTTGCTAAGGGGTGCTCTCAGATTTACGGTAAAGAATACTTTTCTACGCTTTCGCCGACCACAAACCTAACGACAATCAGAGTTTTACTGCAAGTCGCATCACAATATGACCTAAACATCCATCGAATGGACGTAAAAAATGCTTATTTGAATGCCCCAATAGACTGTGAAATTTATATTACCTCTCCAGAGGGATTTATAATGAAAAATAAAAATAGCGTGTGGCGACTTAACAAGTCATTAATATGGTCTAAAGCAGAGTGCTCAGTGTTGGAACACAGTATTCCATGATTATATTATTAAACAACAATTTAGACAATGCGCTGTAGACCTCTGTTTATATACCCAACACAAAGAAAATAAACTACTGATTTTAGTTTTGTGGGTCGATGATATTTTAATTGCATCAAATTGTTACATAATGTTAACTGATGTTAAGAACAAATGAAGTAAAAGATTCAAAATGACCGATCTTGGCAAAATATCCTGGTTTCTGGGGATAGAATTTACTCAAAGCAAAGGACTTGTTACGATGACTCAATCGAGATACATCGACAAAATACTATTAAAATTTGGAATGGGAGAGTGCAAGAAACGCTCTACACCAGTTGAAAATGATATTAATAAAAATATACACACAGAATCTGAAATAATAAGTGACACACAATATCGCGAAATTATAGGTAGTCTTATATATTTGATGACTGCAACCAGGTCCGACATATGCTATACAGTAACAAAACTGTCACAAAAATTATCACGACCGACAATGAAGGATTTAAACAGAGCTAAACAAGTCCTACGTTATTTAAAAGGAACTAAAGAAAAGAAGTTAGTATTTAGAAAATCAAGAAATCCCCTAAAATTAGAAGGTTTTTCGGATTCAGACTGGGCAAGCGACGAGGATCGCAAGAGTGTATCTGGATATTGTTTCAGACTCTCAGAAAATGGGCCTATTATTTCATGGAAATCTAAAAAGCAATAGATTGTATCTCTCTATGTGTGAAACAGAATTTATCGCGATCACACACACGACCCAGGAAGCACTCTACCTTAAAAATATCCTGAAGACTATTTAAGAGCCAGAATTGATTACAAGCCCCGTGGTAATTAATTGTGATAATCAAGCCAGTATAGTCTTAGCAAAGAGCACGGTGATCAACCAAAGATCTAGGCATATGGATATAAAATGCCATTTCGTAGAAAACTTGATAAAAAAGGAATCCATTATTTTGAATTACGTATCATCAGAGCAAAATATCGCTGATGTATTTACAAAACCGGCGACACGGATAAAGCTACAACGTTTTTTCTCAAAACTTGTTGGTGAATTCGACTGAATAATTTTTTTATTTTCTTTCACTGCCCTGTATGCATATAGATTTCTATATATTAAAAATAGACCAGCGAAGTTCCACTTATGAGAAGGCTCTTACTTTTTTGCATGAATATCAGTGGAAAACCCTAGGTGTAATGCTCAGAGTATATAGATTTCTATATATCAAAAAAAAAAAAAAAAAAGTAGTCCTGGACAAGACGTTAAACTGTATCCATTTTATTTGTATTAACACTTTAACCTACTAATGCGTAACTAATAATTTTGCTTAAAAAAAAAAAAAAAAAAAAATTCTTTGTAATTTTCCTTTTTGACGTTTGAACACAATTAAAAATGGCGTCTTTTTAAATGCTAAAATTCTAGGATCCAAATGATTTCTAATTTTTGTTATGTCTAAGTAAATATAAAAATATATATTTATTTTTAAGCAGAACAAACACAAGGGACTTCCCCATTATAAAAAAATAGGGAGGATGTTGCAATATTTTGGTTCTATAATGGGGGTATGATCCCACACAGTCGGACGATTCTATTTCTAAAGAATGCTGCTAAGAACTGACAAATCAAATAAATTCACGTTCTGCTACCAACCAATCAGAAACCAGAATTGCTTCATAAATATTAAACCTTTTCTGGAGCAATTTCACATGTTCTTTTCCCGGGTTTCGACACGGTAAGAATATTTTGTTCTGTGGAACTGTCTACTACAAACAAGTCACCTCCCAGGACTTGTGTGTAACAGCGAACCATCTGAAACTGTTCTGAAACTCAAAATGGCTTGCACTTCTAGAGTAACAAATAGTGAAGCAGAGGGAATAGGGTGAAGAAAAAGGTGATTTCACGTGAATGGATAGTCTGCTAAGGGGTAAAATATCCAATAACGGTAAAATCCAAAAAAGTTGATTAAATTTCCACTTCCAAAATCCAAGGGAATCGCCATAATTGGAAGATGGTCCAAAGTAATCCAAAAGGCAGAAATCCATGGAATAATTCACAAGTGGGTGCAAGAAAAAAGGGAATGAGTTCAAATAATATTATTAAAAGAAAGATAAGATGTGTGTAGAAAAAGAAATGGAAGAGACCAACTCTCAGAGTTTTGGAAAAGTGCAAGAAAAGGTTCACCTCGAATTGTCTGTTATACTATCACTGGTTAGTCTCTTGCGGCTAGCGGTGGTTCATGTAAGCAGGAAGAAAACAAAAATGTATCTCCAAAAAGGAGTAAAATTCAATTTATGCTGTTGGAATGTACACACACTTCTTGATAAAGTATCATCCAACCGTCCAGAGCACAGGACAGCACTTGTCACTGCAGAGCTACACAGACTTGATATAGATATTGCTGTTCTGTCAGAAATCCATCTCTTGGGAGAAGATCAAATGACAGAGGTATCATCAGGCTACACTCTCTTCTGGATTGCTAAACCGTAGAAATGGTGGGGTCAGTTTTGTGATTAAAACATCCTTGGTTGATACTATGGAATTTCCTTCCAGTATCTGTGACCACATAATGAAACTTCATGTAACTCTCTCACGCAACGGATTCATCACTATTCTTTCGGTTTATGCACCAATCCTTCAAGCGAATGAAGCTAAATTTTGGAAGAAATGGCTTTTTTGAAAGTGATAACCAAAATATTCTTCAATTATTTGAATACATTTGACACTTACTACTGAGAAGTCATTTATAATAAGTAAGTAAACTTCTAGACTGTCCGCATTAATGAACAAATTTCTTACACCTCTAAATGGCAAGTAAAATTTTTTATAGCGAAAATTAATTTTAAAAATAACTAAAAAAGTTGGCATCTAACTAATAACTTAACATGGATGAGATGCAAAATCTCTGATTCATCATCATCCTAGTCCAGATCACTGTACTTTTGTATATGTTTCTTTTTTTGTTATTGTTGTTTATTGTTTTGTTTTTTTTTTGTGGTTTTTTTTTTGGAAATGTGCAAAGCTATGCATTTTTGGAATCCTCAGAATGGGGTTAACCAGAAAATCAATCTATTGACATTTCTGTGGCTGGCATTCAAAAACAAATGGCAACAACAAAAACATTTTGTGCTATCGTGATATTTACTCAACCCAGAAACTTAAATATTTTTATAAGTCAAACAATATAATAAAATCCTTAAAATATTGTCAGTGATTAACGAAAAGCAACAATGTAGAACTATTAAATTATATTGCTGCTTTTTGGAAGTTATATTTTTTGTCCAAAGAAGTTAGCACTTATCAAGGCCCAAAGGCCATTTAAGGATATGGATTAATGAGTCACAACACTATGATGATCATAAATGTTGGAAATCAGTAGGATTTGATTATTTAAGAGGACGACTCAATAAGAACTTGTTCACATTGAATTGTCTTATATATAAGATGTACTTATTCTATATCTTCAAAAAATGTATACTTTTATTGATATTCACAAGTGTTGTTATCTGCAACATTAAATCCATGTCATTTCTGTGATTAAATGCCTTAAAAAAATTGGTACAAACTTGTTTTTACGCAGCCTGTAGTGTCTGTTAGCAGACAAAAAGAAAAAATGACTGCTGTTTCTCTTTATGTGCTAACAATCTTGTCACCTAATATGCGAATGAAATGCTTCCGGTTTTAAATAAAAAGCTTGATTTTTCAGAGACTCATGCAGTTTAGATTTGGATGTTGAAGTAGCAAGTTTTGACAATAGTGTGTCGTTTTGGAGTAGTGAGTTTTGACAGTAGAGTATTGGATTTTGAGTAGTGAATGTTGACAGCAATGTGTCGAATTTAACCCTGAAAATTGTTACTTGGAAAATGTAGAATAGTTAACTCATGACTACTTAACCACAATTTTTGTAGTCACTTTCACATAAAGATGTGCATACTTCAAGCCATGTCTCCTGCATTCACATCATTGTATTGGGCAATATGCTTTATACCAACATCTGATTTGTAAACAAATCCTTCTCACTGTCACAAATTAATTGTTTTTATTTTGTCTAAAGAGAAATGTTTTTAGACTGAAGCAATGTGCATTAAATTACGCTGCATTTAAAAAAGAGAACTTTTTAAAAAGTGATACCTAATTCATGATTATAAGTAACATATGAAAATTCTGATCATAGCTATGCTTGACTCAGTTCAACAGATGTTCTCATCAACATATTCTTTATGTTTTTCACTGTTTTTCCTCCAACTTTTCCAGGTAGTGCATAAACTTGGACTGTGATGTTCTGAGAGTCATTATTATCTTCTGATCAATGTCATTGTGTGATCTGGCTAGAAGCTGAAACAGGCCATACAGTTTTTCTGCCTTTTAAATCCACCATTTTGCTACAGGTCTTGACAGTTTGTTTTTTGTTTTCTGACATGAATGTTATATTATCCTGCTTCTTGTCTACAAAGGCTGATGTCACTTTTTCATGCATTGAACACCATAATTTTGATCATTAACAGTCGAAATATGTAAAGTTGATCACATTCAGCATCAAATGGATTTCCATATGAACTTGGCATATCCCATCTTGATAGCCCTCATCCATACTGCATGTTTTTGTAACTTTTTTAAAACAGTAGCATCCAATTGCCCTTTAAACTTTGTTGAGAAATATTACATCTCTAGAGACTGAGGATAAAGCACTGATGTGTTGGTATGATTGGAAATACCAATGTATGAAAAAATCATATCTTCATCATCCTATTTACTTGCATCGTTTGGAATTAGCCATAAAAAATATTGTCATAATGACATGTCAAAAAATATCCTGAAATCATTGTGCAATCTATGTTTTTATTCAGTTTTACTACTATGCAAATTAACTTTATAAGAGAGTTACATATGTGCTTTCACTAAATTACAAATGATACCTCCAACCAAGCAAAACGTGATGTCTTTGCAGCAAGCAAGGTAGATTCTCTTTCATCAAAGACAATTTTTGGAGATAATGTTCACAAAAAATACAGCAAGTCACTGATCACTTCTGATGTATAGTCCTTTTAAGGGGAACAATATTTGCTCAGGTATTTACCAACTTATGGTCGTTCACTTGTTAAAACTTATTTGCCTGCAGATAATTTCTTGTTACTCAGTACTAGTAAGTTTTATCCTACCTGGGTCAGTCTCATACTTTTCTGATGCTTGCAATTCTGGGAAGATGCATACATCTTTACATAGTGGGAAATTCCATTAACTTATATTGATTTTAATCACCCAACTTTTTGAAATCTTGATTCTGGTATGTATCTTCTATATCCCATCTTCATGCTAGGATTAAGGTAGAAGGATAATCTTAATGCACTTTATTCTAACATAGCATTTACGTATCATTTTGGCTGAGGCTGAGGAATAAGAAATTGGGTGTCACCTTGTGCTCATACACTGCTTCCTGCCTACAATAGTTTTTAGACTTTTGTGATTTCTCTTTACAAGTCCATTTCCAAATGCAGCACACCGAAGCTGCACACTCCAGTATTTTAGGAAGTTTCTGAAGCTCCCCTCAGTTGAAATAGTGTTATGTTCAGAATTTCGTTTAGCAGACTAGACTAGCAAAAAAAACGACTGGATCACATTGGCTAAGACTTGGTATCTCGTAAACTGACATATTCTGAAATAAGAGAGTCCACAATCAATAAGAGTTAAGAAATGCCCACCATCATAGTGCATGATATTCATTCTCAATTAGTTCTTCCAATGCACCCGTGGAGATCAATCGAGTGACATTCCACATGATTTTACAACTCTCTTAGTTATGAATCTGACTGTTGAACATATCCTAGGATACCTGCTATACTGGTAAATTTGGCTATCACAAAATTTTGGTGGCAGTCTTGGACCATTTTTCACTCGAAAATCTCTTTGTTAGTACTTCTTCACAGATAAGAGTACTGCAGATAACAGCCAAGAAATCGATTATCTCTTCAAAAGGAAGTGATAATGAAAGAACACAGAAGCACCGTCTTTCTTTGTAATCAAAAGTCTGGGTGGCAAAAAGATGGAAATCATGTACGTGAGAACTGAAAAAGCAATTTAAATTTAATGAACTGAAGACTATTTCATCTAAAAATGATCTTGTTGCACTCATTCACACTCCCATCAAGATTAGAACTATTCAGATGACAAGCAATAAATCTTTTCCTCTGTCAAAAATAAAATGGTAAAGCTTGGGAGAAAAGACTAATGCAGTCAGAACAATATTTATTTAATTCATTGATTCAGCGAACGCATTGTAATGGACAAGAAGCAGAGCAATATAATCTGTTGAGTAAGTAATATAAACAGAGATGGTAAATGAAGGAATTGTCTGTAGTCTCATAGAACCTGTTTAAAAATAGGTTCTAGAGAAAAAGTTTGTTAGTTTTGCAGAAAATCTTTATTACAATGAGAAAAAAGAATGAAAAAATAATGATTAAAAAGAAATTATGAATTTGTAACATTGAAAAAATGCAAGTCAACATTGGTTAAGCAACTGTGTTACTGATCATAATATCAGTTTAGTAAGTAAACATTAAAATATTAGAATAATGGAAGTAACTGTTTACAAACATTCAGGCTATCCTGTTAATATTATTCAATCAATCAAGAATGTGAAAAAAGAAAAAACTCTCTGGAATAGCCAATCAAAATGCTCCAAAGAAAAGAAAATGTAGTTGAAGTGAGCATATTTAGGAAAGAAATGTATAGAAGCTATTAGACAATAGAAAGATAGAAAAAAATAATTATGTTGCTGCGATGAAATAGTTATCCTATGAAGAAGACTTCCCAATGTGGCAGTGACA
>NC_136524.1:16172134-16174634 GCF_053919585.1 Euprymna scolopes | reverse complement strand
TTGAAAAGATCGAACAGCCAGTAGCCATAAATGACCGTGCAATGACATTGAGAATGCCCCTTGCTGCTGGTCGTTATATGAATGTTCTTTCTGCCTATGCGCCGACTCTTACTTCGCCTGAAGACGATATTACGTCCTTTTATCATATGCTTAGATCTGTTATCACCGGTTTGCCAAGCTCTGAGAGTTTGGTGGTTCTTGGTGACTTCAATGCACGGGTTGGATCAGACAATGAGACTTGGTCTCCATTGGGTCCATATGGCATTGGTAGAGTCAATTCAAATAGTATGCTGCTTCTCCATCTCTGCAGTGAACTAAATCTTGTTATAACCAACACTTTTTCCCACCAGAAACACAAGGAGACCTGGTTCCATCCCCAATCTAAACATGGCCATTTGCTTGATTACATACTGTGTAGACGTGGTGATTTTGGAAATTTTTGCAAAGTTAGAGTAATGCGTGGTGCTGACTGTGGTACTGATCATTTAATGGTCAGAGCTTAACTGAGAATTACAGTTCGCAAAAAAAGCCGTTTCAATGGTGTCAAAGTGCCTAAACGTATTGATTTTTTTTTTTTTTTTTTTTACAAAGGCATCACCACATTATCAAGGCCCAGAGGCCACTCAAGGATAAGGGTTAAAGAGTGTACAGTAGAAATTGGTCAATATAGTAATCATTAGTAATGAAAATTTGGTAAATTTAATAACTTATATGGAACGACTCATCAAGAACTTATTTACTTTAGACTTGAACACAACCATATTGTAGTCAGCCGGAAAGCAGGAAAACGGAAGACAATTCCACAGGCGTGCAGTTCTAAGAAAGAAGCTTTGTTCATGGAATCTACGTTTAGGTTTAGGCACAGATAAAGAGTGGGGGAAATTATTGATAGTGTTTACAGCTAGACGAGTGTTTCTTGTGAAAGTTTGGCGAGGGGGGACCATAGATTGAAGCTCAGTTGAACACTTTCCATGAAAATAACGATACATCAGAGACAAACTCGCAACATCTCTTCTGTGAGATAGAGGTTGCAAGGAGGAGAAAAGGACATCTCCTACGAGGCTACGAAGTCTATTTTGAACTCTATCAAGGCAGGACAAGTCCTTTCTAGCAGCTCCTGCCCAGATGTGGCAACAGTATTCCATCCTTGGACGTACCTGGCTCTTATATAGATAGAGAATAGCATCAGCAGTGAGATATCTACTGGATCGATAGAAAGATCCCACCATTTTTCCAGCGGCCTTGGCAACAGATTTGATATATGTGTTCCATTTAAGATCAGGAGTAATGGTCAAGCCCAGAAGCTTGTCAAAACTTGAGGCCTCCTGAAGACGAGAGCCATTCATTTCAATTGATGACAAATGTGGATTAGAATGTTGATGATGTAAAGAGAGAAGCTTGGTTTTAGATGGATTAAAAGTAACCAGCCATTCCTTTCCCCATTGTACTACGTGCTCAAGATCAGAAGAGAGAGAATTGGAGAGAACTTGGTCGTTTACTGTCTTAGATGTGGTACCATAAATGGTAGTGTCGTCAGCATAAATGTCTACAAATGATGTAAGGATATGATTTGGAAGATCATTAATGTAGATCAGGAAAAGAGTTGGGCCCAGGATGGATCCCTGAGGGACACCGGCATTAATACTGTGAGCTTCTGATTTTTGCCCCTCAACTACTACTCTTATGAACCTATCAGAAAGAAATGATTTAATAATTGAGAAGACTTTTCCAGCTATACCATAGCTAGCGATCTTATGAAGTAAACCTTTATGCCATACCCTATCAAAGGCTTTAGATATGTCAAGAGCAATTGCCCTAGAAAGATTGCCACCGTCGAGAGATTTGCTAATCCTATGCGATATAACTGTAAGGACATCTGCTGTAGATCTAGCAGAACGGGAACCATATTGAGTGTCACTAAGAAGGTTATTTTTGTTGAGATGTTTGATTACTTCTGTATTTAACACAGATTCTAGCAACTTACTCATGACGCACAGGAGACTTATTGGCCTGTACTGAGAGGGAGATGAGCGATCACCTGAATTCTTAAATACAGGGCATACTGATGAGATTTTCCAGGGAGATGGGAAACTATTCTCCTTAAGACAACGTTTAAACAGTTTTGTAAGTATGGGCGCTAGTTCAGGTTGAAGTTTTTTGAGTACTATAATTGGAATACCATCAGGACCAGTTGCTTTACTCGAATCAAGGTTTTTGATTAGCTTGGCAACATCACGTACAGATATACGTATATCACATAGCGTGTTTTCTGATACAGGAGGAAATATTGGGGGTTGGCGGTCTTGGTCGCAAAGGGTAGAATTAGCTGCAAAGTTCTTGACAAAGAGTTTGGCTTTGTCTGATGCTGACGAGATTACCTCAGGTCCATTGATAATAGTTGGAATGGAGCATTGAAGGATCCAGTCGTACAAAGTTCCTTGAAATCTGCTTTCAACCAGGTGGATTTCTCAGATTGTGACTGGGAGCCAGTAAGAGATAC